>NC_061514.1:251399807-251506002 GCF_022539505.1 Lolium rigidum | reverse complement strand
TAGTTTAAAATTTCTACTATATGATTGATCTTGATTTTAGTATTGGTACCACTTTGGGAGCATTGAGTAAATCTATTTGGTTTTGGCAAACTTAGCAATGGTCAATAGCAACAACACTTTGAGTTTAAGAAGAATAGAGGAAATACATGTAGAAGATGTTATTATCTTTCTTATCGGTTCTTAGCTTAGTATTCTAAAGTTAAAAATGTTTGTGCTTACAAGAAAGATGCATGATTATGTCTATCACATGTATATTTGTTTGTTTCCCTCAACTCCTATGCTTGCTATTTAACCTTGCTAGCCAAAGACCTGTACTGAGAGGGAATGCTTCTCGTGCATCCAAACCTGAACCCAAACCTATGCCATTTGTGTCCACCATATCTACCTACTGCATGGTATTTTCTGCCATTCCAAGTAAATACTTCCTACCTTTAAACAATTCAAAACTTATTACTCTTTATTTGTGTCAATGTTTTATAGCTCATGAGGAAGTATGTGGTGTTTTATCTTTCAGTCTTGTTAGGCAGCCTCCACTAATGGACTAGTGGCTTCATCCACTTATCCTATAATTTTGCAATAAGAGCCGGCAACGGGGTTCCCAACCCCAATTAATCAACTTTCATTAATAATTCTCTTCACATGTTTTGCCCTCGATTCATCGGTAAGCAACTTAATTTTGCAATAGACACTCCTCCATGGTATGAGATTGTTGGAAGGCACCCGAGGATTCGGTTAGCCATGGCTTGTGTAAGCAAAGGTTGGGGGAGTGTCATCCTTAAATAAACTAAAGTACATGTGTAAACAAAAGAGAAGAGGGATGATCTACCTTGCTGATAGAGATAACGTCCTTCATGGGAGCCGCTCTTTGGAGGTCTGTTTGGCAAGGGGGTTAGAGTACCCGCTACCAGTCGTTGACAACGACAAACACCTCTCAAAACTTTACTTTTATTCTCTTTATATGATTTAAAAACTGGAAAAAGCTCTAGCACATGATTTAATCCCTGCTTCCCTCTGCGAAGGGCCTGTCTTTTACTTTATGTTGAGTCAGTAAACCTATTTCCCTCCATCTCAAGCAAGCATTTGAGTTGTTGTGATCAAATTATTATATTGTGATTTGTTTCATCATGTCTTTACTCTTTCTTGTTTAGTACAAGTTTTACCTGAATGAATATAGCTTTGAAAGTCATCAATGATTAATATGATTGAGTATGCAAGTTTACCATAAGTTTTAATATGAGAGCGCTGCTCAATAGATAAAGTATAATCGTTAATCGTTCTCTGACCAAGAACAAAGTTTGCCATCACCAATTATGATTTCTTATGCACCTTTATTTGTGATTACCTTATACTTGTTTCAAGTTGAGTTATATGAGGAAGTTGGTTACTATAATGTCTTGTGTGAATGAATATGATGCTTCTTGTCCGTATTTTATTTATCGACTCTTCACTCCATAAACATGTGGTCCTGTTTACCGAGTTCGGTTTCGCTTGGGGACAAGCGAAGTCTAAGCTGGGGGGAGTTGATACGTCCAATTTGCATCACTATTTTATATCATAATTTGCTGTTATTCATTGATATATTTCATATTGGGACACAATACTTATGTTATTTCATCTACTTTGCATGTTTCATGATTATTTGGAGATCGCACACCGGAGCCAGGATTCTAGTGGAAAAAGCACCGTCAGGATGCAATATTTCGGAAGATCAACTGTGGAAGGAAATTTCACCAAAAATCCTATTTTTCCAGATGACGAAGGAAGCCACAAGGGGGAGCCAGCTGGACCCAAGGAGGGCCCAGACCATAGGGCGGCGCGGCCCATGGCCTGGCCGCGCCACCTTGTGGTGTGGGGGCCCCACAGCCCCTTTCGCCTCCTTTTCTTCGCGAAACCCTTCGTCCCGAAGACCTAAGCCACGAGAGGGATCCTCACGAAGGGTTACAGCCGCCTCCGCGGGGCGGAGAACACCAGAGAGAAAAGAGCTCTCCGGCGGGCAGGAATCCGCCGGGCAAATTCCCTCCCGGAGGGGGAAATCGACGCCATCGTCACCGCCATCGAGCTGGACATCATCTCCATCACCATCATCATCATCTCCACCATCATCACCGCCGTCTCCACCGCTGGACCTCGTCACCGCTGTAGCAATTTGGGTTTGATCTTGATTGTTTGATAGGGGAAACTCTCCCGGTATCGATTTCTACTTGTTATTGATGCTATTGAGTGAAACCATTGAACCAAGGTTTATGTTCAGATTGTTATTCATCATCATATCACCTCTGATCATGTTCCATATGATGTCTCGTGAGTAGTTCGTTTAGTTCTTGAGGACATGGGTGAAGTCTAAATGTTAGTAGTGAATTATGGTTGAGTAATATTCAATGTTATGATATTTAAGTTGTGGTGTCATTCTTCTAGTGGTGTCGTGTGAACGTCGACTACATGACACTTCACCATTTATGGGCCTAGGGGAATGCATCTTGTACTCGTTTGCCAATTGCGGGGTTGCCGGAGTGACAGAAACCTAAACCCCGTTGGTATATCGATGCGGGGAGGGATCGCGAGGATCTCGCAGTTTAAGGCCGTGGTTAGATTTATCTTAATTACTTTCTTGTAGTTGCGGATGCTTGCAAGGGGTATAATCACAAGTATGTATTAGTCCTAGGAAGGGCGGTACATTAGCATAGGTTCACCCACACAACACTTATCAAAACAATGAAGATTAATCAGCTTGTATGTAGCGAAAGCACTAGACTAAAATCCCGTGTGTCCTCGAGAACGTTTGGTCATTATAAGTAAACAAACCGGCTTGTCCTTTGTGCTAAAAAGGATTGGGCCACTCGCTGCAATTATTTCTCTCGCATTTTACTTACTTGTACTTTATTCATCTGTTACATCAAAATCCCCTGAATACTTGTCTGTGAGCATTTACAGTGAACCCTTCATCGAAACTGCTTGTCAACACCTTCTGCTCCTCGTTGGGTTCGACACTCTTATTTATCGAAAGTACTACGATACACCCCCTATACTTGTGGGTCATCACCATGTTCCTGGGGACGCCATCAACTACTCTTTGTTGAATATCATGTGAGTTGCTATGCATGTCCGTCTTGTCTGAAGTAAGGGAGATTTACCACTCATTTAATGGTTAGAGCATGCATAATGTTAGAGAAGAAAATTGGGCCGCTAACTGATACGTCTCCGACGTATCGATAATTTCTTATGTTCCATGCCACATTATTGATGATATCTACATGTTTTATGCATACTTTATGTCATATTTATGCATTTTCCGGCACTAACCTATTAACGAGATGCCGAAGAGCCAGTTGTTGTTTTCTGTTGTTTTTGGTTTCAGAAATCCTAGTAAGGAAATATTCTCGGAATTGGACGAATTCAACGCCCAGGGGCCTATTTTTCCACGAAGCTTCCAGAAGACCGGAGGACTTACGAATTGGGGCCACGAGGTGGCCAGACACTAGGGCGGCGCGGCCTGGGCCTTGGCCGCGCGGCCCTGGTGTGTGGGCCCCTCGTGACGCCCCTTGACCTGCCCTTCCGCCTACATATAGTCTTCGTCGCGAAACCCCCAGTTGCGAGAGCCACGATACGGAAAACCTTACGGAGACGCCGCCGCCGCCAATCCCATCTCGGGGGATTCAGGAGATCGCCTCCGGCACCCTGCCGGAGAGGGGAATCATCTCCCGGAGGACTCTTCACCGCCATGGTCGCCTCCGGAGTGATGAGTTAGTAGTTCACCCCTGGACTATGGGTCCATAACAGTAGCTAGATGGTCGTCTTCTCCTTATGTGCTTCATTGTCGGATCTTGTGAGCTGCCTAACATGATCAAGATCATCTATCTGTAATGATATATGTTGTGTTTATTCGGATCCGATGGATAGAGAATACTATGTTATGTTGATTATCAATCTATTACCTATGTGTTGTTTATGATCTTGCATGCTCTCCGTTATTAGTAGAGGCTCGGCCAAGTTTTTACTCTTAACTCCAAGAGGGAGTATTTATGCTCGATAGTGGGTTCATGCCTCCATTAAATGCGGGACGAGTGACGGAAAGTTCTAAGGTTGTGGATGTCTTTGTTGCCACTAGGGATAAAACATTGATGCTATGTCCGAGGATGTAGTTATTGATTACATTACGCACCATACTTAATGCAATTGTCTGTTGTTTGCAACTTAATACTGGAAGGGGTTCGGATGATAACCCGAAGGTGGACTTTTTAGACATAGATGCATGCTGGATAGCGGTCTATGTACTTTGTCGTAATGCCCAATTAAATCTCACTATACTCATCATATCATGTATGTGCATGGTCATGCCCTCTCTATTTGTCAATTGCCCAACTGGTAATTTGTTCACCCAACATGCTATTTATCTTATGGGAGAGACACCTCTAGTGAGCTGTGGACCCCGGTCCTATTCTTTTACATCGAATACAATCTATCGCAATACTTGTTCTACTGTTTTCTCGCAAACAATCATCATCCACACTATACATCTAATCCTTTGTTACAGCAAGCCGGTGAGATTGACAACCTCACTGTTACGTTGGGGCAGAGTACTTTGGTTGTGTTGTGCAGGTTCCACGTTGGCGCCGGAATCCCTGGTGTTGCGCCGCACTACATTCTGCCACCAACAACCTTCAACGTACTTCTTGACTCCTACTGGTTCGATTAAACCTTGGTTTTCTTACTGAGGGAAAACTTGCTACTGTGCGCATCACACCTTCCTCTTGGGGTTCCCAACGGACGTGTCATCTACGCGCATCAAGACTGTTTTCGGCGCCGTTGCCGGGGAGATCAAGACACGCTGCAAGGGGAGTCTCCACAATCCAATCTCTTTACTTTGTTTTTGTCTTGCTTTATTTTATTTACTTTCTTGTTTGCTGCATTATATCAAAAACACAAAAAAATTAGTTACTTGCATCTTACTTTTGTTACCATGTCTAGTTCTGCACATGTTACTTCTTCACTTGAGGAATTAGTCTTTACTTTTAAACAAGGGGATGAGGAGAGTTTTAAAGATGCTTGGTCCAGAATTTTTACTTCTTATCGTAAAGCTGAACCTCAAATGACTCTAAGTTTGCTCCTTAGTAATTTGTATTTTGGTCTTATGATTCGCTATAGATATGCCTTGGATCTTTGTAGTGGGAGGAGATTTCCTTCATTGCAATGGGGATCAAGATTTTAATGCCATAAAGAAGTTGGTTGCATCACATGATTCAGCTAATAACTTTGATTCAGCCCTTATTAGCATTTATAATAGATTAAACATTCTTGAGATAAGTGCATCTCGCTTGAATGAAAATTATAGATATGTTCGTAACCGTCTTGATCAAGTTTTAGTGAACTCGAACCTTCATTATGGGATCCTACTATTAAAATTGTTATCGGTGACCAAACTCTTCATGCCAATTGTGATATTATGTCTGAATTTTGCCTAATGCCTAAGAGTATTCATGAATCTTTGAAACTTTGGGGATTCGTTGAAGGGGAGAAGGAATAACTCTTATTGATAACTCTGTTATAATTCCTAAAGGAATAGCTGCGGGTGTGCATACAACCATTCTTGGGAGAACAATATCCATTGATTATCTTGTTATTGAATGTGCAGGAACAGGACAAATCACACTTGGAAGATCCCTGCTGAAACTATTGGGAGCAGTCATAGATATGGGAGAAGGCACCCTAAAATTCACCTCTACACCGGGGGGTAGACATATATTCCCAAAATCAAAGAGTAAGAAAAAGAACAAGAAAGGTAAGGGTAAATCCCAAGGTAATATTGATACTTCGTCTCTTGATAATACTTGATACACACTTTCTGCGCCTAGCTGAAAGGCGTTAAAGAAAAGCGCTTATGGGAGACAACCCATGTTTTTACTACAGTACTTTTATTTTATATTTGAGTCTTGGAAGTTGTTACTACTGTAGTAACCTCTCCTTATCTTAGTTTTGTGCATTGTTGTGCCAAGTAAAGTCGTTGATAGTAAGGTTCATACTAGATTTGGATTACTGCGCAGAAACAGATTTCTTTGCTGTCACGAATCTGGGCCTAATTCTCTGTAGGTAACTCAGAAAATTATGCCAATTTACATGAGTGATCCTCAGATATGTACGCAACTTTCATTCAATTTGAGCATTTTCATCTGAGCAAGTCTGGTGTCTCAATAAAATTCGTCTTTACGAACTGTTCTGTTTTGACAGATTCTCGCCTTTTATTTCGCATTGCCTGTTTTGATATGCTTGATGGATTTTTCTATTCCATTGACTTTCGGTAGCTTTGTGCAATGTCCAGAAGTGTTAAAAATGATTATGTCACCTCTGAACATGTAAATTTTGATTGTGCACTAACCCTCTAATGAGTTGTTTTGAGTTTGGTGTGGAGGAAGTTTTCAAGGATCAAGAGAGGGAGATGATACGATATGATCAAGGAGAGTGAAAGCTCTAAGCTTGGGGATGCCCCGGTGGTTCACCCCTGCATATTTTAATAAGACTCAAGCGTCTAAGCTTGGGGATGCCCAAGGCATCCCCTTGTTCATCGATAACATTATCAGGTTCCTCCCCTGAAAGTATATTTTTATTCCATCACATCTTATGTGCTTTGCTTGGAGCGTCGGTTTGTTTTTGTTTTTGTTTTTGTTTTTGTTTGAATAAAATGGATCCTAGCATTCATTGTGTGGGAGAGACACGCTCCGTTGTTGCATATGGACAAATATGTCCTTAGGCTTTACTCATAGTATTCATGGCGAAGATTGAATCTTCTTCGTTAAATTGTTATATGGTTGGAATCGGGAAATGCTACATGTAGTAATTCTAAAATGTCTTGAATAATTTGATACTTGGCAATTGTTGTGCTCATGTTTAAGCTCTTGCATCATATACTTTGCACCCATTAATGAAGAAATACATAGAGCTTGCTAAAATTTGGTTTGCATAATTGGTCTCTCTAAAGTCTAGATAATTTCTAGTATTGAGTTTGAACAACAAGGAAGACGGTGTAGAGTCTTATAATGGTTACAATATGTCTTTTATGTGAGTTTTGCTGCACCGGTTCATCCTTGTGTTTGTTTCAAATAACTTTGCTAGCCTAAACCTTGTATCGAGAGGGAATACTTCTCATGCATCCAAAATCCTTGAGCCAACCACTATGCTATTTGTGTCCACCATACCTACCTACTACATGGTATTTCTCCGCCATTCCAAAGTAAATTGCTTGAGTGCTACCTTTAAAATTTCCATTCTTTACCTTTGCAATATATAGCCCATGGGACAAATAGCTTAAAAACTATTGTGGTATTGAATATGTACTTATGCACTTTATCTCTTATTAAGTTGCTTGTTGTGCGATAACCATGTTCCTGGGGATGCCATCAACTACCCTTTGTTGAATATCATGTGAGTTGCTATGCATGTCCGTCTTGTCTGAAGTAAGGGAGATTTACCACTCATTTAATGGGTAGAGCATGCATAATGTTAGAGAAGAACATTGGGCCGCTAACTAAAGCAATGATCCATGGTGGAAGTTTCAGTTTTGGACATATATCCTCAATCTCATATGAGAACATTAATTGTTGCTACATGCTTGTGCATTAAAGATGAGTCCATTATATGTTGTCTATGTTGTCCCGGTATGGATGTCTAAGTTGAGAATAATCAAAAGCGAGAAATCCAATGCGAACTTTCTCCTTAGACCTTTGTACAGGCGGCATAGAGGTACCCCTTTGTGACACTTGGTTAAAACATGTGTATTGCAATGATAATCCCGGTAATCCGAGCTAATTAGGACAAGGTGCGGGCACTATTAGTATACTATGCATGAGGCTTGCAACTTGTAAGATATAATTTACATGATACATATGCTTTATTACTACCGTTGACAAAATTGTTTATTGTTTTCAAAACCAAAGCTCTAGCACAAATATAGCAATCAATGCTTCCCTCTGCGAAGGGCCTTTCTTTTACTTTTATGTTGAGTCAGTTCACCTATCTCTCTCCACCTCAAGAAGCAAACACTTGTGTGAACTGTGCATTGATTCCTACATACTTGCATATTGCACTTGTTATATTACTTTACATTGACAATATCCATGAGATATACATGTTATAAGTTGAAAGCAACCGCTGAAACTTCAATCTTCCTTTGTGTTGCTTCAATACCTTTACTTTGATTTATTGCTTTATGAGTTAACTCTTATGCAAGACTTATTGATGCTTGTCTTGAAAGTACTATTCATGAAAAGTCTTTGCTTTATGATTCATTTGTTCACTCATGTCATTACCATTGTTTTGATCGCTGCATTCATTACATATGCTTACAATAGTATGATCAAGGTTATGATGGCATGTCACTCCAGAAATTATCTTTGTTATCGTTTACCTGCTCGGGACGAGCAGGAACAAAGCTTGGGGATGCTGATACGTCTCCGACGTATCGATAATTTCTTATGTTCCATGCCACATTATTGATGATATCTACATGTTTTATGCATACTTTATGTAATATTTATGCATTTTCCGACACTAACCTATTAACGAGATGCCGAAGAGCCAGTTGCTGTTTTCTGCTGTTTTTGGTTTCAGAAATCCTAGTAAGGAAATATTCTCGGAATTGGACGAAATCAACGCCCGGGGGCCTATTTTTCCACGAAGCTTCCGGAAGACCGGAGGACTTACGAAGTGGGGCCACGAGGTGGCCGGACAACGAGGCGGCGCGGCTCGGGCCTTGGCCGCGCGGCCCTGGTGTGTGGGCCCCTCGTGACGCCCCTTGACCTGCCCTTCCGCCTACATATAGTCTTCGTCGCGAAACCCCCAGTACCGAGAGCCACGATACGGAAAACCTTCCAGAGACGCCGCCGCCGCCAATCCCATCTCGGGGGATTCGGGGAGATCGCCTCCGGCACCCTGCCGGAGAGGGGAATCATCTCCCGGAGGACTCTTGACCGCGATGGTCGCCTCCGGAGTGATGAGTGAGTAGTTCACCCCTAGACTATGGGTCCATAGCAGTAGCTAGATGGTCGTCTTCTCCTTATGTGCTTCATTGTCGGATCTTGTGAGCTGCCTAACATGATCAAGATCATCTATCTGTAATGCTATATGTTGTGTTTGTTGGGATCCGATGGATAGAGAATACTATGTTATGTTGATTATCAATCTATTACCTATGTGTTGTTTATGATCTTGCATGCTCTCCGTTATTAGTAGAGGCTCCGGCCAAGTTTTTACTCTTAACTCCAAGAGGGAGTATTTATGCTCGATAGTGGGTTCATGCCTCCATTAAATGCGGGACGGTGACGAGAAAGTTCTAAGGTTGTGGATGTGCTTGTTGCCACTAGGGATAAAAAATTGATGCTATGTCCGAGGATGTAGTTATTGATTACATTACGCACCATACTTAATGCAATTGTCTGTTGTTTGCAACTTAATACTTGGAAGGGGTTCGGATGATAACCTCGAAGGTGGACTTTTTAGGCATAGATGCATGCTTGGATAGCGGTCTATGTACTTTGTCGTAATGCCCAATTAAATCTCACTATACTCATCATATCATGTATGTGCATGGTCATGCCCTCTCTATTTGTCAATTGCCCAACTGTAATTTGTTCACCCAACATGCTATTTATCATATGGGAGAGACACCTCTAGTGAACTGTGGATCCCGGTCCTATTCTTTTACATCGAATACAATCTACTGCAATACTTGTTCTACTGTTTTCTGCAAACAATTATCATCCACACTATACATCTAATCCTTTGTTACAGCAAGCCGGTGAGATTGACAACCTCACTGTTTCGTTGGGGCAAAGTACTTTGGTTGTGTTGTGCGAGTTCCACGTTGGCGCCGGAATCCCTGGTGTTGCGCCGCACTACATCCCGCCGCCATCAACCTTCGACGTACTTCTTGGCTCCTCCTGGTTCGATAAACCTTGGTTTTTTTCTGAGGGAAAACTTGCTACTGTACGCATCACACCTTCCTCTTGGGGTTCCCAACGGACGTGTCGACTGCACGCATCAAGCTAATTTTCTGGCGTCATTGCCGGGGACCTGAAGAAAAGTTACACCACATAGATTTCTGACTCCCACGTCAACTACACGCCAGCATCCACCTGTCGAGCAGCGCCGCAAGGAATGGCAACACGAGGGGCCGAGACGAGGAGGAAGCCATCGTAGGCGACGTTGAGGTGATCAAGGCGGTAGGGAGCATCGCGGTGGTGGCCGAAGAGGCGGCGGTGGCAGTGCAAGAAACGTCGGCCGAAGACATGACCTAAACCTATGTTGATACCATGTAAAAGAAGGACTTTGGGGAACGCTCGACACCCAATAGGGTTGGCATAGGTTTATATTCATAGTTTACATGTGTACAAGAGTTACATGTATAAATACAGTACAGATACAAAAGCTGTCATATATATAGTCTAACTAGCCCCATCTGGGGTAGGGGGGCCGCCTCAGGCTCGGTTGCTGCTTCCCGCGGGGCATCAGCAGGGTTGGCTGGTGGCGGCGCTGTACGCCGGCCTGTTGCAGCCTGGCAGCGGGAACTTTACGAGCCAGTTTGGGTCCGGCCGGGCCAGTAGAGGCTCGGTGTGTTTCTGCTGGCACGCCCAATCTGCTACCGCGATGGTGGTGCAGGTTGTTCCCTCCCGCGCGGCTGCAGTGCTGCTACCCTTGACCGTGTTGTCCCCTTCTTTCCCTCGAGGCTTCGTGTTTGAGACCACAGTGAGACAACGAGGATGGCTTCAAGATCATGGTGGCGCATGCTGGTTGGTGCGGTTGGGTGGAGCACCCCAAGTCATCTAGGGTGGTGGTTAAGGGGATCGGGAGAAATCCATGTTGGCTTGTTCGACGTCGACGCGGTGTCGCCTGCGGGTGCCGTCTTTGCTTCGTAAAGGGCTTCGTGGGTACCCCTACCCAATCCCCTCCACATACCGCGGGAAACCCCAAGACTAGTCTGGACAGCAGCGGCGTTGTCGTTGCTTCCTTGCTGAATGTGTTGCTTGGTATGAAGCGACTCGGTGTCCTAGGAAACAGTGGGACTTCTCCGAAGGGTGAAACTTTTACAGGCTTCATTTTCATTGATATTCCAGTGTCGGCATTAGTTTCTTTTGTTTTTTCTTCTTTCTTTTGGGCTTGTTGTGTTGTTTGCCCCGGCGGTGGTTCCATCTTGTATCGGTTGCGTGATATATTAATATAGCGGGGCGAAAACCTGTTTCGGGGAGTAGGAGGAGGTGTTGGCCTTGCCTTTGTTGACAGTGGTTTCCCACTAACTAACGGTGCAACCACTTCTAAACAGATGAACAAGCAAACCTCTGGCTTGGGTAAAAAAAAATCTCTAGTCCGCACACGCCTACGTATTTGATGCCAATCAATAAGGGTGTATTTGGTTCCTCGCAATATCGTTTCCCGCATCAACAAATGCAAAAAGGTAGTATGGTTGCCAACTATTTTACGCTCTCTTGGGTAGCACAAATTTTAAAGCACCTTAGGGCTTGTTTCGGAGGAACGCTCGAGTCCACCGTTCTCACTAGGAGAGGCGCTGGCGGGAGCAGAAAGAGGGAAGCTATGTGCGTGGAAGAACAATGGAGTTTGCATGAGCCAGAAAATTGCCTCCGCGTTTAAGCGCGAAAAGTAGCCTCACCGGCCTCTTAACCGGTCACCATCAACGTTGTAAGCACCTATAAAACCCACTCTAATCGTACCTTTTGTTATGTAGCTCCTTTGTTTCAACTTCTAGCCAATGAAGTTGTTACTTAGGCAAATCAAAATATTTAGGCCGAGCAGTTGAATCTTTTCGTTCACGTGGTTGCCCTCATAGTTGTGATTTACGCCTAGATGCTTTTAATACACTAGAGAGCATTCGATGCAACTCTAGGGCCTCCATCACATATGCTCGCATGTTTAAGCTCGACAAAGAGAGGATGATAAATCAGAACTACATCTACAACAATAACGATGTAGAAGCTATCAACATGCTTAGGATAAAACTACCTTGTGCGGACATTAGGGGTAGGGGTTGCTTAAATATACCATCAACACCTGCATCGAAGAGAAAATGGCAAAGTTTCTTCATGTTACGGACATAACCAGAGATTTCAGGTGATTCACAACACATGGAGGATAGCTCGGAGGAGAGATGATCAAGCCACTATCTGCAAGTACTCCACCAAGATCAAATATATGTATTGATGGTTTCCATATTTCAAGATGAGAAACTCTCTCTTGCAGTCAATTGCACTATTGTATTGCCATTAACAATTGATTCATGTTCATGTCAGGATTGTGTTGGGGAGAGTGATCGTACTCATGTCACTACTAGAGTGATAAAAAGTGACTCTCATGCATACAAGGAGAGAAAATACTACACCAATCAAAATGTGCTTGCCACTGTTGATTTTGATATGAAATTCATATAATATGTGTTATCTAGATGGGAAGGATCAACTCATGATGCAACAATTCTTATTGGCATCTTGGACATACCTGATGGCCTCAAAATCCCCGAGAGTAAGTTATACCTAGCTGATGTCAGATATGTTTGCCACCCTGGAATTATCCCATCCTTTAGGTTAACAAGGTACCATCTCAATGTGGTCTCTACGTATAAAGTTCTACCCCAAAAGTTTCAGGGAACTTTTAATCTAAGACACTCAAACCTTAGAGTAACGGTTGAGAGGGCATTTGTCGCTCTGAAAAAACATGTTTAAGATCCTTGATCATAAGTTATCCATACTCTCCCCACCCAAGTTAAGCTAGTTCTCGCATGTTGCATTCTGCAAACTGGATCCTTAGGGTGGATGTTGATGAGTTCTTCCTAGATGAGAGTGATGTGAGGCCCGATGAGGATGATGATGGCCATGGTGTCAGTGCCACGGATAATGAGGCCTGGAGCAACAAGAGGCATGAGTGGGCTGACCCTATGTGGGCTGCAAGAGGCAAAACTAGGACCGGAGGCGGATGAAGTGATGATCTGAACATGCAACACCATGACATCCTATCATATGAATTACTATTTGTGTTTATAACTAGTACTTATGATGAACTCCTATTTGATATTACTTTGACGAACTAATATATGCTTGTAGCTAGGGCTAAACGACATTAACTTAGTGTTGCTTGTTTGTTCGAAATGCTTACTATCAGTTCCTTGTGATTCGCCTTAGTTGCAGTATTTTGTGGTAATGTCATCACTTGCACTTGGTTAGGGAAGTGGATGTACAACCCAGCCACCCTGGCTTAAGTCACCAGGGACGCGGATTTTGGTTCTTATTATTTCATATAAATAATCATTGTAGGGGATTCCCCTACTGTATTCCTTTCAAAACATATCATCACTTGCGAGAAGTGGTAACCACAACACCACAAAATACGCAACCAACTGATGTCTACGGGTGCTTCTATTCTTGTAGACAGTGTTGGGCCTCCAAGAGCAGAGGTTTGTAGAACAGCAGCAAGTTTCTCTTAAGTGGATCACCCAAGGTTTATCGAACTCAGGGAGGAAGAGGTCAAAGATATCCCTCTCAAGCAACCCTGCAATCACGATACAAGAAAGTCTCTTGTGTCCCCAACACACCTAATACACTTGTCAGATGTATAGGTGCACTAGTTCGGCGAAGAGATAGTGAAATACAAGTAATATGGATGTATATGAGTGGTAATAGCAATCTGAATAGAATATGGCAGCGAGTAAACATGCAACAGAACGATAAATAAACGGAGTTTCGATGCTTAGAAACAAGGCCTAGGGATCATACTTTCACTAGTGGACACTCTCAACATTGATCACATAATAAAACCACTCTACACTCTTTTGTTGGATGATGAACACCACTAATTGCGTAGGGCTACAAGAGCACCTCAATGCCGGAGTTAACTAGCTCCACAACATTCAATGTTCATATTTAAATAACCTTAGAGTGCATGATAGACCAACGCAATTACACCAAGTACTAACATAGCATGCACACTGTCACCATCACACTATGAAGGAGGAATAGATCACATCAATACTATCATAGCAATAATTAACTTCATAATCTACAAGAGATTACAATCATAACCTACGCCAAGTACTACATGATGCACACACTCGTCACCATTACACCATGGAGGAGGAATAGACTACTTTAATAACATCACTAGAGTAACACATAGATGAATAGTGATACAAAACTCATATGAATCTCAATCATGTAAGGCAGCTCATGAGATCATTGTATTGAAGTACATAGGAGAGAGATTAACCACATAGCTACCGGTACAGCCCTTAGCCTCGATGGAGAACTACTCCCTCCTCATGGGAGACAGCAGCATTGATGAAGATGGCGGTGGTGTCGATGGAGATGCCTTCCGGGGGCACTTCCTCGTCCCGGCGGTGTGCCGGAACAGAGACTCCTGTCCCCCAGATCTTGGCTTCGCGATGGCGGCTGCTCTGGAAGGTTTCTCGTACCGTGGCTTTTTCGTCTCGAGGTTTTAGGTCGAGGAGGCTTAAATAGGCGAAGAGGCGGAGTCGGAGGGCTGACGAGGCGGTGACACAATAGGGGGGCGCGGCCCAGGCCCTGGCCGCGCCACCCTGTCATCTGGTGGCCCTGTGGCCCTCCTCTCGCCGGCTCTCGGGTGTTCCGGAAGCTTCGTGGAAAAATAGGATGCTCGGACGTTGATTTCGTCCGATTCCGAGAATATTTCCTTACTAGGATTTACGAAACCAAAAACAGCGAGAAAACAACAACTGGCCCTTCGGCATCTCGTCAATAGGTTAGTTCCGGAAAACGCATAATAATGACATATAATGTGTATAAAACATGTGAGTATCATCATAAAAGTAGCATGGAACATAAGAAATTATAGATACATTTGAGATGTATCAAGCATCCCCAAGCTTAGTTCCTACTCGCCCTCGAGTAGGTAAACGATAACAAAGATAATTTCTGAAGTGACATGCTATCATAATCTTGATCATACTATTGTAAAGCATATGAGATGAATGCAGCGATTCGAAGCAATGATGAAGATAATGAGTAAACAAATGAATCATATAACAAAGACTTTTCATGAATAGTACTTTCAAGACAAGCATCAATAAGACTTGCATAAGAGTTAACTCATAAAGCAATATATTCATAGTAAAGGCATTGAAGCAACACAAAAGAAGATTAAGTTTCAGCGGTTGCTTTCAACTTTCAACATGCATATCTCATGGATAATTGTCAACACAAAGCAATATAACAAGTGCAATAGGTGAACATGTAAGAATCAATGCACACAGTTGACACAAGTGTTTGCTTCTAAGATAGAAAGAAGTAGGTAAACTGACTCAACATAAAGTAGAAGATTGGCCCTTCGCAGAGGGAAGCATGGATTAAATCATGTGCTAGAGCTTTTTAAGTTTTGAAATCATATGGAGAGCATAAAAGTAAAGTTTTGAGAGGTGTTTGTTGTTGTCAACGAATGGTAGTGGGCACTCTAACCCCCTTGCCAAACAAACTTTCAAAGAGCGGCTCCCATGAAGGACGTTATCTCTACCAGCAAGGTAGATCATCCCTCTTCTCTTTTGTTTACACATGTATTTTAGTTTTATTTATGGTTGACACTCCTCCCAACCTTTTGCTTACACAAGCCATGGCTAACCGAATCCTCGGCTGCCTTCCAACATTCACATACCATGAAGGAGTGTCTATTTGCAAAATTAAGTTGCTTACCGATGAATCGAGCAAAACATGTGAAGAGAATTATTAATGAAAGTTAATTAATTGGGGGTCGGGAACCCCGCGCCAGCTCTTTTTGCAAAATTATTGGATAAGCGGATGAAGCCACTAGTCCATTGGTGAAAGCTGCCCAACAAGATTGAAAGATAAAACACCACATACTTCCTCATGAGCTATAAAACATTGACACAAATAAGAAGTAATAAAGTTTTGAATTGTTTAAAGGTAGCACATGAAGTAATTTACTTTGGAATGGCATAGAAATACCATGTAGTAGGTAGGTATGGTGGACACAAATGGCATGGTTATTGGCTCAAGGATTCGGATGCACGAGAAGAATTCCTCTCAATACAAGGCTAGGCTAGCAAGGTTGTTTGAAGCAAACTCAAGTATAAAACGGTGCAGCAAGACTTACATATGAACATATTGCAAACATTATAAGACTTTACATCGTCTTCCTTGTTGTTCAAACACCTTAACTAGAAAATATCTAGACTCTAGAGAAACTAATCATGCAAACCAAATTTTAACAAGCTCTATGTAGTTATTCATTAATGGGTACAAGGTACATGATGCAAGAGCTTAAACATGATCTATATGAGCACAACAATTGCCAAGTATCAAATTATTCAAGACATTATACCATTTACCACATGCAGCATTTTCTGTTTCCAACCATATAACAATTAACGAAGCAGTTTCAACCTTCGCCATGAACATTAAAAGCTAAAGCGAAGAACACAAGTGTTCATATGCAACAGCGGAGTGTGTCTCTCTCCCACACAAGCATGAATTTATTCAGAGAATGAAAATAACAAAACAAAAATAAAAGCACACAGACGCTCCAAGTAAAGTACATAAGATGTGACGGAATAAAAATATAGTTTCACTAGAGGTGACCTGATAAGTTGTTGATGAAGAAGGGGATGCCTTGGGCATCCCTAAGCTTAGACGCTTGAGTCTTCTTAAAATATGCAGGGATGAACCACGGGGGCATCCCCAAGCTTAGACTTTTCACTCTTCTTGATCATATTGTATCATCCTCCTCTCTTGACCCTTGAAAACTTCCTCCACACCAAACTCAAAACAAACTCATTAGAGGGTTAGTGCATAATCAAAAATTCACATATTCGAGATGTGACACAATCATTTTTAACACTTCGGACATTGCTCAAAGCTACTGGAAGTTAATGGAACAAAGAAATCCATCCAACACATCAAAAGAGGCAATGCGAAATAAAAGGCAGAATCTGTCAAAATAGAACAATCCGTAAAGATGAATTTTGTAGAGGCACCAGACTTGCTCAGATGAAAATGCTCAAATTGAATGAAAGTTGCGTACATATCTGAGGATCATGCACGTAAATTGGCAGATTTTTCTGAGTTACCTACAGAGAACCATACCCAAATTCGTGACAGCAAGAAAATCTGTTTCTACACGCGATAATCCAAATCTAGTATTGACTTTACTATCAAAGACTTTACTTGGCACAACAATGCAATAAAATAAAGATAAGGAGAGGTTGCTACAGTAGTAACTACTTCCAAGACTCAAATATGAAACAAAAGTACTGTAGTAAAATAAACACATGGGTTATCTCCCAAGAAGTGCTTTCTTTATAGCCATTAAGATGGGCTCAGTAATTTTAATGATGCACTCACAACAAATAAGAGTTGAAGCAAAAGAGGGCATCAAAAAGCAAGTATGAAACAAATTTAAGTCTAACATGCTTCCTATGAAAAGAAATCTTGTAAATAAACAAGTTCATGAAGCATAATGCAACAAGCATAGAAAGATAAAACAAGTGTAACTTCAAGATTTTCAGCAAAAAGAGAGATGTTTTAGTAACATGAAAATTTCTACAACCATATTTTCCTCTATCATAATAATATCCAGTGGCATCATGAGCAAACTCAACAATATAACTATCAAATGAAACATTCTTATCATGAGTCTCATGCATAAAATTATTGCTACTCCCAACATAAACATAGTCATTCTTATTAATTGTAGTGGGAGCAAATTCAACAAAGTAGCTATCATTATTATTCTCATCATCAAATATAGGAGGCATAGTATAATCATAATAAACTTTATCCTCCATAGTAGGCGGCACCAAAAGACCACTATCATTATAATCATCATAAATGGGAGCCAAAGTATCATCAAAGAAAATTTTCTCCTCAATGCTTGGGGGACTAAAAATATCATGCTCATCAAAACCAGCTTCACCAAGCTTAGAATTTTCCATATCATTATCAACAATGGTGTTCAAAGCGTTCATACTAATATTACTACCAGCATGCAAATAAGGTTCCATAGGTTTTTTAATTTTCGCATTAAACCATTCATGTCTTGACTCGGGAAATAGTACAAAAAGCTCATAGATGTTTTCCATTATGCCTTACTAGTGTTTAACAAGAAACAAAAAGATGCAATTGCGGGATCTAAAGGAAATAGCTTCGAGCACACGCACAACGACAACGAGAAAAGTACTTAGTTACCCGGGACCGGAGTATGAGTGCCTTTTACCTTTCCTCCCCGGCAACGGCGCCAGAAAAGTGCTTGATGTCTAAGGGTGCTTCTATTCTTGTAGACAGTGTTGGGCCTCCAAGAGCAGAGGTTTGTAGAACGGCGAGCAAGTTTTCCTTAAGTGGATCACCCAAGGTTTATCGAACTCGGGGAGGAAGAGGTCAAAGATATCCCTCTCAAGCAACCCCGCAATCACGATACAAGAAGTCTCTTGTGTCCCCAACACACCTAATACACTTGTCAGATGTATAGGTGCACTAGTTCGGTGAAGAGATAGTGAAATACAAGTAATATGGATGTATATGAGTGGTAATAGCAATCTTGATAGAATATGGCAGCGAGTAAACATGCAACAGAACAGTAAATAAACGGAGTTTCGATGCTTAGAAACAAGGCCTAGGGATCATACTTTCACTAGTGGACACTCTCAACATTGATCACATAATAAAACCACTCTACACTCTTTTGTTGGATGATGAACACCACTAATTGCGTAGGGCTACAAGAGCACCTCAATGCCGGAGTTAACAAGCTCCACAACATTCAATGTTCATATTTAAATAACCTTAGAGTGCATGATAGACCAACGCAATTACACCAAGTACTAACATAGCATGCACACTTGTCACCATCACACTATGAAGGAGGAATAGATCACATCAATACTATCATAGCAATAATTAACTTCATAATCTACAAGAGATTACAATCATAACCTACGCCAAGTACTACATGATGCACACACTTGTCACCATTACACCATGGAGGAGGAATAGACTACTTTAATAACATCACTAGAGTAACACATAGATGAATAGTGATACAAAACTCATATGAATCTCAATCATGTAAGGCAGCTCATGAGATCATTGTATTGAAGTACATAGGATAGAGATTAACCACATAGCTACCGGTACAGCCCTTAGCCTCGATGGAGAACTACTCCCTCCTCATGGGAGACAGCAGCGTTGATGAAGATGGTGGTGGTGTCGATGGAGATGCCTTCCGAGGGCACTTCCTCGTCCCGGCGGTGTGCCGGAACAGAGACTCCTGTCCCCCAGATCTTGGCTTCGCGATGGCGGCGGCTCTGGAAGGTTTCTCGTACCGTGGCTTTTTCGTCTCGAGGTTTTAGGTCGAGGAGGCTTAAATAGGCGAAGAGGCGGAGTCGGAGAGGCGACGAGGCGGTGACACACTAGGGGGGCTGCCCAGGCCACGGCCGCGCCACCCTGTCATCCGGTGGCCCCGTGGCCCTCCTCTCGCTGGCTCTCGGGTGTTCCGGAAGCTTCGTGGAAAAATAGGATGCTTTGGACGTTGATTTCGTCCGATTCAGAGAATATTTCCTTACTAGGATTTCCGAAACCAAAAACAGCGAGAAAACAACAAGCCGGCCCTTCGGCATCTCGTCAATTGGTTAGTTCGGAAAACGCATAATAATGACATATAATGTGTATAAAACATGTGAGTATCATCATAAAAGTAGCATGGAACATAAGAAATTATAGATACGTTTGAGACGTATCACCAACCGAGCTGAATTTCCACCCCTATCAAAAATCCATTTGTTGGTAGCCAAACAAAGTGCAAAAGTGAGCCAGATCTTTTTTAGCAACCAAACTAGATGCACAACTTAAATTTGGACTTGGCCCGACAAATCATGTCTCGGGGGAGAAGATCTCCCCAAGATGAATAAAATAGTGTTCAAGGAACCTAACACGCCCTAAAGCTTAGCTTAGTGGATCAATCGAGCACTGATCTGGAACTTCATAGGAAGATTTACCTTCATATGTGATTAGCAAGTAAAATAACTCAAATTTGTATGCATCACTATATTACGAGCAGCTAGGTCAATATTAGCACGTGAACTCTAATATATGTGGCATAAAGAGACATTTTCCCTCTTCCTCTCTCGTGAGTGTACAATAGTTTGAGAGTCTCTATCCCGTCTTCGAGGCCTCTCCCCTTCTCTCCGATGGCTTAGCCGACCGAGTGGGAGGTGGAGAGGTCACCGACAATTCATCTAGGTGCGGCAATAGGCTTAGCATCGGTTTGGAGTAGGGCACCGTCGCATCTTCGCTGGACCTGGTGCATCCGGCGGTTGGAGCATGCGGTGAACGGTTCTAGAGTCGTGATCTCCGCAAATAAGGTCAACTTTGAGGTCATCGGTAGCCTCCTTATTTGTGTTTTTTGTGTGTTTTATTCCTCTTCTGGCTGGTCGAGGAGGCGAGGGGAGATGAAGGTGAGTGTGGCAGACCGAGGATCTAGAGCTGGCTTGGGATACTCTCGCGTTGTGGTGCATCGACACTGAACCACGCGGTCCCTGACAAGGTTCTCCATCATGTTTCCTAGGATGAAGTACAAGGAGCTCACCTTCGGTGTGAATCCTCTCAATAAGCATCTTCATCGTCTCCTTCACGGTCTAAGTGTTGTTTCTCTGCTCTCGGTCGGCTGTGGAGGCGAGGGAGAATGTGGGGGAAGCATCGGGTCTCCTGGTTCTTGGAGGTGGAGTTGAGAAGTTGAAGCACATGGATCCACATGTGCTTCTAAAGCTTGATGCTGCAACAGAGTCTATCAACAAAGGCTAGAGTCTCGCCGATGCTATCCATGGCCAAGGTACGCCCTCCGCGTCCGGTTGCTTGTCTTGCCATGGCCAATTCATCCTTAGCTGGAAGATCTCTGATCTTGGTGTGGGAATCATCACCGCCATCACCCCAAGTGGTTCTTTCCCCGGTGGTGACGTTGGTGCCTGTGCCTCGAGGTTGTTGGCATTGTGTGGTGAAGAGAATTCCTTGATTGCTTTTCCTGTAATTTTTTAGAGGGCTTGTTTGCAAAGTGCATGGACCATTTTGTAATTTCCTTTATCCTTCGAGTCCCTCATATACGTGTAACATCACTGCCAAACTAATAGATTGTTCGAGGCCTTCGGGGGTCTTTTCATGTTCAAAATAACTCAAATATATGTACAAATAAATCTCTATCGTACATACCTCATGACTTTTGAGTGATTAATTTACACCTTCTATATCAATTGTTTGAAAACAATAGAGGATGGAGAGGCTAGTTTTAATAATTCTCAATTGACTGAGAATTATCTTAATTCTCGACTACTAAATCTTATATATGATTATGTCGTGATTCGTGTTAGATATGAGATGCAACTGAGACTTTTTCAGTTGCATGTGGTGTTGCAACTAAGAAAAATCCTCTAAACCATTAGGTTTCTTTGTGATTGTTTTGCTAGTCATAAGTAACTTTCAATTCACTAATAATTAGTCACCCTTTTAAGAAAAAAAGTGCACTACAGAGGCATGTGCATGCACGTGTTCATTTATTTTTTAAATTTTATCTCTCGAACAGATAACCTGATTGATGATATGTTTTCACAATTTGCCTTCTTATGGCGAGATCTTTGAAATTAAATCCCATTTCGGTATATTTCAATAAATTTTTCATCAGAAATTACTAGATTATTATGACATATTTATCATATTATCACTACTTAATTGCCTTATCAGAAAATAACTTGTTTGTCGGTATTTGCAAGATTGTTGTCATATATTTCTTGGATTATGCATAGCTTAGTTGCTAAATTATAATACATTATTAATCAGTAGTTTTCAGATTGTTGTGACGTACTTGTCTGAAAATCGATTATTCACTACTTAGTTTTATTTGTTACTTAGTTGTCATATTATAATAACTTGTTATTCAGTAGTTGTGAGATTCCTATCATATAACTGCCACATTATTCGCTACTTAGCTGCTCGATTAAAATAATTTGTTTGGTAATTTTAACGTTGGACATAATACATCAATACAATGTCCATGCTACTATTCTTTTTTGTTAAACGACACAATCTCTTAATTGTTGAACACATTTAATGGCTTGCTCTCTAACTATGCAGATTATTTGGATGTTTAAAACACGTAAAAAAAATATAAAACTATACATAATTATGGATCAGTAAGCAGATTAAAGGTTTAGGAGTTAAATCATTTTAGATTATAAATTTAACAACTAATGTTGATATTATGATCGGTCCACCGGTTAGTTCTGGAGGCCAGACCAGGACGTGATAGTCCATTCATCATCGAGCAGTATCGTTCGGCAATGCCTAGGGGATCAAGCTTAGAGCATCTCTGGCAGATCCCGTAAATATCAATCCTCAAAACATGTATAAAGGGCACTATAAACGTGATTTAAGGACTAAAAATGTGTCGCATTGAGATCTCGTAAAACAAACCGTAAAAGAACACATTCAGAAATATGCCACCAAATGGCCCATCTGGGAGCTTTTTTCCCCCTCAATTTCATCTTCTCCACTAGCTGCGTGCCCCGCCACCGCTCCTAGGATATCAATACTTCACCAGCCACGCCCGCCCGCCATTGCCCGGCCGCACCGCGCGGGCAAGCGTGGCCCCGCCCATCGTGCGGGGTCCTACCCGCCTTTCGCCAGCCCCGCCTCGTGCTCGCCGGCACCGGTCGGCCCTCGCCTCCGAAGTGGCGGTGAGATTCCGGTGTGCGTCCATGAATTTTGGTGATTTCCGGCAAATTACGGCGAGTTACGTGGTGGAAGTGCGACGGCACGTCCGCTCTGACAAGGTAGACTGGTTTACAATGATCCGCCAGTTTTGTTCATTTTTACCTCCGAAACTGCACACACAAGGATCGCGGCATGTGTTCTCAGTTCTCTATAAAAAGTTTTACCTAAGTGCTAAAAAGTGCTCGGATGCTGACTGTCACGTTGAGCACTCGTTTTCTGTCCGTCGGATGCGTCTTGGACGGCCGATCCAACTCACGCGCGGAGATCCCGTCCCGACCGTCTGGCACCTGGGTCCCAGACGTGTCGTTCCCATTTCTCTCCCTCGTCGTCTCTCTCTAGTTCACCCGCTCCTCACGGAAATCCTCCTCCAAATCCCCCAATCCTCGCTAGGGTTTCTCGCCGGCGGTGGAGCTCGCGTGAGCTTCAGCGCGCTGACGTCGTAGGCGGAGCGCGCTGACATCGTAGGCGGAGCGTGCTCCATGTGGGGACGAGCTCTTCGCCCTGACGGTGCGGTGTGTTCCCGCCGTAAGATCCGAGTCGAGCAGCGACCTGCGCGGCCACGGCGACGGAGAGCGAGGCGCGCGAAAGAGCGGCGAGGCGCGGATGGAGTTGCGCTTCGGAGTTGAGGAGCGACCTGCGCGTCCGCGGCGAGGCGTGGATCGAGGTACGCGTCCGCGGCGAGGCGTGGATCGAGGTGCGCGTCCGAGGCGAGCTAGTTGGAGAAGGGTGTGGCGTGTATGAAGCTGCGCGGAGGGCGGCGACTTACTCGGAGAAGGGCGTGGCACGGGCCGGGTCAAGCTGCGCGCGTCCGCGGCGAGCTAGTCGGAGAAGGGTGAGGGCGAGTTCTGTTTGCTCTGAAGTCACAGGTTCCGCGGTGGGTGATCCTACACCGAGTACACGAGGTAATCGCACAAATCTCAACCTCTAACGCTCGATTCTCTTTCCTGCAACATCTCCTTAGCGATTTTTAGTCCGTAGTTCGTAGGTTGTGGGGGATTCAACTCGAGTTCCGCGGCGGTGGTGCCTACTGCAATTATGCGAGTTAATGTGACAAATCTCCGCCTGTAATGCACGATTCTCACGATTCTCTCTTGTACTAGTAATTCTCATAGGCGATCTGTAGTTCTTCATTTGTAGGCTGTGTCGAATTCAACTCGTGGTACGTACGATGTACTAAGTAGCAAGGTATGCTCTGTGGATTTTCTTTGTTGCACATCTCCTTGTGATTTAGAAGTCCTCATAGTGCCATGATGATGCTTGCTCCTATGTGATAGCTCAAGTCTACAGTAGTCACTTGCCTGGAACAAGTAGCAAGCTATGTAGGTTGTAGCAAGGCATGCAGGAAGTTCTCTATAGTGCTAATATTTCTGGATTTTTTTCACGTCTGCCATGATAATCCTTGCTCATATGTTTGTACTGAAGGGATTTTTAGCATGTACCATGCTCATCTCATGTTCAAACACCAGGATGGTTTCATATGTCGTTGATCTAAAATTAGTACCATATACTAGACAACATGTTTTAAAATGGGGTTGATATGGGTGAGAATTATGTAGTTTCCCTGTTTGTTCTTTGATGGCATGAAATAAGTTAATCATATATGCTTAATGAAGTTGTTTTACCTATCATTAAGTTGGCTAGTGAAACTGAAGATGTTGGTTCTAACACTGTGCTTAAGTTGTCTTCTCTAAAATGTTTGTCCGACACTATGTTTCACTAAGTTGGTTTCCTGTCAGTAACTAAGTTTGTTCTTGATTGTGCCTAAGTTGGCTAATGAATTTAGTTATCATGTTTTTCTCTCATACCATGTTGGTCAATACCTAAGTTGGTTCTTGATTGTGCCTAAGTTGGCTAGTTAACTTAATTATCTTGTTTCCTCTCATACCTTGTTGGTCAAAGTTGGTTTACTCGCGGTACCTAAGTTGGCTAGTGAACTTAATTATCCTGTTTGTCTCTCATACCATGTTGGTCAAAGTTGGTTTATTCGCAGTACCTAAGTTGGTTCTAGATTGTGCCTAAGTGTGCTACTGTCATCAATTACTCTATTTTTGACTCATACCATGTTGGGCTAAGTTGGTCTTTCTTCGACACCTAATTTGGTTCTAGATTGTATCTAAGTTGGCTACTGTCATCAATTACTATGTTTTTGACTCAGACCATGTTGGGCTAAGCTGGTCTCAACTTAGCTCCACTAGGTATTCCCCACCTCCACCAGGTATCCGTTGGAGGTGTCCCCAACGTAGCTCCAGGCGCCTCTGCCCTGACCTCCTCCTCAAGCAGCTCCGGCCGGAAACTTCAACCTCCCGCTCGTTTCGAATCACCAGCTCAAGGTAAGGCCACCCCGCATCCGGCCAGTGCACCTAGTGTCGCACCATGCCCTCCCTGTGTGCGGGGAGGAGCAGCTGCATGTTGTAGCGACTACATCGACATCCATCGCCAGTAGCAGCATTAGCTTCAGAAACTTCGGTAACAACAGCAATTTCAGAAACAACAGCGACCTTGCCTTGATGAACATACATATGCTGGATTGTTAGGTAATTTTGTGTCAAATTGTTTCTACAAATAGCTCTCAACTTGGATCTGTGTTGGCATGACCATAATGTTTTGAGCGTGAAACAACTCTTATGAATGTTTTATGTTTCATGAAGTTGAATCCATGGTGAGCTACAGTGAACATGATGTTAAGCTCGACATAAATGTCTTACTCGTAAGCAGGTTTGACATGATTATTTTACTTTTAACGGGCAAATTATGAACTAGTGAGGCTTACTTGAGTGGTTAGTTCAGGCCAAGAACGTAGATGCATGCCCCAGGGGAGAAAACATTATCTTCTCATTTGCGCTTTAGAAAATTGTGGTGTCTCTTGTAGCTGGCACTATGGTGTATTCACATGTTTCCCGTTATTAGTATTAGTTGATAATCAGTACTGATAGCTGAGTTTTCCGTACATTGTTTTGTCTATCAATATTATCTACAGACATTACCCGTCCAGTACCAATTCAGTTGCAAATGCTGCCAGATAATTATCATACTTGCAAAGTGTATAATGAACCAAGAAACATTACACATAAGGATCTTATGGTATATCACCTGCTTGTGTTTCCCGCAGGGTGAAGTTGTTGTGTCAACATGTTGCTTTTAGTAGTAGGAATTAGTTCAATTTCAGATGGAGGTAGATCATGGACCCATCAGAGATGTGTAGATGCCCATGTTCTTAGGTTGGTTATACAGTCAGTCATTTTTTGTGTTTGTTTCATCATGCAATCTAGTGATCCATGCATAAACCATGAGCTAAGTAACAGTTTTTGGTTGCTAATTTCATATTAAATCACCAAGTAGTTTTTGTTAGGTTTCATAGAACAGGGGAGCATGATTTTTGAGTCGCGACTCAAAAGTGAGTCGTCGAGGCTACGACTCAGTGTATAGTCGACCAAAGTCGCTGTATAGTCGCGAGTCGCCGTGATTTTTGGAAAACGACTTGGCGACTATACATCGACTATTCAGCGACTATACAGTGACTCAAAAACCATTCAGGGGAGGTGTTTTTAGCTTCCATTTAGAATGTTTCATACAACACAAGGGAGGTGTTTTCTGCTTCCATCGTCTTCTATATTAATTAAGTTGCTTTTGACAACATGCATAAGTTACCTTTATCATCTCACTAAGTTGGTTCTATCATCTAAACTAACTTGAGTACAGTCAGTGGTCCTAGTTACATATGTTTTAAGTTGCTTTATTGTAAGCATGATTTAAATTGTCAACAATGCCTCATGTTTCCTATTAATATGGCTAAGTTTTTGAGTTACACCAAATGACCCTAAGTGGTATACCTATTTAATTAACTTGCTGCTTGTCATCAGGCTAAGTTGTTTTCTTGGGCTAGATAAGTTGTTTTACATAACCTAACTAAGTTGCTTTTCCACAATGCATTTAATTTTTTGATTTGAACAACCAATATTGTTCCTTAGCTTAATAATGAATTTTAATTAGAAACTTGCTTTTCTAGGAGACAAACTTGAAATCCAATAACATGAAAGACAAAACAAAAAACAAGCATTCTCGCCTGCGTTTACCAGAAGTTGATGCAGCGACAAGGAACCATCCAGGGCCTTGTCCGATAACTTGTCAGCAGGTACGTGTTTAAATATGAGCGACAATTACGTGAAACTCTTAACTACTGCGAGATGGGAAACTTGAATTCACGAATCAAGGGTATAGAATATAGAGTGGCTTAACTTTGGATGTTACTCACCGGTCACTACTACCTAATAGTCCTGATTGTAATAGATAGACCGGACAGTTTGCATATACTTTGTGTGGGGTTGTTTTAGTTCTTCATATTCATTTTTTAGCTATATGGATAAGTTCTCTAGCTATTAAATTAAGGTGTTTTATCACTATGCTTAAGTTTTGTACTTAAATAAATTAAGTTCACTGGTTTAATTAGTTGCATTGTCATCATGCTTAAGTTGAAACTGAAAATTAGTTAAGTTCTTTCCATTATGGTTAAGTTGTGTTGGCATCTACAATCTATCTTAGTTTTTTTGTTTTCGAGCAACATGCATAAGTTGGTCACTCGTCTAATTAAGTTGTTTTTTCAACATGCTTAAGGTACTTATTTGTGATATTGCTAAGTTGTACCGGGAAGCGGTGGATCCCGGGCAGCGTAGCTAGTACCATCTCGAGCGCGGTGGTGGAGGAGGCCATGGTGCCTAGTTCGAGCAAGTATGGGCAGCGGCGTAGCTAGTACCATCTCGAGCGTGGTGGTGGAGGAGGCCATGGTGCCTAGTTCGAGCAGGTGGCGACGCCCACGATGCCTAGTGAGAGCGCACGCCCACCGTGGTCCTTGACCAATGTAAGTTGATTATTCATTTTAATTAACTTAATCACTCTTTGTTAATTTGATTTATGGTAACGTTTAACTTTGCTAAAGATTGATGCTAAGTTGCTTTCTAAGTAATACAAAAGTTGCCTTAACATCGATGCTAAGTTTTCATGCAGGAGGTGATCATGTGTTGTTTTCTGATCTACATAAGTCGAAGTTTTTAGTCAAATCTGGAGGAGGAAGAAGAGCCGAAGTAGTATGTCTTGCTGAACAGTATCTAGAAGTGGAAGAAAAGCTGGAGTAATTCGCAGAGTGATCACGCGCTTTGATGTCTGCTGATTTTCTCTTACATGTAACTACCTTTTTCCTAGTCGGATGCTGAATTGGTCAAACTAGCACTGAGATGCTTGGTCGGACAAGCTGGCACCCGGATGCTGGGATGGACAAACCAGCACCGGATGCTGCCTAGCCGGGTCCAAAGTTTTATGGGTGAGGCTAGATCACGGGATATGGTCTAGACATATTTTGCAACCAAAACTATAGATATCGGTAATGTTACGGGTTTAACCACTATTACAAATCTGTTAGAGATGATCTTACAAGATCGGATCGGATCGGGGCAAGTACCTATAAAGGACGTCAGTGTCCCCGCTTGGCTTGATTCGACTACGTCCCAGCAACCATCATCTAGAGCTAGAAGGAAATGTAGATTAACCAGGTGGACAAAACCTTGACGGTAAGCTCTTCCTGTGGGGACAAACGCAGGACGCCTTTGGCGTCCCCCAAATGACTTCGTCGTCCACCCATGACCCACCCCCATCTCTTCCAGAAGCCCACGCCACCACGCCCACGCATCCGTCAGCAGTATATAACCACCACACCGCCGCGTGCAAGAAGCAGAATCCAGCATTAGCTTACAGCTTCCAACTTCAACAGCAAGAAGCAAGCCTTAGCTAACACCTCCAGGCTCCAATCATATCCATCACGCCTCAGTTTTTTGCTGGTGGCCGTAGCATCCATTAATCGCAGAGATGAGCTCGGTGTGCGCGAGGCCCGCAGGGTTCTCTTTCTCTGCAGGGGTGAAGTGCCAGCGCCGGACGCGGGTGAAGGTGTCGGCCGTAGCATCGGCGCCCAAGCGAGTCGCGACGGCGGCCAAGACTACGATGTACGAGCCTACGAGGTGCTGTCGGTGGGCACGTCGGCGGGGCCGGAGGAGATCAAGGCGGCCTACCGGCGCGCGGCGCTGCGGTGGCACCCGGACACGTGCCCGGGCGGCGCCGACAGGTTCATGATGGCCCGGGAGGCCTACGAGGTGCTCTCCGACCCCGAGCGCAGGCGGGGCTACGACATCCAGCTGCGATTCGGCGGTGTTTGCGGTGGCGCCGGATTCTCCCACGCGGCGCCGGGAGCAGGGTACGCGGACTGGGAGGCGCAGCTGGCAGGACTGCAGTGGCGCGCCGCCGAGGAGGCGCGAGCGGAGACGTGGGGGAACAGGATGCGCCGGCGCGCCGCCGCGCAGACGTCGTCGTCGCACTAGTCCAAACCACCGCGGTTTTGCTCTGTTCTTGTATATTGCTTCTACGCCGTGGTTTCAGCCTGGCTGGTGAAGTAATTATATTGTAGTGTAGTACTGTACTAGGACAGAACTACTGTGTACACAAGTACAGTATAGCTCATTTTCTGCCGATGTAGTACGGTAAAAAATCGAATAGAGCACTGGCATTAAAAAACATCAAACAATATAAAACACCTCAACAAAAATAAAAATTACAGTAAAATTCTTGAAATGCATTTCGTCTTCAACCTTCAGCCGTATCAACGACGCGTCGCCGCTTCCGCTCCTCCTTAAGTTAGTTTGATGTTGTTGGTTGCTGACAGGAAGTGGTTGAATGGGTCAAGAAAACCACATTTGTCGCGGAGATGAAGAAGAAGGAATACAGTTCATTTAGCTCCTTGGCGATCCAAAGATCCCCACATCTAGAAGAAGTCGAGAATCACACCACTCCCACAAGATTCTCGATGTCACCGTCGGGATAGGGTTGTAGCCAAGAGATTTTATTAAGATGACGATGCCGCCACTACCTGACCGCCATCACACCAAACCAAAACCCTAAAACCTGGGGAAATGAGCCCTCCCGCCCATGGGGCCAAGATCCATCCTGCCTTCATGGCCCGAAGGCCACAGAAGCTAGACAAATCGCCGGCGGCGCCAATCGGAGATTAAAAAACCCTAATCGCCTCTTGAGCGTTCTCTCGGGCAAAGAGGTTAGTACGGTAAATATTTGATGCTTAATATTTTGTTTACTATGATGTGATCACCTTTTTAAGTGGAAGGTCAAATAGACCTATGGTTTTTTTCTATCTTTCCAAGATCTAGTTCCCAACCTTAAAAAATGTTCCTTCTACAAAGATAATCTGGGAGGCTAAATAACAATATCTCCACCCACGGCTCTTAAATTGTAGCTGGCAACAATCTCGGTAGGGTGTTACTGGGCACCGGCAATAGTAGCTGGTCTATTGGAAATGGTTGCACGTACCGACGTCCCTAATAGGTAATCTTCTAAAAAATTAAATTTGAAACAAACTTAAAAATAGTGATTTACATTCAAATTTAGAATAAAGTTTGCAGAACTTAGTTAAACTTAAACTGGAAGATACTAAATAAGCCTATTCTACTGGTAGAAGAAGTTGTAGTTGAGGCTGGCCGTGTTGCCATCGTCATCATCGCCACCCCACACCTCATCGAAGATGTCATCCTCCTACGAATCCTTTGGCGATGGCAGTGCTGGCGCTGGGGCCTCTGGCTCGATTAGGTCGACGATGTTGTCGCCATCTGACACAGACCGCCATGGCACAAACACATCAGTGGCTGACTGGATCTAGCGGAACGAACTCACCATGATTGCCGACGCGTCTTCGGGATCGTTTGGATCGTAGAGCTCTGGCTCTAGTTCCACCATGTCTTCTCCTTCTATGGTGCCATGGGAGGGAGGGGGGTAGACGAGGTTCTCCTTCTTTGGGTGCAGTGGTAAAAAGCGCCCATGTTCGGATCGCACAACCCTTCCATCTTCGAGGGTCGGAGATGGGAAGTGGGTTCTGCTGCTTCCCTTTCCTTCTTTGGGCGAGGGATAGCCTGCACCAAGGATATGCGTGAAGCCGATGGCTCGCGGATGAAGATGCCACCCCCGGGCGTGGGCGATGGTTTTTGCGCCATCAAGTTCTCACAAGGCCTAAGTGAACCGCGAGAACAAACGGTCCGGCTTTTTAGGGGAGAATGAACGGTCCTGCTGATTTCAGAGAGAAACAGGCCTAAGTGAACCGCGAGAACGAACGGTCCTGCTTTTTTTAGGGGAGAACGAACGGTCCTTCTAATTTCAGAGAGAAACAGAACCCCTGTGATGCGACGATTAGCTCTCGAAAAATTGTACGCCATGTTTCATTTCCCTTCTTGATGAATCCCGGTTCACCAAACCGCTAATGTGAAGGATAGTGTTGAGCGTCCCCCGGGGAATCGGGGCTTTTGATCCCCCGCCTCCAATGCTCGACACGTGTCCACAAAGGACCACACACGCGAAACAAAAATCCTCCACACTCCAGAAAGAGCAATCAACATCCCCACGTCCACAACTTCTCGCTCAACCTGCAGAGGCAATCCTCAACCCCGTTGGCACGGGGGAGTCAGCTTTTCCCCTGACGGCATCCCGCTCCGGCGAAGGCGGCGCCACGCCAACCCTAGACAGAATCTCGCTCACAGCACGTCGACCCTACCCTAGTAGCATCACCTCCGTCCACTACGCAGCACCTCGCTTGCCCTCCCATGGCAGTATCACCGTCGTTGCCGAAGACAATACACCATCGTGGTCGCTTGCAGCAACATCGATGGACAATTGTAGCAGAGTCAGTGGCCTCTTGTAGCAGCGGTGGCTAGCCGCTCATCCTCGCAGCATCGTCGGTGCTTCCTTGTAGCAATGTTGGAGAGCACCAACATGGTAGTCGCTTGGAGCAAACGCCGATGTCCATGGTAGGTATGCTGATGGACCATGGTGCATCGCCGGCCGGCCTTTGTAGCATCGGCGGTCTTAGCTTGCAGCTCCAACGAGCACCGACATCCTTTGTCCGTAGCTCCGGCGACCAGTGCTCGCAGCAACACCGGCCTGGCTTCGTAGCAACGCCGGTCGGCCCTTGTAGCATCGGAGGCCTTAGTTCGGAGCTCCGACGAGCACCGCCATCCTTCGTCCGTAGCTCCAGCGCCCAGTGCTCGCAGCAACACCGGCCTGGCCTCGCAGCAACGTCGGCCCGCCCTTGCAGGAACAGCGGACGGACCACCGCGAGCTCCATTGGTAGGGAGGTCGTGACGAGGAATGCGAGCAGCCTAGAATCGCGCAACCAGACGTGAGCAGCGCGAGGGAGCAACGGCGGATGGCGAAGCCGGGAAACTGCGGCCTGCGGTAGTCAGCGACAATGGAGAGCAGCAGCGAGGAAGGATGGCGTGAAAGAAGCTGCGTGCAGCCATGCGGGGAACCACCAGCGAGATCGACACTGGGAACGAGCGGTGTGCGGCGACACGAGGAACCGATGGGCGGCCACACGGGAACCACCGGTGAGGGATGGATGGGAGGATGGGAAATCGTAGGAGCACAGGGAGATGAGGAAGAGAGAGACAGAGGAAAGAGATAACAGCATCTCCACTCGCCCGACCCAAAGGCCTGGGGGAGCTGGCGCGTAAACAGAAGCCCAGCCGCGGCCCCTAAATTTGTTTTTCCGCCGGCGTGGCCCAACTCTTCATCTGGCGCCCCCAGGCCGAACCCAATCTACAGGGGGCTAGCGAGGGCGCCGGCGTGGCGAGAAAACGCCACGGGCCAGCCCTGTCGGTGACAAGAGCCAAGAAGGCAGAAATATTTTCCTCCTTTTCGCCTCGCGACCACTGTCGTTGCCGCAACCACCCATTGCCGCGACAGTCCATTGTCGCCGGTATGAACCCCCTCCGATGCCGCATACAATCCGCCGCAAACCCTCGCCACCTCGTCGGCCCTTCCCATCCTCGTCGTTCACCCGCTCCCGCCACCACTGCTACCTCCATCGCCACCGCGCGACCACCTTGCACGAGAGGTGTTCGGTTATTTTCCAAGGCGATGGACTCGGACGACGCGGACGTCATGGCCACGCTCATGGACAAGGAGCTTCCTGTCGCGGCTGCTACTATGGATGCCGCTGGAGACGACGAACATCTAGTGATCCTCGTCTCCCTCTTGGCCATGATCGTCGAGGGGGACAAACCGACCATTTGTGGCTCCACGCCGGGGCACCGCAAGAGCAAGCCAAGGCAGAGGATGGAAGGCTATTACATTCTGTACGCCAACTAGTTCGCCGACGATCCATTGCACGGCGATATTGTATTCCTCCATCATATCCGGATGAGTAGTAAGCTCTTTCTAAAGATAGTCGAGAATTTGAGGGAGATCAACTACTTCAAATTGAAGAGAGACGCCATCTTGGTTTCTCGACAATTCAGAAATGCAAGGTGGCTCTTCGAATGCTTGCCTTTGGAATTGCAGGTGATAAACATGATGACTATCTGCGCATGGCAAAGTCCACGACCATTGATTGCATGTATAAATTCTGCAGGGCAATTGTGGCGGTGTTTTGAAAGACCTATCTGCGCACGTCCAATGCGGCAAACACAGCTCGGATCTTTGCACAAAATGTAGAGAGAGGTTTTACTGGGATGCTTGGCCGCATCGACTGTATGCACTAGGCATGGAAGAACTGTCCATTTGCACACCAGAGCATGTATAAGGGACACAAGGGTGCATACAGTGTGGTGCTTGAGGCTGTGGCGGACCAGGACCTGTGGATTTTGCATGCTTTCTTCGGCATGGCAGTATCACACAATGATAGACAAGGTATACTATCTTGCATATGGCATCTATCCAAGATGGTAAACATTTGTGAAGACAATTGCGAACCTTGTACCTGGAGGGAAGAAAGCTTGATTTGCTCAAATGCAGGAGGCTGGCAGAAAGGATGTGGAGAGGGCATTTGATGTGTTGCAAGCTCGCTTTGCCATTATCCGATACCCTGCTCTTACATGGTCCAAAGTGCAGATGTGGGAGGTCCTGATATGTTGTGTCATACTGCACAACATGATCGAGAGCGAGCGGGAATTTCCAGTATTTGAGACTGAACTGTATGAATGGATGGGTCTTCTTGCAGATGTTGATCGTCTCCCGCATTTGCTACCTTTTCTCGCCATGCGTCAAGAAGTCCGAGACTCCAACACTCATCACCAATTGCAAGATGATCTGGTAGAGCATTTATGGATTCTCAAAGGCGGCGACTAGTTTATTTATTTGTTCGCCATTGTGATTTAAACTTTAAAATTTGTGTGGTTTGATGAACATAAATTATCATAGTTTATTTGTTGTTTAAATTTAAATTATACATGAAATTGTATTGGGGCGTATGGGGGCACAACTGGGTGCCGGCATCTCCCCATTTTTCATTTTGCACCGACGCTTCTCATATGGTCTCTAAAACGAGTGCGTCGGACGCCGTATGAAGAAGGCAAGTGGAGATGCTCTAAGATGCAGAGGTCGGTGTGGTGGGTCTATGCGGACGCGTGTCGCTCACTCGACCGCGGGAGGGGGGGGGGGGGACGCGTGGCGTGTGATCCCCCGGCGGAAGCAAAGCGTTTTCTAATGTGAACGTGGACGTGCAGTTTTTCCTCGAAATAGGCTTTCGCCCCGCTATATTAATATAGCAACACCGATACAAGATAGAGACCACCGCTGGGGCAAGCAGCATATCAAAGCCCAAAAGAAAACATAAGAAGAAGAAAAGAGGAAAACAACGTCGACAAAGCCGGATCGACGAAAACAATGATGATCCGCAACCGCTGCGCCCTCGGAGAATTCCCACCACGATCTTGGCCCTCCGAAGCGCCGCATACCAAAGCAGCACCTTCAAGAAGGGATGCGACGATGACGACGCTGCTGCCCGGACAAATCCTAGGGTTTCCCCCGATATGCGGGAGGGTTGTGGGTAGGGGGAACCCCGACGCCCCTCAAGAAGGAAGGTGGCGCCCGCGAGCGTCACCGCGTCGGTGTCGACCATCCGACAGGGATTTCTCCCGTCCCCCAAAGAACCACGACCCGGACACTCCATCGCGCTCCGCCAATCTTGCCGTCCACCAACGCGCGCCACCACGATCTTGCAATCACCATTGCCGTCTCACCGTGGCCCAAAGACGACGGCCGACGAAACCGGGAGGAGACATCCCGAGCCTAGGAGGGTCTGGACAGCGAGCCACGCGGGAGGGCACAACCTCCACCGCCAACCTGCGGCGACAGACCGGACGCAGCTACGAGAGCATACCAGGCCCCTCTGGCCCGGCCGAGCCCGGCGGGCTCGTGAAGCTCCCGTGGCCGCGCTACAGTCCGCGCGCCGCCGTCCTAACCGTCCTCAGCCGGAGCAGCCCCATCGGCCGCCGGGAGCAGACGCACCAGATCTGGCCCGTCCAAGCCCAGATGGAGCCCGAAGGGCCCAGATCTGGGCCAGGAGGCGCCGCCGCTGGCCTCCGCGCCGCCCCGCTGCCAAGTGGCCGTGCCGCCGCCGTCGAACCACCCGGAGCCGAGCCACCTGAGGAGCGCCGCCGCCGGAACCTTGACCACCAAAGCGCACCACCGCCGGACGAGGGAGCCTCCGCGCCTCCCCACCACGCGCGCGGGTAAGGGCAAGGCCGCCGCCGCCGGCACCGCGCGGGCTTTGCCCGGCGGCCTGCGCTGGCGGCGGCGGTGGGGGAGGAGGAGAGGCGGCCTAGACGCTAGGGTTTCTGAGGTCGCCCCGAGTCCGCCCGCGGGGACGGACGGGGGACGAAGCGTTTCGCTAGTTTTGCCTCGGCCGACGTGCAGTTTTTCAACAAAGATAGAAGATGACGTCTCCAAGGTGTCATGTGTCGCTATCGAGATGGTCTCTGGCGGCGGTGGGTTGCTTGCTCGGACAAACCCTATACTACGAGCCGGCGCACCTGCATCTTCTGGAAGTTTTACTCAATTTGTAGAGAGAAACGCAACGAGCAGTAGATGGGCGAATGCACGAGCGGCTGTGCACGAGCGGTAGTTTTCCAAGTCAGCCAAGACTCTTCACGCTTGATCCAAGCTAAGCCATACAGGTGTTTGATCAAATCGTTTGCCAGGTAGGGTAGATAGTCAAGAAGAGGAGCCCGTCCCGATCATGTCATCGATCCTGCAACTGTTTCTGATGCTACTGCGCTAGCACTGCCGACCATTCGATCGGTTCCCTTGCTGCGTTGCTCATTGACTACTTCCTCCCGATCGGTTTTAATAGACGTGGATATGCAAAGATCACTACACATGTCCTGTCGATTAAAATGGATCTGATGTAGTACTTGCACATATGATTGCGACCTGCTGGGCCATTCTTTCTTTTTAAAAAGAAAACTCTAGATGATCTACAGACCTAGCGAGTGTTGAACTATGAATTCTTCATTTCTCTAGTAGCATTCCTGAAGAGACCCGCAAACAGAAAACGCCTCTGGGGTAACTCAGGAAGCCCCCTCGCCGCCGTCCACAGAGCCTCCTAACCGTTGTCATGTGTTGGAAATAATGTATGGGCTAACATTAATACAATTTCGAATTGATATTTCACACTAGATGACAGAGATAGATCTAGATGACAGAGATAGATCTAACAAGAACGGAGATGTGATCACGAAACATAACTCTATCATGGCACACATGATCTACAGAGATCTATACCACGGGTTGCATAAAATAATAGACTAGATGAATGAACTCTTACAACAGGGGTTGATGAACACAATATCGCAGTGCAGACGGACTGACGTGGGCATTACCCTTTGGGTACCTGACATTGCCCTATCATGTGCGGCCCAACTGGAGGCCCATGAAGATACCCGATGGCAAGGTGGGCCACTAGGACGGTGCCGAAGAGGATTCCTTGAAGAACAAGACGAAGAGGAGCCGAACAAGGAAAGTTTAGAGCTAGGTCTTTTGTAAACCTAGTCGTACCCGGACAGATCTCTTGAGACCTGGCCTCCTATATAAAGGCCAGGAGAGGGGCTGTCGAGGAACACAATCAATCTTAGCAACTTTAGCGACCAGAAGTTTAGAGCTAGGTCGCCGTAGCACTTAGCCTCTCGACAAGATCATAGCCGAAACCTTCGGCACCCCATTGTAACCCGATATTTTCATAATCAAGATCAGACAGGCAGGACGTAGGGGTGTTACCTCATCGAGGGCCCTGAACCTGGGTAAATTGCTCTCCCCGCTTGTCTGTTAACCGATGGTTCGTATCAGCCTACAGGATTCCATCAACCCTAAGCCCCTACCGGAGGGCATTGTCGAGGAGCACCCCCCGACAATTGGCACCGTCTGTGGGAACCCTGTCGGCACAAGATGCGTCATCGGCAGATCCAGTCATGTCGTCGACAGCTTCATCGACGCCATCATCATCACCGATCTTGGGAAGCCCGGTTCGATTCGGCTCCTACGAGTTCACCCCGCATAGCGACTCGTCTCGCTCTACTTTTTCAGATCTGCAAGGGAACATGGAGATGACGTTTGGCAGCGTCCACTACAACGTCAACGCAGAAGGAGTCCTCCGACTGCTGGAGTCGTGCGCTCCCAGATCAGCAAGAATATCACCACCATTGGCCATGGGGCCAAGCCTGTCGTCATCAGTCGATCTTTCGGCTGGCCTGACGGACTCGACAAACTCCTCCCCGCCATCGACTCATCGGTCGATGTCTTCAATGTCAGTCGGATCTGATAACCCCGCGTCGTCAGAGATGACCTCGTACTACTGCTTGAACTGCGACACCAGGCACGGGATGGGATCGAGCGACACGCCGTTCATCTGCAGCGCCCAGTACTCATCGGGAGAAGACAGCGTCGACAGTGTCGCCAAGGAAGTCACCTGGAAAGCGGCGCACCATCAAGTCTACGCTACCAACAACACATGAAACGCAAGGAACGGGGGAGGCGGAGAGCACACTCCTCGCTCCAGCAGGCGACGAAGCTTTCAAAACAGTGCCAGTAACAATAGTAGCGATCACACCATCGCGGAGGAAGAATGGGCAGCTGCCAGGGCAGCCGTGCTTAATAAGACACCACTCCCCGCTGGAACTTCAGTCGGAACCCTCAATGCCTACCGCGAGATATTGGACAAGAATCGGGAGCGGTTGTTAGTCGACCAAACCACCCTCGAGAAACGCCTGCTTGCGGCAGAACAATCTAGCGAACGGCGGAGGGGCTCGCGAGGAAGCGCTTCCCAAAGCAGTCAAGGCGCGGGGAAACATCGATCAAGGTTATCTAGATTATCGGAAGACGATGCTAGGGAAATAACGTCAAACTTATCTAGATCGTTCATGACCACGGATACCGCGGGGATGCTGAGGCCAAAAACCATCGACGGAGCAACTGCCAACCTCGCAGCGTACCTTGTTAACCAACGACCCGAAGGTTCCATGGTTCAAGCACATCGGGGCGCTTTGGAAAGCCTCGCAATCCTGGGAGACAAACTGGTTCCACGAAAAGAAAAAGCCTCGCCCCAAGTCGAAGGTTCAAAGCACCATTCAAGGGACGCCCGAGACGAGATTACCCAGAGCAGAATCGACAAAGCCAGGCGACGGCGAGCCGCGAGGGGAGAAGACGATAGCGACGCCTCGGAAGAAAGCGAGGAGTACGACGGTGAACTGAGGGCGGCTGATTGCCTGAGTTACAAGATCCGCGAAACAATGCCACCCAAGAAGTTCAAACCTACCCCTACTGACGCCGCGAAGTATGACGGGCAGCAGGAGCCAAGGTCATGGATAGACGATTACCTGCAGACTGTGATCTTACACAAAGGAAACCAGATAGCAGCTATGCAATGCCTGCAGCTTTACCTGAAAGACTCGGCACGGGCCTGGCTGAGAGGTCTGCCGAAGGGATCCATCAAATCATGGGACGACCTGGTGGACGCTTTCGTCGCCAACTTCCAAGCGACGTACAAAAGGGCAGTTGGGATCGAGGAGCTACGGCATTGCCAGCAGAAACAGAAGGAGTCGATGCGTGCATACATCGGCAGGTTCACCAAACTCCTAAACGCTGCCGAAGACGTTTCTGTTGACAGAGCAATCGATGCCTTCAGCGAAGGCATCCGACGTGAAACGTACATAGAAGAACTCGGACGCAAGAAGCCGAAAACCATAACCAAGTTAATGGAAATCGCCAACAGCTGGGCCGATGGTGAAGACAATGTACGAAGACCGCGACAGCGCAGTGACGACGAGGACGACGATCAGCTGAAGAATGATTCGGGTGGTCGCAGGGATCGTCGCAAGAAGAGGAAGGACCGCAGCTACGACGACAACAACTTGGTAGCCGTTGGATATTCCGATCGGCAAGATGATCGGTATGATGATAGGCGAGATGATCGACAGGATGGCAATCGGAGCAACTCTGGGAACCGTAGTAACTACAAGCCACGACCTCAGAGGACCCCCGAGCTACCCTTCGCAGAGCAGATAAACGCACCTTGCTATCTGCATGCGTACATCGACTCCAAAGACAATAACAAGAAATCAAGCCACTTGCTCAGAGATTGTCGACAGTTCATCGAGATGCAGAAGCTCATTCAGCAGCAGCAACCGCCACCACCACCACCACCACCTCAGCATCAGGTCCAGCAGGTTCAGCCCCACAACCCTAACGAGTCCTTTCCACCGCCTCGTGGGCAAATGAGCATGATTCACAGGACTGGTGTTTCGAGGAGGGAGATGAAGAAGCTCACCCAAGAAATCAACCTGGCGGAAAGCATCATGGCCAATATCCCTGAGTATATCGACTGGTCATCTCAGAGTATCACGTTCAGTAGGGCAGATCACCCGATGACAATCCCAAAGCCAGGACATGCTGCGCTAGTAGTCGAAGCGCAAATTGGAGGATTTAAGATGAGCAATGTTTTTATGGACGGTGGAAGCGGGCTAAACCTGATATTCCTCGACACGATTAAAACTATGGGAATTACGATGAGGATGCTAGAAGAGACAGATACCTGTTTTCATGGGATCCTTCCAACCTCACCGGCGTACTCTATTGGCAAAGTGTACCTGAACGTCGTCTTTGGTAAAACCGACAACTTCAGGAAAGAAAAGATCGAGTTCGAGGTGGTCAATTGGGAATCACGGTACCATGCTATACTCGGAAGATCAGCTTATGCCAAGTTCATGGATGTGCCGCACTATGCATACCTCAAGCTGAAAATGCCTGGGAACAACGGGACAAACATCACAGTCTATGGAAGTTTTTCACGCTCGGATAATTGTGATCGCGATTTCCAGAGGATCGCTGCAAAGTTCGGGCTCATGCAGGAGGCTGTCGATCTCCCTTCAAAATCGTCGGCACGTGATAGCAAGGAAGATGAACGTGTCAGAAAGACGAAGAAGAAGCCAGCCGATCTTACTTTAGAAACTTCGACAGTGAAGACTTCAGCAGCCGATGGTACATCGGCCTTAGAAGAACACAAAACGCTGGCAATCACTGCCGGGACCCCTGGGGAAACCAATGACGCTTCCGAAATCGCTGACGCGGTGATCAAGCCAAAAGATAAGAAGAACCCTCCTCTTGCTTAAGAGGATGGGTAGCATTTAGTTTTTTCTTTTCTTTTCAACAGGGCTCCTTTTCGCCCCTTAGTCCCTTGCTTCCTTTATTAATGAGAACTTAAGTTTTGTTTCCTTGAAAAGCATTGCAGTAGTTCGGAACACCCGAACCACATCGTCATGAGCCTCGTTTGCATATTTCGGCGAACGTTGGGGCAATGAAGAACACGTCCAAAGCCTCTGAAATTACGAGTGCTAAAGGATGCGAAAACAACGAGGACCCAGCTATTGTATTTTCGCTATAAGATGCCTCAACGAGTGCCGTAAATAGCAAGAGACGTGAAACACATATACTAACGACCCCACGTTCGGCACTTTGATTATGGAAGTACCAAAGAACGACGGAGTAATCGGCAGAATTAGTGCTCTCGATATATTCAGGAGCTGCTGTCAAGACATGCATCGGTTGAAAGCAAAGTTGCACATACAACGGGTTTAGCAAGACCCGCAACACGAGCTGATCACTCAAACAATTTGCTGACCAACGAATACACATATGCTTAAACGAGCAATTAAGATTTGCTCCTTCAAAATTTGCCAAACGGCATTAAGATGGTAAAAATGCATGTACATGCACGTACCAATAAAAGTAGTTTAAACTTAAAGACCCAAAATACTCGGGTGCAATAAGAAACCAAATTCTTCTATTTACAGTAGGAGCATGACCCTGAATTACCCTTGTGGAGTCTCTTTTTCTTCAGGTGCCTTCGAGTCCTTTTCTAGCCTGTCGACAATTATATTGGAAGGCAGTATCACCTTCGGGTACAGAGGCTCCAAATCACCCACTGCATTGGCGATGGACAGCAGGTTTGCAGAAGGATAACGCGCAAGGACGAGGGCAAGCGTAAATCTAGCTCCCGCAAAAACTTGAGCTCAAACCAAGTCTCGGATCTTCTTGGCATTGCTGAATTCTGACATTAAAGTCAACAGCGTGGGAGGAACTGCGTTCAAAGGAAACATCGTCTTCCATATTACTCTCAGCCCCTTGTAGCACTTGTCGAAGAACCGATGCACCTGTTGGACCCGGTCTTGGAACTTCGCAACAGTCGAAGCTCTCGACTGTTCCCTCCAGAAAACTTCGTCTGCTGATGATAGTTGGGTCAGTGCGTTTACACGCTCATGTATACGCTTGCTTTCTTCAACCTTGTTCAGAGCTACGACTAAGCAAAGGAACCAGCAGAAGATGAGAAAGTGCTTTTCAGGAAACAGCAAAGAGCAAGAGAGCCGGGGCACTTACAGTTCAAACTTTCGGTAGCCTTGTACAACTCAGTGAGCGCGTAGCGCTCAGCATCTGCGGCGATCTCTTTTTTCTTATTGATAATGGCAGCTAAGGCATAAGTGATGCACATATCTTTCTCCATCTGCGCGATCCGGTCCTTCACGCGTTGGAGTCGATCACTTTCAGGGACAGCACCCGAGGAGTCATCAACAAAAGTAGGCACAGGGTAAACCTGCAAAATATCGTTCAAAGGTGCGATGGATTACATGAAGTCAACATTGGAAATTACTCCCATCGGGAGCATAGGAATACAAATATTATAGCAAAGATATGCTGGCAACATTGCCAGCATGAAGTTCATTACAACCACGTAAAGTTTTATGACAAGACATCGTTTTGATCCAGCAAAATTACAAGGCTCAGGGGGCTTGGGTTTGGTTTGATAAACTGACCATCACTCCTCAACAAAGTTAGCGTTAAGCAATATGACATAATGTTTTAATATCAATTATACTACCTTGAACAAACAAGATTATCACAATGTCACATGATAAATATAGCACTTTATCCCTAGTGAGGCAGTAAATTAAAGAAAGATAAATATACCATAGTAGATCATGAATTTGTTGTCACTATTCAATCACCACCTGCCGATGATTTTTCTGCCTCGACTAACTCAAGGAGCTGGCGAGCACATGTAAGAGCCGAAACTTTAAAGGTACTCAGATCGACGAATTTTCCGTCGGGTCCCCTCGGAAGCTCTTTGGACATCTCTTCAATATTAGCTTTGAAGCCATGACCCATCATAAGTTAGAAGGCTAGGAGGGCACCATAGGTACACGAAGTACGTTTGAATATCTCGATAACCTCCTTGGTGTTGACGGCAAAAGAGTCGAACAGCTGCCCCAAAGTTTTATCTTGACTAATCTTGGGGAAAATCATCAAATGGATCCGCGCCATGGCTCCCTTGCCCTTCTGAAGAAGGTCTTGAACAAGCTGATGAGACGCAAGCGTCATTGACAGAGTGTTTGACGGAGAATTATTTGTGTTGGAGATATGCCCAAGAGGCAATAATAAAAGTGGTTATTATATATCTTATGTTTATGATAAATGTTTATATACCATGCTATAATTGTATTAACCGAAACATTGATACATGTGTGATATGTAAACAACAAAGAGTCCCTAGTATGCCTCTTAACTAGCTTGTTGATTAATGGATGATTAGTTTCATAATCATGAACATTGGATGTTATTAATAACAAGGTTATATCATTGTATGAATGATGTAATGGATACACCCATATTAAGCGTAGCATAAGATCTCGTCATTAAGTTATTTGCTATAAGCTTTCGATACATAGTTACCTAGTCCTTATGACCATGAGATCATGTAAATCACTTATACCGGAAAGGTACTTTGATTACACCAAACGCCACCGCGTAAATGGGTGGTTATAAAGGTGGGATTAAGTATCCGGAAAGTATGAGTTGAGGCATATGGATCAACAATGGGATTTGTCCATCCCGATGACGGATAGATATACTCCGGGCCCTCTCGGTGGAATGTCGTCTAATGTCTTGCAAGCATATGAATAAGTTCATAAGAGACCACATACCACGGTACGAGTAAAGAGTACTTGTCGGAGACGAGGTTGAACAAGGTATAGAGTGATACCGAAGATCAAACCTCGGACAAGTAAAATATCGCGAGACAAAGGGAATTGGTATTGTATGTGAATGGTTCATTCGATCACTAAAGTCATCGTTGAATATGTGGGAACCATTATGGATCTCCAGATCCCGCTATTGGTTATTGGTCGGAGTGAGTACTCAACCATGTCCGCATAGTTCACGAACCGTAGGGTGACACACTTAAAGTTGGATGTTGAAATGGTAGTATTTGAATATGGAATGGAGTTCGAATATTTGTTTGGAGTCCCGAATGAGATCCCGGACATCACGAGGAGTTCCGGAATGGTCCGGAGAATAAGATTCATATATAGGATGTTATTTTATGTGAATAAAATGTCGCGGAAGGTTCTATGGAAGGTTCTAGAAGGTTCTAGAAAAGTCCGGAAGAAACCACCAAGGAAGGTGGAGTCCACATGGGACTCCACCTCCATGGCCGGCCAACCCTAGTGGGGGAGGAGTCCTGCGTGGACTCCCCCTAGGGGGCCGGCCACCCCCCATATGGGAGGTGGAACTCCCACCTTGGTGGGAGTCCTAGCTAGGCTAGGTTTCCCCCTCTCTATGGAAGGTTTTTGGTTCGGGTCTTATTCGAAGACTTGGAGACCAACTCTTGGGGATCCACCTATATAATGAGGGGCATAGGGGAGGGGGCCGGCCACACCAAAGCCACAAGTTGGCCGCACCCCTTGAGGCCGGCCACCCCCTCCCAAACCCTAGCCGCCCCCTCTCCTCCATAGCTCCCGCGTGCTTTAGCGAAGCTCCGCCGGAGTTCTCCACCACCACCGACACCACGCCGTCGTGCCGTCGGATTCAAGAGGAGCTACTACTTCCGCTGCCCGCCGGAACGGGAGGTGGACGTCGTCTTCATCAACAACCGAACGTGTGACCGAGTACGGAGGTGCTGCCCGTTCGTGGCGCCGGAACCGATCGTGATCAAGATCTTCTACGCGCTTTTGCAAGCGGCAAGTGAACGTCTACCGCAGCAACAAGAGCCTCATCTTGTAGGCTTTGGAATCTCTTCAAGGGTGAGACTCGATACCCCCTCGTTGCTACCGTCTTCTAGATTGCATCTTGGCTTGGATTGCGTGTTCGCGGTAGGAAATCATACATACCGATGTGTGCGGACCAATGAGTGTAGCATCGCGCGGTGGTTATCGTTATGTTCTAACCTTCACAGATGATCTGAGTAGATATGGGTATATCTATTTCATGAAACATAAATCCGAAACTTTTGAGAAGTTTAAGGAATTCCAAAGTGAAGTAGAAAAACAACGTAACAAGAAGATTAAATTTCTACGATCTGATCGTGGAGGTGAATATCTGAGTTATGAGTTTGGCATGCATTTAAACAAATGCGGAATACTTTCACAATTGACACCGCCGGGAACACCACAACGAAACGGTGTGTCCGAACGTCGTAATCGAACTCTCTTAGATATGGTTCGTTCTATGATGTCTCTTACTGATTTGCCGTTATCATTTTGGAGTTATGCATTAGAAACAGCCGCATTCACTTTAAATAGAGCACCATCAAAATCCGTAGAAACGACACCGTATGAATTATGGTTTAATAAGAAACCTAAGTCAGTCGTTCCTTAAAGTTTGGGGTTGCGAAGCCTATGTAAAAAAGTTACAACCGGACAAGCTAGAACCCAAAGCGGAGAAATGCGTCTTCATAGGATACCCTAAGGAAACTATAGGGTACACTTTCTATCACAGATCCGAAGGCAAAATCTTTGTTGCTAAGAACGGAACCTTTCTTGAGAAAGAATTTCTCACTAAAGAAGTGACTCGGAAGAAAAGTAGAACTCGATGAGATTAATGAATCTATACTCGTTGATCGCAGTAGCGCGAGACCGGAAGTTGTACATGTACCGCCTACATCGGCAACAGAGGAAGCTAATGATAATGATCATGAAACTTCGAACGAGGAAACTACTGAATCTCGCAGATCGACAAGGGAACGTGCCACTCCTGATTGGTATGATCCTTGTCTAAATGTCATGATTGTGGATAACAATGATGAGGACCCTGCGACGTATGAAGAAGCGATGATGAGCCCAGATTCCAACAAATGGCAAGAAGCCATGAAATCCGAAATGGGATCCATGTATGATAACAAAGTATGGATTTGGTAGACTTACCCGATAGCCGAAAGGTCGTCGAGAATAAATGGATCTTCAAAAGAAAAACAAGATGCCGATGGTAATATTATCGTCTATAAAGCTCGACTTGTCGCAAAGGGTTTCCGACAAATTCAAGGAGTTGACTACGATGAGACTTTCTCACCCGTAGCGAAGCTAAAATCTGTAAGGATTTTGTTAGCAATAGCTGCATTTTTCGATTATGAGATTTGGCGTATGGATGTCAAAACGGCGTTCCTTAATGGAGACATTGAGGAAGAGTTGTATATGGTACAACCCAAAGGTTTTGTCGATCCTAAAAATGCCGACAAAGTATGCAAACTTCAGCGTTCAATCTATGGACTCGAACCAAGCATCAAGAAGTTGGAACCGACGCTTTGATAAGGTGATCAAAGACTTCGGGTTTATACAAGGTCATGGAGAGGCCTCGTATTTACAAGAAAGTGAGTGGGAGCTCCGTAGCATTCCCGATATTATATGTAGATGACATATTATTGATTGGGAATGATATAGAACTATTAAGCAAGTGTAAAAGGTTATTTGAATAACAGCTTTTCAATGAAAGACCTTGGTGAAGCATCATATATATTAGGCATCAAGATTTATAGAGATAGATCAAGACGCCTAATAGGGCTATCACGGAGTACATACTGGACAAGATTCTAAAGAAGTTTAGAATGGACGAAAGTAAGAAAGGGTTTTTACCTATGTTACTGGGCAAGGTCTTGAGTAAGACTCAAGGACCGGCTACGGCAGAAGAAAGAGAAAGGATGAATCAGATCCCCTATGCTTCGGCAGTAGGATCTATTATGTATGCCATGCTATGTACAAGACCGGATATAGCGCATGTTGTTAGTTTGACTAGCAGATATCAAAGTGATCCAGGAATGGAACACTGGGACAGCGGTCAAGAATATCCCGAAGTACTTGAAAAGAACTAAGGATATGTTTCTTTGTTATGGAGGTGACCAAGAGCTCGTTGTAACAAGTTACACCGATGCAAGTTGGAACACCGATCCCGATGACTCTAAGTCACGATCCGGGTACGTGTTTATATTGAATGGTGCCGCAGATGAGCTGGGCAAGCTCGAAGAAGTGCACGGTGGCGAAGTCTTCAACAGAATCGGAGTACATAGCGGCTTCAGAGGCTTCATCAGAAGCGGTATGGATGAAGAGGTTCATTGTAGAGCTCGGTGTGGTTCCTAGTGCATTGGACCCACTAGTCATACACTGTGACAACATGGGTGCCATCGCCAATGCACAAGAACCAATGTCACACAAGAGGCTGAAGCATATCAAGCTGCGTTACCACTCGATTCGCGAGTACATCGAAGATGGAGAAGTAAAGATTTGCAAAGTACACACCGATCCGAATGTAGCGGATCCGTTGACTAAAGCTCTCCCTAGGGCAAAGCATGACCAACACCGAATGCCATGGGTGTTAGGTTCCTTACAATGTAATCTAGATTATTGACTCTAGTGCAAGTGGGAGATCTGTTGGAGATATGCCCAAGAGGCAATAATAAAAGTGGTTATTATATATCTTATGTTTATGATAAATGTTTATATACCATGCTATAATTGTATTAACCGAAACATTGATACATGTGTGATATGTAAACAACAAAGAGTCCCTAGTATGCCTCTTAACTAGCTTGTTGATTAATGGATGATTAGTTTCATAATCATGAACATTGGATGTTATTAATAACAAGGTTATATCATTGTATGAATGATGTAATGGATACACCCATATTAAGCGTAGCATAAGATCTCGTCATTAAGTTATTTGCTATAAGCTTTCGATACATAGTTACCTAGTCCTTATGACCATGAGATCATGTAAATCACTTATACCGGAAAGGTACTTTGATTACACCAAACGCCACCGCGTAAATGGGTGGTTATAAAGGTGGGATTAAGTATCCTGGAAAGTATGAGTTGAGGCATATGGATCAACAAGTGGGATTTGTCCATCCCGATGACTGGATAGATATACTCTGGGCCCTCTCGGTGGAATGTCGTCTAATGTCTTGCAAGCATATGAATAAGTTCATAAGAGACCACATACCACGGTACGAGTAAAGAGTACTTGTCGGAGACGAGGTTGAACAAGGTATAGAGTGATACCGAAGATCAAACCTCGGACAAGTAAAATATCGCGAGACAAAGGGAATTGGTATTGTATGTGAATGGTTCATTCGATCACTAAAGTCATCGTTGAATATGTGGGAACCATTATGGATCTCCCGGATCCCGCTATTGGTTATTGGTCGGAGTGAGTACTCAACCATGTCCGCATAGTTCACGAACCGTAGGGTGACACACTTAAAGTTGGATGTTGAAATGGTAGTATTTGAATATGGAATGGAGTTCGAATATTTGTTTGGAGTCCCGGATGAGATCCCGGACATCACGAGGAGTTCCGGAATGGTCCGGAGAATAAGATTCATATATAGGATGTTATTTTATGTGAATAAAATGTCGCGGAAGGTTCTATGGAAGGTTCTAGAAGGTTCTAGAAAAGTCCGGAAGAAACCACCAAGGAAGGTGGAGTCTACATGGGACTCCACCTCCATGGCCGGCCAACCCTAGTGGGGGAGGAGTCCCAAGTGGACTCCCCTTAGGGGGCCGGCCACCCCCCATATGGGAGGTGGAACTCCCACCTTGGTGGGAGTCCTAGCTAGGCTAGGTTTCCCCTCTCTATGGAAGGTTTTTGGTTCGGGTCTTATTCGAAGACTTGGAGACCAACTCTTGGGGATCCACCTATATAATGAGGGGCATAGGGGAGGGGGCCGGCCACACCAAAGCCACAAGTTGGCCGCACCCCTTGAGGCCGGCCACCCCCTCCCAAACCCTAGCCGCCCCTCTCCTCCATAGCTCCCGCGTGCTTTAGCGAAGCTCCGCCGGAGTTCTCCACCGCCACCGACACCACGCCGTCGTGCCGTCGGATTCAAGAGGAGCTACTACTTCCGCTGCCCGCCGGAACGGGAGGTGGACGTCGTCTTCATCAACAACCGAACCCGTGACCGAGTACGGAGGTGCTGCCCGTTCGTGGCGCCGGAACCGATCGTGATCAAGATCTTCTACGCGCTTTTGCAAGCGGCAAGTGAACGTCTACCGCAGCAACAAGAGCCTCATCTTGTAGGCTTTGGAATCTCTTCAAGGGTGAGACTCGATACCCCCTCGTTGCTACCGTCTTCTAGATTGCATCTTGGCTTGGATTGCGTGTTCGCGGTAGGAAAATTTTTGTTTTCTATGCTACGTTATCCTATAATTTGGGACCTCGTCCAGAGCCTCAGCAGGGATATCAGCAGCTCCTGAGAAGGATGAGGTGAGAAGAAAGGCATTAACAAAAGAATCAATGTTTGCAAAAACAATAAACGAGAAGCGCATAAAAAGAGGATTACTGAGCAAAGCCGGAGAGGATTGGCGAAGAAGATCATCCTTTTCCATCGCCCGAGCTTCGGCAGTGAGCCTGGCTGTTTCTTCGTCCTTCAGCCTCCTCTTTAGCTCCCCCAGTTCCCCTTTCAAAGCGTCAATTTCTGCACGAGCTTCGGCAACAATTTTAATTGCGCCTTCCAATTTCGAGGTAGAGGACTCGACCTCCTTCTGCAGCTGAGCCTTGTCGACCTCCAAAGAAGCGTATTGGGAGGCGAAAGATTCCAAGGAAGATATAACAGCTTGCAAGTCCTTAAAGGAAGAGTTTTATTGGATGAGTACTCGAGGCTTATTTGAAGAGCTATTGATTCAAAGAAAGAAAAGACTTACGGGTTTTCCTGAAGGAGGAATTGCGGCAGCAGCAGCTGGAGGAATATTTTTCCCCTTAAAAAGAGAAGAAGCAGTCGATATTTGGGCTGTGGGGATTGTAGCAGGGGTCGAAGCCTCGGAAGCTGCAAGATTCGACGGGGCAGCGCCGATTTTAGACTTTTTGGGTGGAGGCTCGATGAAGTCTTCTCCAATGCAGAAGTAAATAGTTGACGAAGTCAAAATGGAGGATAACAAAGGCAAAAACGTAGGTTTCGAAGAAAAAGCAAGGACTTACAGATCCCAAAGATCATCTTCATCGGCAAAGCCGCCGGATGACCTCTTCGAAGGCAGCGCCTCGGCCTCCTCCGCAGCTGCATCAACAAAGGCAGCGTGATCAGCGTCGTCATCGTGCATTGATCCCGCTGTCTCGCTAATATCATTGGGTGCAGATTTGGGATCAATAAGGATGGCTTCAGGGTTTATCGGATCAGCATGTTCGGCTTCCGGGCTTGCATTTTCCTCAGTATGAGATCTCACGGGGACTGAGGAGTCTCCCCTCTCGGAAGTATCGTTCGGCAGGTCTTGCAAGTAATCAGGATCTATGAGATTCTGTCGAAGGTAAAACGAGTAAGTACAATGGCGATCGTGATTATCAAGAAAAACAACACAATGAGAGTGTAAAAGAAAGAAATTACCTCGGTTGGCGGGTGATCAACGTCAAAAGGTACATGGGAAGATGTGAGAGGAATCGAATCTTCCTGGCTGAAGTGAGTAAGACGACGGACTTCGTCAAGTAGCTCTTTTCGGATAATTCGGCAGCATTTATCCTAGTCTCCTCCCTGGGACCCGAATACAACCACATCGGGTGGGCTCTGGCCATGATCGGTTGAACTCGACGTCTTAAGAACACAGAGGCTACCTCTGTGCCTATCATGGTTTGACCATCGGCTTCCTTGATCCGAAGGAATCTGGCAAATAACCTATCGAGTGCTGGTTTTTCGTCGGGAGAAAGGGGGTATTTTTCCAAGATTGTTTAGGCTTGGATTCAAGGACATCGGAAAAATGAGGAAGCTGGAGTTCAACTGTTGGAGAATCTCTAATATAGAACCACTTCAGCCTCCATCCTTGCACAGACTCCCTCATCGGGAAATTGAAGTAATTAACTTCTTTACGAGCAACGAAACCAACTCCGCCGATGACGAAGGAACCGCCACTGCTATTGTACCTTTTCACGAAGAAGATTTTCTTCCATAGGCCAAAGTGTGTTTCGATGCCCAGGAATGATTCGCATAAAGTTATAAAGATAGCAAGATGGAGGATTGAATTGGGAGTTAACTGCCATAGTTGGATCTCGTATACTCGGAGAAAATGCTGAAGGAATTTGTGGGCAGGTAGCGAAAGACCTCGATGCAAAAAAGATAAGAACATCACGGTAAAACCAGCAGGGGGATTAGGCCGTGAAATCGCACCTGGGAGAATAACATTCCCCTCTTCAGAAGGAATATATCCGAGGCTTTTCGCCTTCTTCTCATCACGCTTCGTGGTGGTGGAAGCAGGCCAATCGCCGGGGATGGATCCAGCAACAGAGCTTGATGGCGCTGGCGGCGCCGGAGCTAGAGGAGGAGAGTGGGAGGCGCTCCTTTTCAGAGGGTTTGGAGAAGATCTGGCGGCGGCGCCGCTGCTCGCAGCACTAGTAGCAAGAGTGGAGATCTTCTTCTTGCCCATCTTGCAGATTCATGAGAGATCTGGATTTAGCGATGGCGGCGCAGTAGTTTTGAGCGCAGGAGATGAATGAGGAATAAAATGATGCAATGATGGTGTGTGAAGAGGAGGAGATTTGCAACGAGAAGTTATAAAATACAAAGCTAAGGATAGAACGGGCACGCGTCCCCAATCTGCTGAAGGTGTCTCTTTTTCATCAACAAATCACGGGAATCGAGGAGACGCTTTAGTAACCGCACGCGAGAAGCGGTCATTTCTTAAAACAGGACCACACAGAAATAAGATGGGCCCAACAGGTCGTGTCCTGTCATGTCAGGGCAGCGACAGTGGTGAAGTCATCACTGACGTCATAAAAGTTTGACTGGGGAGTCGAAGAAATGAAATTGTCGAGTGGTCAACTTGAGTCTACGCACAGATTGCGAGCATCCGCGCCTAGACTCGGCGGCTACTCCCATCGGGAGCGCTGGACGCGCACCCGATAAAAGAAGACTCGAAGATTTTTTTAGGAAGAAGGGCGTGAAGAAGTATTTGAACAAAAGAACGGTATCACCAGCTCGAGTCTGCACCCGGTCACAAGCGTCTGCGCCCAGACTCGGGGACTACTCCCATCAGGAGCGCTGGATGCACACCCGACAAAACTTTTTTGCATTCCAGGATCATGCCCGGGGACTTGATTCTGAGTAGAGTAACGTTGTTTTGCCAACGGCAGTTAACCAGCAAAGCTGGGCATGTTACTCCAGAGCATTTACACGTCCGAGCTTTACTGAAAAGTACAAACCCTGATATGCATCTATCGGATGACCTATGAAGACTTGTGATGGCGTGTATTTCACACGTTCGTTGGGCAACCCCAAGAGGAAGGTATGATGCGCACAGCAGCAAGTTTTCCCTCAGAAAGAAACCAAGGTTTATCGAACCAGGAGGAGCCAAGAAGCACGTTGAAGGTTGATGGCGGCGGGATGTAGTGCGGCGCAACACCAGGGATTCCGGCGCCAACGTGGAACCTCGCACAACACAACCAAAGTACTTTGCCCCAACGAAACAAAGTGAGGTTGTCAATCTCACAGTGCTTGCCGTAACAAAGGATTAACCGAATTGTGTGGAAGATGATTGTTTGCAGAGAAAACAGTAAAAAACAAGTATTGCAAGCAGATTTGTATTTCAGTATTAAAGAATGGACCGGGTCCACAGCTCACTAGAGGTGTCTCTCCCATAAGATAAAAGCATGTTGGGTGAACAAATTACAATCGAGCAATTGACAAATAGAGAGGGCATAACAATGCACATACATGTCATGATAAGTATAGTGAGATTTAATTGGGCATTACGACAAAGTACATAGACCGCCATCCAACCGCATCTATGCCTAAAAAGTCCACCTTCAGAGTTATCATCCGAACCCCTTCCAGCATTAAGTTGCAAAGCAACATGACAATTGCATTAAGTATGGTGCGTAATGTAATCAACAACTACATCCTCGGACATAGCGCCAATGTTTTATCCCTAGTGGCAACAGGACAACACAACCTTAGAACTTTCTCTCACATCGTCCCGTGTGTCAATGCGGGCAAGAACCCACTATCGAGCATAAATACTCCCTCTTGGAGTTAAAAGCAAAAACTTGGCCGAGCCTCTACTAGTAACGGAGAGCATGCAAGATCATAAACAACACATATGTAATAACTTGATAATTAACATAACATGGTATTCTCTATCCATCGGATCCCGACAAACACAACATAGAGTATTACGGATAGATGATCTTGATCATGTTAGGCAGCTCACAAGATCCAACAATGAAGCACAATGAGGAGAAGACAACCATCTAGCTACTGCTATGGACCCATAGTCCAGGGGTGAACTACTCACTCATCACTCCGGAGGCGACCATGGCGGTGTAGAGTCCTCCGGGAGATGAATCCCCTCTCCGGCGAGGTGCCGGAGGAGATCTCCCGAATCCCCCGAGATGGGATCGGCGGCGGCGGCGTCTCGCAAGGTTTTCCGTATCGTGGTTTTTCGCCTCGGGGTTTCGCGACGGAGGCTTTAAGTAGGCGGAAGGGCGAGTCGGGGGCTGACGAGGGGCCCACACCACAGGGCGGCGCGGCCCCCCCCTTGGCCGCGCCGCCTTGTGGTTTCGCCACCTCGTGGCCCCACTTCGTATGCTCTTCGGTCTTCTGGAAGGTTCGGGCGAAATAGGCCCCTGGGTCTTCGTTTCGTCCAATTCCGAGAATATTTTGTTACTAGGATTTCTGAAACCAAAAACAGCGTAAAACAAAGAATCGGCACTTCGGCATCTTGTTAATAGGTTAGTTCCGTAAAATGCACGAATATGACATAAAGTGTGCATAAAACATGTAGGTATCATCAATAATATGGCATAGAACATAAGAAATTATCGATACGTCGGAGACGTATCAAGCATCCCCAAGCTTAGTTCTCGCTCGTCCCGAGCAGGTAAAACGATAACAAAGATAATTTCTGAAGTGATATGCCATCATAACCTTGATCATACTATTTGTAAACATATGTAGTGAATGCAGCGATCAAAACAATGGTAATGACATGAATAAACAAGTGAATCATAAAGCAAAGACTTTTCATGAATAGTGCTTCAAGACAAGCATCAATAAGTCTTGCATAAGAGTTAACTCATAAAGCAATAAATCAAAGTAAAGGTATTGAAGCAACACAAAGGAAGATTAAGTTTCAGCGGTTGCTTTCAACTTGTAACATGTATATCTCATGGATAATAGTCAACATAGAGTAATATAACAAGTACAATATGCAAGTATGTAGGAATCAATGCACAGTTCACACAAGTGTTTGCTTCTTGAGGTGGAGAGAGATAGGTGAACCGACTCAACATAAAAGTAAAAAGAATGGTCCTTCAAAGAGGAAAGCATCGATTGCTATATTTGTGCTAGAGCTTTTATTTTGAAAACATGAAACAATTTTGTCAACGGTAGTAATAAAGCATATGAGTTATGTAAATTATATCTTACAAGTTGCAAGCCTCATGCATAGTATACTAGTAGTGCCCGCACCTTGTCCTAATTAGCTTGGACTACCTGGATCTTTGCAATGCACATGTTTTAACCAAGTGTCACAATGGGGTACCTCCATGCCGCCTGTACAAAGGTCTAAGGAGAAAGCTCGCATTTTGGATTTCTCGCTTTTGATTATTCTCAACTTAGACATCCATACCGGGATAACATGGACAATAGATAATGGACTCCTCTTTAATGCATAAGCATGTGGCAACAATTATTATTCTCATATGAGATTGAGGATATGTGTCCAAAACTGAAACTTCCACCATGGATCATGGCTTAAGTTAGCGGCCCAATGTTCTTCTCTAACAATATGCATGCTCCAACCATAAAGGTGGTAGATCTCTCTTACTTCGTACAAGACGGACATGCATAGCAACTCACATGATATTCAACAAAGAATAGTTGATGGCGTCCCCGTAAACATGGTTATCGCACAACAAGCAACTTAATAAGAGATAAAGTGCATAAGTACATATTCAATACCACAATAGTTTTTAAGCTATTTGTCCCATGAGCTATATATTGCAAAGGTGAATGATGGAATTTTAAAGGTAGCACTCAAGCAATTTACTTTGGAATGGCGGAAAATACCATGTAGTAGGTAGGTATGGTGGACACAAATGGCATAGTGGTTGGCTCAAGGATTTTGGATGCATGAGAAGTATTCCCTCTCGATACAAGGTTTAGGCTAGCAAGGTTATTTGAAACAAACACAAGGATGAACGGTGCAGCAAAACTCACATAAAAGACATATTGTAAACATTATAAGACTCTACACCGTCTTCCTTGTTGTTCAAAACTCAATACTAGAAATTATCTAGACTTTAGAGAAACCAAATATGCAAACCAAATTTTAGCAAGCTCTATGTATTTCTTCATTAATGGGTGCAAAGCATATGATGCAAGAGCTTAAACATGAGCACAACAATTGCCAAGTATCACATTATCCAAGACATTTTAGAGTTACTACATGTAGCATTTTCCAATTCCAACCATATAACAATTTAACGAAGAAGAAACTTCGCCATGAATACTATGAGTATAGCCTAAGGACATACTTGTCCATATGCTACAGAGGAGCGTGTCTCTCTCCCATAAAGTGAATGCTAGGATCCATTTTATTCAAACAAAACAAAAACAAAAACAAACCGACGCTCCAAGCAAAGTGCATAAGATGTGACGGAATAAAAATATAGTTTCAGGAGAGGAACCTCGATAATGTTGTCGATGAAGAAGGGGATGCCTTGGGAATCCCCAAGCTTAGACGCTTGAGTCTTCTTAGAATATGCAGGGGTGAACCACCGGGGCATCCCCAAGCTTAGAGCTTTCACTCTCCTTGATCATATTGCATCATACTCCTCTCTTGATTCTTGAAAACTTCCTCCACACCAAACTCGAAACAACTCATTAGAGGGTTAGTGCATAATAAAAATAAACATGTTCAGAGGTGACACAATCATTCTTAACACTTCTGGACATTGCATAAAGCTACTGGATATTAATGGATCAAAGGAATTCATCCAACATAGCGAAAGAGGCACTGCGAAATAAAAAGGCAGAATCTGTCAAAACAGAACAGTCCGTAAAGATGGATTTTATTAGGCCACCAGACTTGCTCAAATGAAAATGCTCAAATTAAATGAAAGTTGCGTACATATCTGAGGATCATGCACGTAAATTGAATTAATTTTCTGAGCTTCCTACAGGGAGGTAGACCCAGATTCATGACAGCAAAGAAATCTGGAACTGCGCAGTAATCCAAATCTAGTACTTACTTTACTATCAAAGACTTTACTTGGCACAACAAAACTCAAAACTAAGATAAGGAGAGGTTGCTACAGTAGTAAACAACTTCCAAGACACAAATATAAAACAAAAATACTGGAGTAAAAACATGGGTTGTCTCCCATAAGCGCTTTTTAACGCCTTTCAGCCTAGGCGCAGAAAGTGTATATCAAGTGTTATCAAAGGGTGGTGCACCTACAGTGGGGTTTGGAGTTTTCTCAACCATGCATAGTATATTGGATACATAAGTTTCAGCGTCTCCCTTTTCATTAGTCTTGGGCTTGCTACTCTCATCAAACAAATTTTCATGAACAAGCCAAGCATAGTTATGTTCTAGTGCATCATTCATAGCTAGGAGTTTACATGGTATTGGTGCTTTGATCTCCCCACCATCATTAGCGTTATTAGTGTACCTTATCCTATCCATATCCATTTTTTCAAGGAGACTAACAAAATTAGTATGAGAACCAAGCATATTAAATTTAGCGAAGACATTTCTAGCCTCTCTCGCTAGACCACCAAATTCTCTAAGAAGGGTTTCTAAAACAAAATCTTTCTTTTCCCCTTCTTCCATATCACCCAGTGTAAGAAACATGTGTTGGATTATAGGATTGAGATTAACAAATTTAGTTTCCAACAAGCGAACTAAATGCGCAGCAGCAATTTCATAAGTAGGAGCAAGTTCTACCAAGTGTCTATCTTCAAAATCTTCAACGGTACTAACATGGGTGAAAAATTCTTCTATATTGTTTCTCCCAATTATAGACCCACGTCCTACCGGTATGTTTTTTGTGGTAAAATTAAAAGGAAACATGATGAAATAAGTAAAGCAAATGCAAGTAACTAATTTTTTTGTGTTTTTGATATAGAGTGCAAGACAGTAAATAAAGTAAAGTTAGCAACTAATTTTTTTGTGTTTTGATATAAGTGCAGCAAACAAAGTAGTAAATAAAATAAAGCAAGACAAAAACAAAGTAAAGAGATTGAGAAGTGGAGACTCCCCTTGCAGCGTGTCTTGATCTCCCCGGCAACGGCGCCGTAAAAAGAGCTTGATGGCGTGTATTTCACACGTTTGTTGGGCAACCCCAAGAGGAAGGTATGATGCGCACAAAGCAGCAAGTTTTCCCTCGTAAAGAAACCAAGGTTTATCGAACCAGGAGGAGCCAAGAAGCACGTTGAAGGTTGATGGCGGCGGGATGTAGTGCGGCGCAACACCAGGGATTCCGGCGCCAACGTGGAACCTCGCACAACACAACCAAAGTACTTTGCCCCAACGAAACAGTGAGGTTGTCAATCTCACCGGCTTGCTCGTAACAAAGGATTAACCGAATTGTGTGGAAGATGATTGTTTGCAGAGAAAACAAGTAAAAACAAGTATTGCAGCAGATTTGTATTTCAGGATTAAAGAATGGACCGGGTCCACAGCTCACTAGAGGTGTCTCTCCCATAAGATAAAAGCATGTTGGGTGAACAAATTACGATCGGGCAATTGACAAATAGAGAGGGCATAACAATGCACATACATGTCATGATAAGTATAGTGAGATTTAATTGGGCATTACAACAAAGTACATAGACCGCCATCCAACCGCATCTATGCCTAAAAAGTCCACCTTCAGAGTTATCATCCGAACCCCTTCCAAGATTAAGTTGCAAAGCAACAGTGCAATTGCATTAAGTATGGTGCGTAATGTAATCAACAACTACATCCTCTGACATAGCGCCAATGTTTTATCCCTAGTGGCAACAAGCACAACACAACCTTAGAACTTTCCGTCACTCGTCCCGTGTGTCAATGCGTGCATGAACCCACTATCGAGCATAAATACTCCCTCTTGGAGTTAAAAGCAAAAACTTGGCCGGAGCCTCTACTAGTAACGGAGAGCATGCAAGATCATAAACAACACATATGTAATAACTTGATAATTAACATAACATGGTATTCTCTATCCATCGGATCCCGACAAACAAAACATAGAGTATTACAGATAGATGATCTTGATCATGTTAGGCAGCTCACAAGATCCAACAATGAAGCACAATGAGGAGAAGACAACCATCTAGCTACCGCTATGGACCCATAGTCTAGGGGTGAACTACTCACTCATCACTCCGGAGGCGACCATGGCGGTGTAGAGTCCTCCGGGAGATGAATCCCCTCTCCCGGCAGGGTGCCGGAGGAGATCTCCGTAATCCCCCGAGATGGGATCGGCGGCGGCGGCGTCTCGGCAAGGTTTTCCGTATCGTGGTTTTTCGCCTCGTGGGTTTCGCGACGGAGGCTTTAAGTAGGCGGAAGCGGCAGCAGTCGGGGGCCGACGAGGGGCCCACACCACGGGCGGCGCGGGCCCCCTTGGCCGCGCCGCCTTGTGGTTTGGCCACCTCGTGGCCCCACTTCGTATGCTCTTCGGTCTTCCGGAAGGTTCGTGGCGAAATAGGCCCCTGGGTCTTCGTTTCGTCCAATTCCGAGAATATTTTGTTACTAGGATTTCGAAACCAAAAACAAGCAGAAACAGCGAACTGGCACTTCGGCATCTTGTTAATAGGTTAGTTCCAGAAAATGCACGAATATGACATAAAGTGTGCATAAAACATGTAGGTATCATCAATAATATGGCATAGAACATAAGAAATTATCGATACGTCGGAGACGTATCAACTTGCAAGAAACTTCGGCAGAAGAAGACATTCGAGTGGCACAACTTGAGTCTACACACGGATTGCAAGCATCCGTATCTAGACTCGGGGCTACTCCCATCGGGAGCGCTGGACGCGCACCCGATAAAAGAAGATGAAGCTATTACAAGATGGACAAGAGCAATCAAGGCAGAAGAACGTTCAGTGGAGGCATGCTTTAGTCTCTACCCGAAAAATCTTCGGATACACTCGGGGACTACTGACGTGGGCATTACCCTTCGGGTAACCGACATTGCCCTATCCTGTGCGGCCCAACTGGAGGCCCATGAAGATACCCGATGGCAAGGTGGGCCACTAGGACGGTGCCGAAGAGGATTCCTTGAAGAACAAGACGAAGAGGAGCCGAACAAGGAAAGTTTAGAGCTAGGTCTTTTGTAAACCTAGTCGTACCCGGACAGATCTCTTGAGACCCGGCCACCTATATAAAGGTCAGGAGAGGGGCTGTCGAGGGACACAATCAATTTTAGCAACTTTAGCCACCAGAAGTTTAGAGCTAGGTCGCCGTAGCACTTAGCCTCTCGACAAGATCATAGCCGAAACCTTCGGCACCCCATTGTAACCCGATATTTTCATAATCAAGATCAGACAGGCAGGATGTAGGGGTGTTACCTCATCGAGGGCCCTGAACCTGGGTAAATTGCTCTTCCCGCTTGTCTGTCAACCGATGGTTCGTATCAGCCTACAGGATTCCATCAACCCTAAGCCCCTACCGGAGGGCATTGTCGAGGAGCACCCCCGACACGGACGTAATTGACGAAGAGTCGGTGAAGACGATCGTTGATGTAGATGAAGAAGATGAAGCAGTCGTGCGGATGCACTGCCCAGAAACTTTATCGCTCGGCTCCATGGTGGAGGACACCAATCGCCGGGGAAAGTTCGAAGACCACTGCTTTCCTCGCCCTGCTGCACGACAGGAAGAGGATCGGCAAAGATCGGTGGCGGCGGCGCAGAAGAGAACAGTTGGGTTGTGTACCTGGTGTCTTCTGCCAAGAGGGACGTCTCCCTCTTATAGACTCGATTGGATAACCCACGCGCAACATGTTCTGCCCATTTCCCAGGATCCGCCCCTGGGATATCTCCATCACGAAAGAACTTTGAACTGCACGCAAACGTGCAAGTCTATCCTCGGTTCGTGCGTGAGACAGACGCGGGTGGATAAAGATAAATGCGCTCGATAAAAAGAATAAAAAGAGATGCAACTTAAGTACACCGCGGCCGCGCTCACCTCACCAAATCCCAAAGATCCAAAGTCACAAGTCACGTGTAATAGAACGCGAATAAAGCGGCGAAATGCGAGTGAGCGCGCGCGTGTGCGCGTGTGGTGTACACTTAGCATATCTCTCTCTAGTCTTCTCACTCAAGGGGACCATGAGAGACCCCCTTATAAGATGCTCAAAATCCTTTCCCCTTAGCCATGTGGGACTAAACTTCCAACATGGTTGTCCACCCCCTTGACTTCTCTCCAATTTTCTGAAATTTCATTGGGCCCAAACTGAGTGTAGGCCCATTAATTCCAACAATCCCCACCAAGAAGTCAAGGTCTACAACTTTCTCTCATCTAGCTTTTATATACCAGCTTTACAGTATAGATCCATCTCGGGTTGAACTATACCTAGTGATGACCCACAAGTATAGGGGATCGCAACAGTCTTCGAGGGAAGTAAAACCCAAATTTATTGATTCGACACAAGGGGAGGTAAAGAATACTTATAAGCCTTAACAACTGAGTTGTCAATTCAGCTGCACCTCGAAAAGCACTAGTAACAGGGGGGATGTGAAAGTAGCAAGTGATATGAGAGCAATAGTAATAGTAACACAAATAACAGTAATAGTAATATGAGAACAATGGCACCGTAAAATAGTTGATACTACTTCCAATGACATGTAGAACGAGTATATGATGATGAAATATAGACCGGGGTTCCCAGCCTATCTACACTAGTGGCAACTCTCCAATAACAAGTGTTGGGTGAACAAATTACAACGGGCAATTGATAGGATTGAAATAGCATTAAGAAGGAATATCAAGATCATTAATCATGTAGGCATGTTTTCCAATTATAGTCGTACGTGCTCGCAATGAGAAACTTGCACAACATCTTTTGTCCTACCAGCCAGTGGCAGCCGGGCCTCAAGGGAAACTATCGGATATTAAGGTACTCCTTTTAATAGAGCACCGGAGCAAAGCATTAACACTTGGTGAAAACATGTGTCCCTCACATCACCGCCATCCCCTCCGGTTGTCCCGATTTCTGTCACTTCGGGCCTTTGGTTCCGGACAGTGACATGTGCATACAACTTGTAGATACAATCTAAGCAATAATTATAAAGCTCAAATCTAAGATCATGCCACTCGGCCCTAGTGACAAGCATTAAGCATAACAAGATTGCAAAGAACAATAACTTCATAAACTTTGTAGATAGACAATCATAATGTAACAATCCATCGGATCCCGACAAACACAACACCGATTACATCGATGAATCTCAATCATGTAAGGCAGCTCATGAGATCATTGTATTGAAGTACATGGGGGAGAGAATACCAACTAGCTACAGCTAGAACCCGTAGTCCATGGGGGAACTACTCACGGAGCATGATGGAGGCGATGGCGTTGATGGAGATGGCTTCCGGGGCACTTCCCCGTCCCGGCAGGTGCCGGGACGAGACTTCCGTCCCCCGAATTGGAGTTTCGCGATGGTGGCGGCGCCCGGAGTCTTTCTGGAGTTTCGTCAAGAGTTACTGTGTTTTTAGGTCGAAAGGGATTTTATAGGCGAAGAGGCGGCGCAGGGGGCACCTGGGGCGCCACACCACAGGCCGGCGTGGGCCCAGTGCCGTGCCGCGCCGCCCTATGGTGTGGTGGCCCTCCGGCCCCTCTCCGACTCTTCTTCGGTGTTCCGGACGCTTCCGGGAAAAATAGGAGGTTTGGTCTTCGTTTCGTCGAATTCCGAGAATATTGCCCGAACAGCCTTTCCGGAACCAAAAACAGCAGAAAACAGGAACCGGCACTCGTGGCATCTTGTTAATAGGTTAGTTCCGGAAAATGCATGAAATCATCATAAAGTGCAAGCAAAACATGTAAGTATTGTCATAAAACAAGCATGGAACGACGTAAATTATGGATACGTCGGGGACGTATCAGCATCCCCAAGCTTAGTTCCTCGCTCGTCCCGAGCGTGTAAACGATAAAAAGAATAATTTCTGTAGTGACATGCTACTTACATAACCTTGATCATACTATTACAAAGCATATGAAATGAATGAAGTGACTCAAGGCAATGATCTATAGTTGCTAACAAGTAGATAACATATAGCAAAACTTTTCATGAATAGTACTTTCAAGACAAGCATCAAAAGTCTTGCTCAAGAGTTAACTCATAAAGCAATAAGTTCAAAGTAAAGACATCGAAGCAACACAAAGGAAGATATAAGTTTCAGCGGTTGCTTTCAACTTGTAACATGCATATCTCATGGATAATTGTCAACACAAAGTAATATGATGAATGCAAATATGCAAGTATGTAAGAATCAATGCACAGCTTGACACAAGTGTTTGCTTCTAAGATGGAAGGAAATAGGTAAATTGACTCAACATAAAGTAAAAGAAAGGTCCTTCAAAGAGGAAAGCATTGATTGCTATATTTGTGCTAGAGCTTTGGTTTTGAAAACATATAGAGAGCATAAAAGTAAAGTTTTGAGAGGTGTTTGTTGTTGTCAACGAATGGTATTGGGCACTCTAACCCCCTTGCTAGACAAACCTTCAAGAGCGGCTCCCATGAATTATTTTTATTTTTGGGTGGCACTCCTTCCAACCTTTCTTTCACAAACCATGGCTAACCGAATCCTCGGGTGCCTGCCAACAATCTCATACCATGAAGGAGTGCCTTTTTAGTTTAGTTTCATTATGATGATGACACTCCTCCCAACCTTTGCTTACACAAGCCATGGCTAACCGAATCCTCGGGTGCCATCCAACAATCACATACCATGGAGGAGTGTCTATTTTGGTTAATTAATTTGGGACTGGGAATCCCATTGCCAGCTCTTTTTGCAAAATTATTGGATAAGCGGATGAAGCCACTAGTCCATTGGTGAAAGTTGCCCAACAAGATTGAAAGATAAACACCACATACTTCCTCATGAGCTATAAAACATTGACACAAATCAGAGATGATAAATTTTGAATTTTTTTTTAAAGGTAGCACTCAAGCAATTTACTTTGGAATGGCAGGAAATACCACATAGTAGGTAGGTATGGTGGACACAAATGGCATAGTTTTTGGCTCAAGGTTTTGGATGCACGAGAAGTATTCCCTCTCGATACAAGGCTTAGGCTAGCAAGGCTATTTGAAGCAAACACAAGTATGAACCGGTACAGCAAAACTTACATAAGAACATATCGCAAGCATTATAATACTCTACACTGTCTTCCTTGTTGCTCAAACACTTTTACCAGAAAATATCTAGACCTTAAGAGAGATCAATTATGCAAACCAATTTCAACAAGCTTTACGGTAGTTCTCCACTAATAGGTTTAAACTACATGAAAAAAACTTAATCATGATCTACTTGAGAGCTCAAAACAATTGCCAAGTGTCAAATTATCCAAGACATGATGAGGCATTTTCTCGTTTCCAACCAAATATAAATAAGTGCAATAGCTTCCAACTTTTATCATTGAACATTAAAAGTAAAACGAAGAACACGAGTGTTCATATGAAAAAGCGGAGCGTGTATCTCTCCCACACAAGGATTGCTAGGATCCGATCTTATTCAAACATAAACAAAAATAAAACATACATACGCTCCAAGTAAAGCACATAAGATGTGACCGAATAAAAATATAGTTTCAGGGGAGGAAACCTGATAAGTTGATGAAGAAGGGGATGCCTTGGGCATCCCCAAGCTTAGACGCTTGAGTCTCCTTGAAATATGCAGGGATGAACCACGGGGGCATCCCCAAGCTTAGACTTTTCACTCTTCTTGATCATATATCATCCTCCTCTCTTGACCCTTGAAAACTTCCTTCACACCAAACTTCTCATAAACTTCATTAGAGGGGTTAGTACTCAAAAAATTTGAATCCACCTTGGTCCTGTAGTGGCACATTGCAAGAACTCAATAAAACATTAGCTACAGCTCTCCACGTCTAGAAAACCTCGCTTAAAGTCCACAAGAGACAATGCAAAAAACAGAGACAGAATCTGCCAAAACAGATAAGCCAGTAAAGACGAATTTTAATAAAATACTTCCGTTGCTCAAATCAGAAAACTCAAAACTAATGAAAGTTGCGTACATATCTTAGGAACACGCACGTAAATTGGCATATTTTTCTGAGTTACCTACAGGGAAAACAGCCCAGATTCGTGACAGATAGAAATCTGTTTCTGCGCAGAAATCCAAATCTAGTATCAACCTTCGATTAGAGGCTTCACTTGGCACAACAAAACACAAAACTAAGATAAGGAGAGGTTGCTACAGTAGTAAACAACTTCCAAGACACAAATATTAAACAAAGTACTGTAGCAAAATAACACATGGGTTATCTCCCAAGAAGTTGCTTTCTTTATAGCCATTAAGATGGGCTCAGCAGTTTTAATGATGCACTCGCAAGAAATAGTATTCGGAGCAAAAGAGAGCATCAAGTGGCAAATCCAAAACACATTTAAGTCTAACATGCTTTCTATGCAAAGGAATCTTGTACACAAATAAATTCATGAAGAACAAAGTGACAAGCATAAGAAGATAAAACAAGAACAACTTCAAAAATTTCAGCATATAGAGAGGTGTATTAGTACCATGAAAATTTCTACAACCATATTTTCCTCTCTCATAATAATTTTCAGTAGCTTCATGAACAAACTCAACAATATAGCTATCACATGCAGCATACTTTTCATGATTTCCAAACACATAATTTTTATCAAGTTCAAGAATAGTGGAATTAAAACTTTCAAACTTACTTTTATTAATAATATAACAAGGTAGTTGATCAATCTCAATAGATATGGGACTCATAGAATAAGTCGAGAACTCTCCAATCCCATTTTCATTAGTAGTACAATTAATATTATCAAGTAACATAGGACCATCATCTAGAGCTTCATCATAAACATTTGCTACGCAAAATTCTTTAGTACCATGCATTTCGACATCAGGCACAAACAAAGCATTATCATAAGATTTATCAAAGTAGCATGGATTATCATAGATAACAGTAGCATAATCATTCTCACAAGTATTACTCATAGGTACTATTTTAAGAGAATCCACAGGAACATAACATTCAACCTCTTCCGGTAAGCATGGAGGACAATCAAATAGTGTAAGAGATGAAGAGTTACTCTCATTAGAAGGTTGACATGGGTAGCTAATCCATTCTTCCTCCTTTTGTTCGTCGCTCTCCTCTTCTTTTTCATCCAATGAGCTTTCAGGTTCATCAATTCCTTCTTCCACAAGAGTGTTCCTACTGCAAATTGTGAGTGCATTCTTGTGCATTAATGTGTCTCTCTTTATAATCAAGGATATAAGGATTCCTACCGTAGCATTCTATGCAAGAATTAAGGATAGTAGAGACATAATCTTTAAGGCCCTTACAAACAACACAAGTTTCATAATTCTCAACCATGAAGGATTCTATCTCGGAGGCTCCCATAAATAAGACAAATTGTTCTACCTCCTCGAACCCATAATGAATATAGCAATTCCGATTATAGTTCTTAATTAAAAATTCCTCACTAAAGCCACATTGAAATTTAAGATGTTTAGTATCATGTTGAGAGCAACAGTTTATATCATGGCGTTCAAGCAAGATTTTAGCAATTGTATTCAATTTTTCTATCATAGCACTCATTATTTTACCAGCTCTTGATTCTCTATAACAATTATAACATTCTATAAGCTCCAAGTAGGTTGTTGGTTCTCCCATAACAGCAGTTTTTTAATTTTTTGGTTTTTCAAATTTTTATGGATTTTTGGGTATATGAGACAAATAAAACAAGACAAAAATAAACTAAGCAAAAGTAAACTAAGCAAACTAATACTAGACAGAAATAAACTAAGCACAAATAAACTAGACAAAAGTAAACTAAGCAAAACAAAACAAAATAAAATAGAGAGAGATGTAGAGTGTACTCCCCAAGTGAACTTATGAGTAGAGCTATGCCTCCCCGCAACGGCGCCGTAAAAATAGTCTTGATGACCCACAAGTATAGGGGATCGCAATAGTCTTCGAGGGAAGTAAAACCCAAATTTATTGATTCGACACAAGGGGAGGTAAAGAATACTTATAAGCCTTAACAACTGAGTTGTCAATTCAGCTGCACCTGGAAAAGCACTAGTAACAGGGGTGATGTGAAAGTAGCAGTGATATGTGACATAGGCATCCCAAATGGGCCTGCCGGAGATAGTACCCGGGGTTTAATGAAGGCCCACTACCCGAAGAATAAGAAGGTTCGGGATTCCAAGATATGTTAAGGAAAGTAGAGTTGTAATAGGAAGTGTTGTTTGTAATCTGGCGGGATGAGTTAGAAACCGTCCCGGACTCTGTAACTTGTACAAAACGAAACCCTCGGCTCCGCCTCTTATATAAAGGGGGAGTCGAGGGACGAAGAGATCATCGAATCATTGCTCACAAACCCTAGTTTTCATAATCGTCGAGTACTTTTCGGCTGAAACCTTCGAGATCTACTTGCCCTCTACTTCTAACTAAACCCTAGCCTATAACCCGTAGGCATTGACAAGTTAATCCCTTGTAAATTGGCGCCGTCTGTGGGAATTAGAGGCGTAAGGATCTGATCTTGATGGCACGTTCAAGATCTTCGACATCGTCAACCGGAAGCAACACAATGGATCGAGGTAAACAGATCGCTGCTGGTCTTGTCGATTTTGTTCCTCACCCACCCTCCCGTTTGGATGCATATGCGTATCTGGCGGAGCCCATGGAGATGACGTTCGGAAGGTTTCACTTTCGCGTCGAGAAGGAAGGATCGTATCGTGTCGAAATTCCGATTTCGTCGGGATCGTCGGCGGTCGATTCCGATTTTTCAAGCTATACATCGTCAACCGAGTCAGGAGAAGAAGAAACCTCGGAAACACGTTACGTCAGCACCAGAGCAAGAGAGAAACTCGCTAAGATCTTCGGCGACATATCGTTCGAGTCATCTGCGGACTCATATATAAGCGATGACTCAAGCGATGTCGACGAGTTACGACTTCATCGACAAATCTATCACGATGGGCAAGGTCTTCATCAATCTCAACAATGATGTCACCAAACCCAACATAGATCCGAGTACAAAATATCATCAGATTTATGCTATCGAAAATCAAGAGGAAACATCGGAGGCTTTCGACGATTTGGGTAATCCCTATGTCGATCCCTCAGATCTAAGGAGAGGTATGGGCACTAAATATGTCGGGCCCACACCACGTGTCAGAGTTCAACTTCCACAAGCAGCCCGGGATAGAGCCGCAAAAGCTTTAGATGGTTCGGAGCCAATGACGACAACGGCTACGGCTCAAGAACCGCAAGCTTATCAATATAGGCTCGCACGAGCTGCCGGAGAAATAGAAAAACAGACGACTGAGTTGAACAGGAGAAAGGAGGCAGCTTCGCATCCAGCGAGAGAAGGGCAGATCTAAGTCGACAATCTAGGGTTTCGGGTGATAGCCATAGGGAGGCTCGGAACAGAGGAAGATCAAGGTTACAACACATACCCGAAGCAGAAAGAGAGCACTTAGTTCAAAACCTCGACATGTCCTTTATGTCGATAGATACAAGAGGAAACATTATCCCTAAAACACTAGAAGCTGGGTACATGGCGACACAAGCTTATATCCTCGCATCTAGGCCACCCCCAGGTGATCCAAGGGAAACATTATACAATATGGCGTTAGCGAGGGTTGGAGCTATGGGGACAGCGTTTGTATCAACGCCTCCCGAAGGAGCGGCAAGGCAAAATAGTCCACGACCCGGCAAGAAGAACGGCGGCGGTCCCCGAAGGACCAAGTGGAGCAAGAGACACAGGAGCACAAGCAAGGGTCGATAGAGCGAGGCAAAGCGTAAGAGATCATCGGCAATCCCCGGAGCTTGACGACGAGGATATGTGCGGCTTACCATGCTTCACGAGGAGAGTCCGAAAAACTCGAGTCCCCTCGAGATTCAAGCTACCCGATCATTTCAAAAAATTCGACGGTCCGCAAGATCCGTGAAGATTGGCTAGTTGATTACCTCGAGACGGTGAAGTTAACTGGAGGAACTAGGGCAACAGCCATGCAAAGTATTCAGGTGCACTTAAGTGGAGCCGCACGATCTTGGATCAAAAACTTCCGCCAGGATCTATCGATAGCTGGGAAAGTTTCGAGGATGTATTCGTCAAGAACTTCAGGTCCACGTGCAAAAAACCTGCGTCGTTAGAAGAGCTGAGAGCATGTCGACAAAAGCCAGATGAGTCAATGAGAAAATACATCCAAAGGTGGAACATCATAAAAAACTCGGCGAGAAAATATATCCGACGAGAGAGCAATAGATGCGTTTGTCGCAGGAATTAGGCGTGGAGATTTTGTCGAGGATTTGGGAAGGACCAATCCAAAGACAGTATCCGCGTTAATGGAGATAGCAAATAGATGGGCAGATGGAGAGGATGCTGTCCACAACAAACGGCACAGGTCACCAGAGGAGGACCGTGGTCGAAATTACCAATCGAGGCGACGATTTCCCCGGCAAGTATCCGAATTATGACGCCCCGGGGCAGATTTCAACGAAGCTTTCGGGCAAACACGGGGGAAACAGTAGAGATGATTATCGAGAAGCAGCGAGCAGCGAGGCGAAAACAAGGACGACTCTCGCAACGAGCAAAATAGCGGGCCTAGATTCCCAAGGCCTTTCGTGTCACCCGAAGAAATGATGAACGGACCGTGCCGTATGCATTTTTTCATCGACAACGAACGGAAAAAGACAGTCGGGGCACCTGCGCAGAAGACCGTCGAAATTTTCAAGCAATGTTCGGATATGCGAGAGAACGCTCATGCTCGAGCAAGCACAGAGAAATCCTCGGGAGCCCGAAGCGAGGTTCACCTACCACCACCTCCCGCGATTACGTACGACAACCGACACCAGCTCAGAATAGCGGCAGCACCTCCACCACCACCTTATGTTGATCCTAACTCAAACGGAGCGGTGTCGATGATTCAGAAGGGAAGGCCGTCCAACAGAACTCAAAAAGTGATCTCGAGACAGGTGTTCATGGCAGAGAAAATGCCTCCACCAACAGTCGAGTACCTCAATTGGTCAGGGCAAGACATCGGCTTCACCATAGCGGATCATCCGCAGCAAGTTCCTCGACCAGGGCAGTCAGCACTTATTCTGCCAGCAATCATTGCGGGATTTGATGTTTCTCGAGTATTCATAGATGGTGGCAGCAGCTTAAACCTTATGTACGCAGATACATTGAGGAAGATGAACATATCCTTAGCAAACTCGAAGCCAACGGACACAAGGTTCCACGGCATCACACCGGAGAAACCAAGTTATCCATTGGGGAAGATAAATCTCGACGTTCAGTTTGGAACTCGAGAGAATTACAGAATCGAGAAGCTGGAATTTGAAGTCGTGGATTTTCCGTCACAATACCACGCTTTGTTGGGACGACCAGCATACGCTAGGTTTATGGCAGTACCACACTACACATATCTGTTGTGGAGATTGCCTGGACCAAAGGGACCAATCACAGTTAAAGGAAGCTTCGCCTTAGCTGACAAGTGCGACAAGGATTTTCATCGGTTATCAGAAACTTTAGGGATGCAAGCTGAGTATTTGGCGTCCAAAAGTATGACTGATTACGACGTATTGCCAGACGTTGGAAGGCCAAATAAAGAATCAACTCTCAATATCGAGAAAAATTCAAAGGAGGTGCAGATTCACCCGACAGACCCGAAAAAGACGACATCTATCGCAAACAACATGGATATCGCATAGGAAAGCGCGCTCGTCGAGTTCCTCCGTGAGAACTGGAAAATCTTCGCATGGTGTCCAGCTGACATGCCAGGAGTACGCAGGGAACTTGCCGAGCACCACCTAAATCTGGATCCATTAGCAAGACCAATCAAACAACCTTTGCGGCGTTTTTCGGAACCAAACCGCAAAGCTATGCTGTCAGAAATCAATCGACTACAAGAAGCTGGTTTTATCAAAGAGATATTCACGGAAGCCACATGGGTAGCAAATCCTGTGATGGTGCCAAAGAAAAACACTAAGGTCCTTCGCATGTGCGTCGACTTTACGTGTCTAAATAAACATTGTCCAAAGGATCACTTTCCCCTCCCAAGGATCGATCAAATTATCGACTCCACGGCTGGATGCGAACGTCTTTCCTTCCCGGACGCGTATTCCGGTTATAACCAGATCAGATTGAAAGAAGAAGATGAAGTAAAGACCGCGTTTATTACACCTTACGGTGTGTTTTGCTACGTAACAATGCCCTTTGGTCTAAAAAATGCTGGAGCAACATACCAGAGGATGATGCAGAAGTGTTTGGCGACACGGATTGGAAAAAACGTGCAAGTATATATCGACGATGTCGTCATAACATCAAAAAAGGGGACAACACTGATCGAGGATCTCAAGGAAACTTTCGACAACCTCAACAAATTCTGCCTGAAGTTGAACCCAACGAAGTGTTCCTTTGGCGTCCCAGCAGGAGAACTCTTGGGGTTTCTAGTCTCAGCAAGAGGGATTGAAGCAAATCCCGATAAAATACAAGCTATCGTAACAATGAGAAAGCCAACAAAGTTGAAAGAGATACAACAGCTAACTGGGCGAGTCGCAGCTTTGAGCAGATTCGTCGCCAGGCCGGGAGAAAAAGCGTTACCATTTTACGCTCCGATAAAGCAAGGAGACAAATTCCAGTGGAACGAGGAGGCCGACAGAGCCTTCGAAGATTTGAAGCGCAAAATCTCGACACCACCAATTTTGGTGGCGCCGAAAGACAAGGAACCTCTCCTGCTATATATCGCAGCCACACCCCAAGTGGTGAGCACGGTGCTAGTTGTCGAAAGAGAAGAAGAAGGAAAACTCCACGGAGTACAGAGGCCAGTATACTTCGTCAGTGAAGTTTTATCGCCATCAAAACAAAGGTACCCTCGGCACCAAAAGCTAGCATACGGAGTGTTCACAACAAGCACGAAAATTGCGCCACTATTTTTCGGCACACCCGATCATAGTGGTCAATGAGGCTCCTCTGTCAAATATACCGAACAATCCAGAAGCTACGGGTCGTGTCTCCCGTTGGGGAATAGAACTTTCCCGCGGGACATCACGTATGAAAAACGAAAAGCAATCAAGTCGCAAGTTCTGCCGGACTTCATCGCAGAGTGGATGGAGCTGCAAAACACAGGACCCCGGACTTGTCGAGAACCCGGACCATGAATTTCGACGGGTCCAAGAGAGTAGAAGGAGCTCGGCGCAGGAGTAATACTTATATCACCCGAAGGCGACAAATTGAAGTATATCCTTCGGATGACGTTCCCTAACGCATCTAACAATGAAGCAGTAATACGAAGCCCTCATACACGGGATGAAGATGGCGAAAGCTTGCGGTGCAACTCGACTAAAAATCTTTGGCGACTCACAATTGGTGGCTCAGCAAGTTATGAACCAATGTGACGCAGTCAATGATAGCATGGTAGCATACAAGGAGGTGTACAATGAACTCGAGAAGCTATTTGATGGATGCGAGGTAAATCACATCAGTAGATTGAGCAACGATGAAGATGACGTCCTCGCAAATATCGGGTCGCAATGCCTCCCAATTCCGCCAGGAGTATTCTGGGAAGAAATAGCGGAGAGATCTACGAAACCAAAACAGGTGCAGAAAAAAGCAAAAGAGAAAACTTCGACATCCCTCACAGAAACCACGGAGGATGAAGAGGAACAAGAGTTGGTGATGATGGTACAGGTTCCTTGGATGCAAGCATACGTATCATACATCCTCAGGAAAGAAACACCCGATGATCCAGTTGAGGCAAGGCGAGTAATTCGACGCTCCAAAGCTTTTACGGTGATCAAAGGAGAATTGTACAAGCGGAGTATTTCAGGCGTCCTGCAAAGGTGTGTCACACCCGAAGAAGGAAGAATAATTCTGAAGGATGTACACGAAGGAATATGCGGCCACCACGCGAGTAGTCGAGCCATCGCGGCCAAGGTTTTTCGGGCAGGATTCTACTGGTTGACAGCAATCGAAGACGCCAAAGAAATAGTAAGGACTTGCGATGCGTGTCAAAGGTTTGCCGCAAAACCTCATTCTCCGGCAGCAGAACTAGCACCAATACCATTGTCATGGCCCTTTGCACAATGGGGACTCGACATGGTAGGCAAGCTACACAAATCATGGCCAGGAGGAAAAGAATACATGCTAGTAGCTGTCGACAAATTTACAAAGTGGATAGAAGCGAAGCCGATAAATTCGCCGGACGGAGCATCCGCAGTAAAATTCATAAAAGGCCTCGTCTTCAGATTTGGAGTGCCCCACAGCATCGTCACGGACAATGGCAGTAACTTTACATCCCATGAATTCAAAGATTATTGCAAAGAAATGGGTATCAAGTTGCACTTTGCATCAGTGGCACATCCTCAAACCAATGGGCAAGTCGAGAAAGCCAATGGCATCATCTGCAATGGCATCAAGAAACGCCTGTTAGGACCACTGGAAAAAGCTCGACATACCTGGCCAGAAGAACTACCAAGTGTGTTGTGGAGCATCCGAACAACACCAAATACAGCGACACAGGAAACTCCGTTTTTTCTGGTCCATGGAGCAGAGGCAGTCCTACCGATAGAAATAGAGCACGACTCACCTAGAGTCACAGAGTATAATGAAGAAACTTCCAGGATAGCATTGGAAGACGACGTAGATGCACTCGATGAGGCTCGAGACGAAGTATTATCAAGGGTAACCAAATATCAACAGGACCTGAAGAATTACCACAGTCGACGTTTGCGGCCAAGATCTTTCCAGGTGGGAGACCTAGTTCTTCGGCTCACGCAAAAAGTCATGAAAAGCTCGAGTCACCATGGCTTGGCCCTTATATTGTCACGGAAGTAATCGGAGGAGGAGCATACAGGATAAAGGACAAGAAGACAGGAGTGGAGGAGCAAAACCCCTGGAACGTGGCGCAACTCAGGCGGTTCTACGCTTAGAGCTAAATATAGTCCTTGTAAAACTTCAATGTACTGAAACGCCCGCGAGTTTTCAGACGCACTCTTTTCCTTTTTCGGGGCACCGAGTGGGGCCGGGAAAGGTTTTTAATGAGGCGGGCTCGCGGTGCTGCAATATAATAAAGATAGTGTCAATATAGCTTTTCTCCATCGACATGCTCAAACTCCCCAACCCGACGAATTTCAATATAGTTCCTTCGAAAAAAGAAAAAGCCTTGCCTTGGTATTAAATTACCTCGCGAGTCAATAAAAATGCAAAATAGTATTCAACAAAGAAGCTCGGGGGCTGATATTCGCCAAAACTACATATTGGATAACTGCTTTGGTTCAAAACCTCGCATTATACAAATACAGCGAATAGTCACCGAAAACACTCGGGGGCTAGATAAACATAGAAACATGATGTTCGCTGCACAATATAATCACAATCGTGATTTACAAGAAAGAATTATCTACCTAAAGAAAAAAAAATTAGTCATGATTCAATATATCGTCAAGGGTAATCCTGTTTTCTTCAGGAGCAGCGCCAAGAAAATCAGCATAATGACCATCTGCAAAAAAGTCGGCATCCATCCGAAGAAGATCTTCGATCATTTCTTCAGCTATAGGCGTAACCTTCGTGTTAATACGATCGACACCAACTCTTCGGCGCCGTACTTTCGCGTGAACTTTCCCAACAACTTGGGTCAAGTCAAGCTTTGAGTGGCAAATCTGCAGCATGATAAGGGCAAATCTGGCGCCAGCCACCAGTTGAGCTTTGACAAAATCATGGATCTTATGAGCATCCTTAAATTTCTCCATTAACTCAGGAAGAGTTTTTGGTGGAACGTTCCGAGGAAACATAGAGTTATAAACCATGGACAGGGTCTTGGTACAGAAGTCAAGGAAATCGCGAGTTTGAGAGGCACGCTCCTGAAATCTGACAATCTGGCGGGTCCTCTCTGGGGTAGCCCAAAATAGAGAACCATGATCAAGGGAAAGGTTAACAAGGAGGTTCGTCCTGGTATTTATCCTATCCTCTTCGGCAACAGCATCAGTAAAGGAGCCTATGAAAACAAAGAAACAGAAAACTTCAAGACACATAGCATAAAAACGGAAGATATTGAGGATAAAACAAGCATACCCGACATATCTGCACTGGCTTCGTTCATTAACTCGAGCATGAAATTTTCTCGAGTAGTCGCCTTTTCAGCCTCGGAAGCAGCAATTTCCTTGGCAGCCACGGCCTCGCGAGCTTGTTGAAGTGCAACTTTTTCGGCTTCAGATGACTTACGAGACTGCTCCATCATCACAAGTGTTTGTTTCTTCGCATACTGAAGTTGATGCCGAAGTTCATCCAATTCTTGCGGCAAAGAATCTTCGACGGGTGTAGTACCAGCAAGAGCTCTCTTTGAGTGAGAAGAAGGCGAAATATTGGAAGGACCAGGAGCCGGCGTATAATTGTCAAAAATTAACCGGAAAAAAGAAATATTTCGACATCAATCACTGAGTAAAGATAGATTTCCATTCATTCCCATAATATATACATGTCTATTACAAAAGAAGGACCTTCTAGAGACCTACTGAAGCAGTTATCGCCAAGAACACTACGGCGACAAAGCCAAAAGAACGAGGTACGCTAAAAAGAAAAAGCGAAGAGGCATTCAACTAGACCTCCGGCCTTGATGAACTAGGAGTCGAAGACGGCGTGATCCCGAGATAGGCCAGGATTTTCTTCGTGTTGGGCTTAGCTGCCTTGATCAGCGACCTCCACCTTGATTGTTCTATCTCGCTCGGTGTCGCCAACTTTCGCCCGGCCGATAGTTTGCTGGCTATCGGCTACCAAGGCAACAGTGTTCTCAACGGCGACCTTCATATTCTCATGACGCACCTTCAGCCCAAGATCTTCTGGTGGATCAAAGCACTTGGCCAAGTTAAGGAAAGTTGCGGGTTCCTCTTTCTTCGGGAAGAAATAAGGAAAGAGCCGCGACAGCCCTGCTTTGGCACGATCAATGCCTTCGCGTGCCTCTGACCCATGAAACTCGAGGAAGGAAAGGGCGTCAAGAAGGGCATCATTGTCGGGATCTTCAAGTTCAAACTCTTGAGATGTTCTGTCTGTCAAGAAAGAAACTTATTGAGCAACAAGTGAATGCGAGAGAAGAAAATACAAAAGATATGAAGTGGTTCGGATACTTACTGAGGAAGCGGCGACTTTGCGTCCGTATACGCTTAAGGATCGCTTCCTCGCGAGCAGCTTGTGCAGCTATGTGCTCGCTCAGCGAATTCTCGGCAGCGTGAAGTCTCTTTCTAAGATCTTCGACACCTGCAGCTTCAGTTTTGGCCTTGTCAGCCTCTGCTCTAGCTTGAACAGCGTCCAATTCGGCCTTCTTACGAGCCTCTTCACTTTGCTCTAATTTTTGAGCTAGTGCATTGGAACGCTCGTTGATAGCCGCCAATTTCTCTGCCAAGAAAGATAGAACTTTGTTAAAATATCGACAACAAAGGAGTAACAGAGTAATGGTACAAAAGAAAGCGGCAAGGCATCACCTTCAGTTTGGTGAGCATATTCACGATACCCAATGAATTGAGCACCGATGCGAATAAGCTCTTTGATCATGGGCTGTTAAGGAAAGAAAAGGACAAAGCAAGAAAAATTTCGGTATGAGGAAAATATAGTGGCATTTAGAAGCAAACAGAGGAAGTACAGACAGTGACAAGAGTATGGAGAACTTACATCATCCAAGAGAGGGTTCGAAGAGCTACTCAATTGGAGACTCGGCTCTGGAATTACTTCAGTCCTTGCCCTTTTCGGCGAAGGGACAAGGGGGCTCGAAGGAGGAGTAGATGTGCCGACATTTTGTTGAGGAGGCGACGATTCTTCTCCTTCAACTGGCTTTTCCGAAATAACTAAAGTATGTGACGTACTCGTTCGAGCAGCCACATCCAAAGTTGGTGTTTCTTCATCATCATCACTGTGAAAAACAAAAAGGTGGCAGCATAAAAAGCAAGGCAAATAAAATTCTTCGAATAGAAAAATAAAAAGAAACAAGGAACTTACGAGCTGATGAGACTCTCGATATATGGATCATAAGCTGCCTTTCGCGGTGAAGGGGCAGTTTCTTCGGGTTTGGAGGTCCCGGAATCTTCGACTTTGCTCCTTTTCCTTTTGTTCTTTGGAGAAACAGCAGGAGGAGGAGATTGTGCTGATGTAGTACCTTCAGAGGCAGCATCCTTTTCAATAGATCCCGCAGATTTTCGGGAATCTGCGGGTTCATTCACAAAAGAGGGGCTTCCTGGTTGTCATCGGCGACAACAGCCCTTTCCTCGACATCTCCACCCTCAGGAAGAGGAGGAAGAGAATCCATAGTAGGATGGTTCTGCAGGAAAATAACGACAAAAGAAAAATTCGAGAGATATCAATACAATGAGATGCAGGAAAAATTCGGAACAAGATAATAACTCGAGAAGACAAAATACCTTGGGGAGAGGATTGGTGGAGCTGTATGGTTCCACGCGGCAAGAGGAAGGAATAGGATCCCTCTTGCTCAGCGAGGAAATTCTTCGAATAAGCTTTTCCAAGTCCTTCACAGAAAGATCATTGGAGAGCCTATTGGCGTCATTGTCACCAGCATATGTCCAAAGGGGATTTTTGCGAGCCTGAAGAGGCTGCACTCTAATCCTAAGAAAGTAGGCAGTGATTTGGACACCAGACAGCTCTTTGCCTCGAGTATTTTGAAGAGAATGAATACGAGACATAAGTGATTCTGTCGCCTTTTTCTCTTCTTCGGAAGCTTCGAGCATCCCGAGAACGGCGGCGTTGAATTTTGGCTTTTCCGTCAAAAGGGACTATGTTGTGCTCGACAGAGTTGGCACTTTCTTCGTGTATGTAGAGCCACCTTTTGCGCCATCCTTGGACAGAATCAGGAAATTTGACGTCGAAGTAATCAACGTCAGTTCGGACACAGATAACAACTCCACCTATGTTATAGGTGGCGTTGTGAGCGCCATTGCGGCGAAGGCAGAAAATGCGTTTCCAAAGAACCCAATTAGGAGGAATTCCAAGGAAGCATTCGCACAGTGTGATGAAAATAGAAATATGAAGGATGGAATTGGGGGTCAGCTGGTGCAGCTGAATCCCATAGACAAAGAGAAGGCCGCGGAGGAAATCGTGAATTGGGGTAGAAAGGCCGCGGATGAGATGATCAACGAAACTAACCCGGTACTCCATTGGAGGGTTGGGGTAGCTTTCTTCGCTGGGAAAGCGGATGGCGTCTTCTTTCTTCATCAAGCCAAGCCTCTTCAGCATGTTGACATCCTGGTTGGAGATTTTAGATCTCTCCCACTCAAGATCTTCAGCAGCCATCTTGGATTCTGGAGTACTATGGCGAGTGAGTCGCGTGCGCGGTGGCATCAACGGCACTGGAAAAAGCAATGCTTGTGCGTGCGGAAGATCAAACAGAGTTGGACGCAAAGGAAGTTTTTGCAGAGGGGAACAATGTGCGGCGCAAGCGAAGGAGTAGACAGAGGTTGAAGAAAGGTTTATATAGGATTCGGGCGAAGCAGTGCACCGTTGGATAAAGAAATCGTGTGGTGAAAAAAGGATCTTGTAGATACAAGGGTAAAAGGGTATTTTTACTGAGATGGAATGGAACAGGCGTTACCGTACGTGCGCCAGGAAAAGCGGAGGACGTGTGTCCCCCACTTGCACGACGTGTCAACAAGGTGGAAATAATGGACCCACAAGGCCGCAAAGTCCTGACTATTAATAGAGATGAAGTGAATTTGACAAAGGAAAGTATGTCGACAAGAAAAAATAAAAGGAGAATGGCGACAGGAGAAGTTATTTGAATACTTCGGAGCCTTTGGTCAAATACAAGTTTTTGCCCAAATGCTCGGGGGCTACTTCGATAAAAGTAAAATTTCGACTATGGCAATATAGAAATTGCGGGAGCCTACAACCAAGCACAAGTTCTTGGCTGTAGCCTCGGGGGCTACTCCCATCGGGAGCGCTGTTCGCGCACCCGAGAGAAAAAAAAAGAATATTGGGAAATACTGGCAATATAGCGACAAGGTGGATTAAAATGTTGAGCCTACAACCAAGCACAAGTTCTTGGCTGTAGCCTCGGGGGCTACTCCCATCGGGAACGCTGTTCGCGTGCCCGATGAAATTAAAAAGGAAAAGGAAGAAAGATAGAAAAGCAAGAGAGTATATTTCGAGTTATAATTAACTCTACATATACTCCCATCGGGAGATTAATATAAGTCATATTTGACTCGATAAAATGTGTCATTCCAACAGCCGGAAAAGCACTCGACAATATATTCTCAGAACGCCAAAGTTGCGATCAATTTCTGAATGCCGCAAATTTGCGAAGGTAAGACCCCAGATCCGTTCTGTTGGGCGTGGCATCGCCTAAGACTGCGCTCTGCTACTTTTATCCGTATCTACAGATACGAAGAAAAATCCTAACGGACGCGTTAGGTACTCGATAAATTTGACTGGGACTCGACAGAATGGTAAGACCTTAAGCGGCACCTGTCGGAGTTTACACCGAGTATCCCGAGATCATGTCCAGGGTCGTGATCTTGAAGTAGGTTTTTGCGGATTGCCACTAGAGCAGTTAACTAGTACCTGATCCGTCAGATGAACTAGCCCCAACTACCAGTATCCCTGTACAATATAGAAATTTATATGAAGAAATATAGAAAAGTTTAATAAACAGTGGAGATTTTCCATGACTCTACGATTCAAGCAAAATCTCGGGGGCTACTGACATAGGCATCCCAAATGGGCCTGCCGGAGATAGTACCCGGGGTTTAATGAAGGCCCACTACCCGAAGAATAAGAAGGTTCGGGATTCCAAGATATGTTAAGGAAAGTAGAGTTGTAATAGGAAGTGTTGTTTGTAATCTGGCGGGATGAGTTAGAAACCGTCCCGGACTCTGTAACTTGTACAAAACGAAACCCTCGGCTCCGCCTCTTATATAAAGGGGAGTCGAGGGACGAAGAGATCATCGAATCATTGCTCACAAACCCTAGTTTTCATAATCGTCGAGTACTTTTCGGCTGAAACCTTCGAGATCTACTTGCCCTCTACTTCTAACTAAACCCTAGCCTATAACCCGTAGGCATTGACAAGTTAATCCCTTGTCAATATGAGAGCAGTAGTAATAGTAACACAGCAGCAGTAATAGTAATATGAGAACAATGGCACCAGAAAATAGTTGATACTACTTCCAATGACATGTAGAACGAGTATATGATGATGAAATATAGACCGGGGTTCCCAGCTATCTACACTAGTGGCAACTCTCCAATAACAAGTGTTGGGTGAACAAATTACAGTCGGGCAATTGATAGGATTGAAATAGCATTAAGACGGAATATCAAGATCATTAATCATGTAGGCATGTTTTCCAATTATAGTCGTACGTGCTCGCAATGAGAAACTTGCACAACATCTTTTGTCCTACCAGCCGGTGGCAGCCGGGCCTCAAGGGAAACTACTGGATATTAAGGTACTCCTTTTAATAGAGCACCGGAGCAAAGCATTAACACTTGGTGAAAACATGTGTCCCTCACATCACCGCCATCCCCTCCGGTTGTCCCGATTTCTGTCACTTCGGGGCCTTTGGTTCCGGACGGTGACATGTGCATACAACTTGTAGATACAATCTAAGCAATAATTATAAAGCTCAAATCTAAGATCATGCCACTCGGGCCCTAGTGACAAGCATTAAGCATAACAAGATTGCAGCAACAATAACTTCATAAACTTTGTAGATAGACAATCATAATGTAACAATCCATCGGATCCCGACAAACACAACACCGATTACATCAGATGAATCTCAATCATGTAAGGCAGCTCATGAGATCATTGTATTGAAGTACATGGGGGAGAGAATACCAACTAGCTACAGCTAGAACCCATAGTCCATGGGGGAACTACTCACGGAGCATGGTGGTGGCGATGGCGTTGATGGAGATGGCTTCGGGGCACTTCCCCGTCCCGGCAGGGTGCGGGACGGAGACTTCGTCCCCCGAATTGGAGTTTCGCGATGGTGGCGGCGCCCCTGGAGTCTTTCTGGAGTTTCGTCAAGAGTTACTGCGTTTTTAGGTCGAAAGGGATTTTATAGGCGAAGAGGCGGCGCAGGGGGGCACTTGGGGGCGCCACACCACAGGCCGGCGCGGGCCCAGGTCAGGTCGCGCCGCCCTATGGTGTGGTGGCCCTCTGGCCCCTCTCCGACTCTTCTTCGGTGTTCTGGACGCTTCCGGGAAAAATAGGAGGTTTGGTCTTCGTTTCGTCGAATTGCGAGAATATTGCCCGAACAGCCTTTCTGGAACCAAAAACAGCAGAAAACAGGAACTGGCGCTGTGGCATCTTGTTAATAGGTTAGTTCCGGAAAATTCATGAAATCATCATAAAGTGCAAGCAAAACATGTAAGTATTGTCATAAAACAAGCATGGAACGACAGAAATTATGGATACGTCGGGGACGTATCACCTAGTACTCCATGATCCACTCATCAAACAACTATGCAATGGACTATGCCTTGAATTGCTAGTTTTGTGTAGAGGAGATTCACATGAAGGCATTGCTGATACTAGGCTGCCTGGATCCACGCCTAAGGTTTGGAGCATTACGATCGTGCTCCCTAGTCCTTTAATGAGTTCATTAGAGATCACCCAAGTCTCATGTACTGCGACCTCATAGTAAAACTCACATAGGTCTGTTCTTTCAAGAATACCATGCAGGACGGTATCTTGCTGAAATGTTTCAGCCTTAGAACGCATTAAGACAAAAGTCAACCTCCCATGCAGTATTTAGGGTACTCATCTCGGAGGGAAATGGAATATACATATGTACTCTCTCGTATTGCTCCAACAACTTGTTTTCCCTTTTCCTAATTCACGGGATCTCCGATCACATAGGCCGGGTTTCTATTGTCGTGCAACTCAGGTGGGTCTCAAACCCATTTCCCACGATGCTCCATCTATCACCGCACGTGATAGACCCTTTAAGAAAGGGTCCGTCAGGTTTTTGGTAGTGTTAATATAGTCAACGGTGATCACTCCTTTATGTCTCAAATTACTGACGGATTTGATACGCCGCTTCACATGTCTTGATGATTTCAAGTTATATTTTGAAATCTTAACCTTAGTGATCACTGTTTGGTTATCACAGTTCTTGAGAATAGCCGAAATTGGTTTTTTAACTATTGGCAAATCACTCAAGAATTCACGCAGCCACTCTGCCTCTACAGTGGTTGAGTCTAGTGCTACAAGCTCAGCCTTCATAGTAGACCTCGTTAAGATAGTCTGCTTGCGAGACCTCTAAGAGATTGCAGCATCGCCAAAAGTGAATATGTATCCACTAGTGGCCTTGATCTCATCTGCATCTGAGATCCAATTTGCATCACTATACCCTCTAGTACATCTGGGTACCCAGTATAGTGCAGTCCCTACGTTTTGGCTCCTCTCAAGTACCTCATCACTTGGTCTAGTGCAATCCAATGATCATTTCCCGGATTTGAATTGAACCGGCTCAATTTGCTAACATCATATGGAATATCAGGTCTGGTTGCACTAGCAAGATACATGAGAGAACCAACAATTTGGGAGTATCTTAGCTGCTCGACCCCTTGTCCTTTATTCTTTCGAAGTTTCAGACTGGGATCATAAGGAGTTGGAGATGATCTAGAGTCCTCAAAGCCGAAGCGACTCAGGATTTTCTCCATATAATGGGATTGACTTAGCGTAATCCCATTCTCATTCTTATGCAGCTTTATGTTTAAAATAAAATCTGCCTCTCCTAAATCTTTCATATCAAAGTTTTGAGACAGAATTTTTTAACATTATTTATAACATCAATATCATTCCCAAAAATTAATATGTCATCAACGTACAAACACAAGATAACACCCTCACCCCACCATATTTATAGTACACACATTTGTCTGCTTCGTTTACCATGAAGCCCGCTGAAGTGAGAGTTTTATCAAACTTTTAATGCCATTGCTTTGGTGCTTACTTGAGACCGTAAAGTGATTTCTTTATTCTACAGATCATGTTCTCTTTCCCGGTTGCTACAAAACCATCAGGCAGCTGCATATAAATTTCCTCATCCAGCTCTCCGTTTAGGAAGGCTGTTTTCGCATCCATTTGATGGACTAGGAATTTATGTGAAGCTGCAAGTGCAATAATCACTCGAATTGTAGTCATCCTAGCAACAGGAGAGTAGGTATCGAAGAAATCCTCCCCTTCTTTCTCGGTAAAACCCTTGGCCACATGCCTAGCCTTATATTTTTCAATGGTACCATTTGGTCTCAACTTCTTCTTGAATATCCATTTGCAACCAATAGGTTTACAACCCATCAGTTTTGGACAAATTTCCCACGTTTCACTAGTGAGAATGTAATCCATTTCACGTTGAACAGCCTCCTTCCAATCATCTGCATCCAAGGATGCATATGCTTCAGAAAGAGTTCTGGGAACGTCATCCACGAGATATACAATAAAGTCATTTCCAAAGGACCTTTCAGCCTGTTATCGTTTGCTCCTTCTAGGAACTACTTCATTGTAATTCTACTCATTGGAATCTTCAGGTGTTACTAAATGTGTGGGTTCAGGTGCAGGTTCAGGTTCATGTTCAACTTCTTTAGTAGGTTGACTAGTGGATGCACTATTTTTCTTCATCGGAAAGATTGTCTCAAAGAAAGTAGCATCTCGAGATTCTATCACTGTATTAGTGTGCACATCCGGAACCTCGGATTTAACCACCAAGAATCTATAAGCATTGCTATTATGTGCATAGCCCAAAAAGATACAATCAACAGTTTTAGGTCCCAATTTTAGTTTCTTACAGGCTGGTACATTAACTTTGGCTAAACAACCCCAAGCGCGTAGGAAACGCAGAGTTGGCTTATGTCCCTTCCATCCTTCATACGGAGTTACTTCTCCTTTCGATGAAGGAACTCTATTGAGAGTGTAACATGTGACCAAAGCAGCCTCCCCCCCCCCCCCACCATGACTTGGATAAACCGGCACAGTCCAACATGGCATTCACCAAGTCTGTAAGCGTTCGTTTTTTCCGTTCAGCCACCCCATTTGATTGGGGAGAGTTAGGAGGGGTTACTTCATGGATAATTCCATGTTCCGCACAGAAATCAGCAAATTCATGTGAGACATACTCTCCTCCTCTGTCCGACCTTAAACGTTTAATTTTCTTCTCTAATTGATTTTCTACTTCAGCTTTATAGATCTTAAAACAATTCAATGCTTCATCTTTCGTTTTTACTAAGTAAATATAGCACCACTTAGTTGCATCATCTATCAAAGTCATCATATATCTTTTCCCTGCCTTAGTCAAAACTCCATTCATCTCACATAAGTCTGAATCAATTAAATCTAAAGGTGAAAGGCTTTTCTCCCCGATTGGCTTGAAAGGATTACGGGGTTGCTTTGCTTGCACAAAAGCCTGACACTTAGACCATCGGGCTATGGGAACATTCGGAATTAAATTAAGCTTACATAACCGAACAATGCGATCAAAATTTATATGACATAAACGAGAGTGCCAAACAGCAGCATCTCCAACATGTATTCTGGAACAAGATAAAGTGATTATGACATTACAGTCATCAAGAATAGAAAGGCGGAACAAGCCTCCGCTGTTATAGCCTTTCCCAATAAACAAACCAAATTTTGAAATAATAAATTTATTCGACTTGAAGACTAGCTTGTAGCCATCACGGCATAGCAGCGAACTGGAGAGAAGGTTCCTATTTATTCCCGGGACGTGCTGGACGTTCTTGAGCGACAAATTCTTCCCTGAAGTGAGCCTCAGGTCAACTCTACCGATCCCACGTACAGCTGCCCGTGTCCCATTCCCCATCACGATGGTGGAACTGCTGCAAGCCTGATAAGAAGAAAATAAGTTGTAGTCAGCACAAACATGCACATTAGCTCCAGTATCTATCCACCAATCGGTGGTCTGACATGCAAGAAGGATACTAGGAACATACCCAGATCCTCCACATGCCTGACATTCACAGAGCCCTGACCACCTTCCTTTCTGCCTTTACGCATGCGATATTTCCTGGCTATGTGCCCAGGCTCGCCACACACGAAGTAGTTGAAGTCACCCTTTTCTTTCTTCTTCTTCTTAAAGCCAGTGGTTTGTTTTTCCTTTCCTTTGTTCTTGAAGTTCTTTGTACGAGAACCGCCAACACCATTGTGCACAACATTAGCATTAGGGACCGACTGGGGGGGATTTTCTCGACGTCCTTCGCTCTAGCCTTTTCCTCAACATCAAGAGTGGCGATGAGAATTTCGATAGTCATCACCTCCCTCCTGTGTTTAAGAGTAGTGGCAAAGCTCCGCCAAGACGAAGGTACCTTGGAAATAATGCCCCCCACCACAAACTTATCAGGCAGAATGACACCGAAACCGGCGAGTTCCCCCACCAGAAGTTGGATCTCATGAGCTTGCATTACAACTGAGGTGTTATCGGCCATCTTAAAATCGTGATACAACTCATTAACGTACAGTTCACGTCCAGCATCTGACTCTCCATACTTTATGTCGAGTGCTTCCCACACAAGAGCTGGACTGGCATAGTTCATATAAATGTCACAGAGTTGATCAGTCATGAAGGAGAGAAGGCAGCCCATGGCCAGTGTCGGAGGACACCTCAAACTCACGCTGTTTATCTTGCGTGAGTGGCCTCTCGACCGTGGGTGAGATCACCCACCACAAGTTCATGTTCATAAGCCAGAACTTCACACGGGTCTGCCATATCTTAAAGTTCTCACCCCCAAACCTCTCAGGTTTCATCACATCGCTAGGTCCAGCCATTGCACAGTAATAAAGTTTATGGACAGTTGGAAATAATGTATGGGCTAACATTAATACAATTCCGAATTGATATTTCACACTAGATGACATAGATAGATCTAACAAGAACGGACATGCGATCACGAAACATAACTCTATCGTGGCACACATGATCTACAGAGATCCATACCACGTGTTGCATAAAATAATAGACTAGATGAATGAACTCTTACAACAGGGGTTGATGAAGACAAGATCGCAGTACAGACGGACATAGTTGACGAAGAGTCGGCGAAGACGATCGTTGATGTAGATGAAGAAGTTGAAGCAGCCATGTGGATGCACTGCCCAGAAACTTTATCGCCCGGCTCCCTGGTGCAGGACACCAATAATAGACTAGATGAAAGTCCGGAGATCACTGCTTTCCTCGCCCTGCTGCACGGCAGGAAGATGATCGGCGAAGATCGGTGGCGGCGGCGCAAAAGAGAACAGTTTGGCTGTGTATCTGGTGTCTTCTGCTGAGAGGGACGTCTCCCTCTTATAGACTCGGTTGGATAACCCACGCGTAGCACGTTCTGCCTATTTCCCAGGATCTGCCCCCTGCGATATCTCCATCACGAAAGAACTTCGAACTGCACGCAAACGTGCAAGTCTATCCTCGGTTCGTGCATGAGACAGACGCGGGTGGATAAAGATAAAGGCGCTCGACAAAAAGAACAAAAAGAGATGCAACTTAAGTACACCGCGGCCGCGCTCGCCTTGCCAAAGCCCAAAGATCCAAAGTCACAAGTCACGCATAATAGAACGCGAATAAAGCGAAATGCAAAAGGCGAGCGAGCGCGTGTGTGTGTGTGGTGTACACTTAGCATATCTCTCTCTAGTCTTCTCACTCAAGGGGACCATGAGAGGCCCCCTTATAAGCTGCTCAAAATCCTTCCCCCTTAGCCATGTGGGACTAAACTTCCCACATGGCTGTCCACCCCCTTGACTTCTCTCCAATTTTCGGAAATTTCATTGGGCCCAAACTGAGTGTAGGCCCATTAATTCCAACATCATGTTCACGCTGTTGTCGCCGTAGGAGCACCTCGGCAGACGGAGGGCCACCGGGCTAGACGACATTGTCGCAGTTGGCGAGGTCATGTAGTGCGGCGCAGGACCAGGGATGAGCTCTTTAGATTGTACCTAATGCACATGTTTCAGGGTAAATAAATTTTTCTATGAGTAGTACTTGTGAGCTTAATAAGGCCAGTGCATCGCGTTAGGATGGGAAAAGTGCATCAAGGAGGCATAATTTCATTGAGCAAAATATGCAAGCTTCAACATGCATCAGGGACATTTTCCCTCTAGCTCCGCCCATGCGCGAACATGGTGCCTAGGTCATCTTGGTGGTGAGGGTGTCCCTTGTGGGCTGCTCCGAACGCACACTTACATCTCGCCCAAGAGGTGACTCCAGCTTGTGGTAGCCATCTTGCTTGAGACACAGGAGCAGGTTCCCCACATTGGAGAACTTGGGACGAAGTCGACGACTTTGGTAATTGTGCAGGTTTTGCTGGTACGTCGTTGATCTGGCAAGCCCAACATCCCCCGCTTCATCGAGTGTGTCAACATCGTCTTCGAGTGGCTTCGTAGTGGCAAATTCTTTGTACTCCAAAACTCGAGGAGCCTCATGGGTTATCTCTACTGAGAGGGCGGCCTCAACGACATTGACCAAGAAGAAAGGTGTTTCTTGAGTGGCGGTATTAGGACTTGTTTCGTAGGTTCCACATGATAGAGGGCAATTCATATACCCAAGCGGTTTTTGCTCTTTCGACTGGTGACAGAAGCCTTTTCTTGATGCCATTGCAGATGAGCATGTTGGCCTTCTCCGCCTGGCCACTGGTTTGCGGGTGGGAAACTCATGAGAAGTTTTGTTGTATGCTCAACTCTTTGCAATAGTCCCCAAATTCGGCTGAGGTGAAGTTGTAACTGATACGTCTCCGACGTATCGATAATTTCTTATGTTCCATGCCACATTATTGATGATATCTACATGTTTTATGCACACTTTATATCATATTCGTGCATTTTCTGGAACTAACCTATTAACAAGATGCCGAAGAGCCGCTTGCTCGTTTTCTGCTGTTTTTGGTTTCAGAAATCCTAGTAACGAAATATTCTCGCAATTGGACGAAATCAACGCCCAGGGTCCTATTTTGCCACGAAGTTTCCAGAAGACCGAAGGAGAGTCAAAGTGGGGCCACGAGGTGGCGACACACCAGGGCGGCGCGGCCCAGGCCCTGGCCGCGCCGACCTATGGTGTGGGCCCCTCGTGTGGCCCCCCGCGTTGCCCTTCCGCCTACTTAAAGCCTCCGTCGCGAAACCCCCAGTACCGAGAGCCACGATTCGGAAAACCTTACTGAGACGCCACCGCCGCCAATCCCATCTCGGGGGATTCTGGAGATCTCCTCCGGCACCCTGCCGGAGAGGGGATTCATCTCCCGGAGGACTCTTCACCGCCATGGTCGCCTCCGGAGTGATGAGTGAGTAGTTCACCCCTGGACTATGGGTCCATAGCAGTAGCTAGATGGTTGTCTTCTCCTCATTGTGCTTCATTGTTGGATCTTGTGAGCTGCCTAACATGATCAAGATCATCTATCTCGTAATTCTATATGTTGTGTTTGTCGGGATCCGATGGATAGAGAATACTATGTTATGTTAATTATCAAGTTATTACCTATGTGTTGTTTAAGATCTTGCATGCTCTCCGTTATTAGTAGAGGCTCTGGCCAAGTTTTCGCTATTAACTCCAAGAGGGAGTATTTATGCTCGATAGTGGGTTCATGTCTCCGTGAATCTGGGAGTGACAGAAACCCCTAAGGTTATGGATGTGCTCGTTGCCACTAGGGATAAAACATTGATGCTATGTCCGAGGATGTAGTTATTGATTACATTACGCACCATACTTAATGCAATTGTCCGTTGTTTTGCAACTTAATACTGGAAGGGGTTCGGATGATAACCCGAAGGTGGACTTTTTAGGCATAGATGCATGCTCGGATAGCGGTCTATGTACTTTGTCGTAATTCCCAATTAAATCTCACTATATTTATCATGACATGTATGTGCATTGTTATGCCCTCTCTATTTGTCAATTGCCCGACTGTAATTTGTTCACCCAACATGCTTTTATCTTATGGGAGAGACACCTCTAGTGAACCGTGGACCCCGGTCCATTCTTTTATACTGAAATACAAATCTACTGCAATACTTGTGTTACTGTTTTCTTGCAAACAATCATCTTCCACACAATACGGTTAACCCTTTGTTACAGCAAGACGGTGAGATTGACAACCTCACTGTTTCGTTAGGGCAAAGTACTTTGGTTGTGTTGTGCAGGTTCCACGTTGGCGCCGGAATCTCTGGTGTTGCGCCGCACTACATCCCGCCGACATCAACCTTCAACGTGCTTCTTGACTCCTACTGGTTCGATTAAACCTTGGTTTCTTACTGAGGGAAACTTGCTGCTGGGTGCATCACACCTTCCTCTTGGGGTTCCCAACGGACGTGTCAACTACACGCATCAAGCAAAATTTCTGGCGCCGTTGCCGGGGAGATCAAGACACGCTGCAAGGGGATTCTCCACTTCCCAATCTCTTTACTTTGTTTTTGTCTTGCTTTATTTTATTTACTACTTTGTTTGCTGCATTATATCAAAACACAAAAAAATTAGTTGCTAGCTTTACTTTATTTACTATCTTGTTTGCTATATCAAAAATACAAAAAAATTAGTTACTTGCATTTACTTTATCTAGTTTGCTTTATTTACTACTGCTAAAATGGCCACCCCTGAAAATACTAAGTTGTGTGACTTCACAACCACAAATAATAATGATTTCTTTTGCACACCTATTGCTCCACCTCGCTACTACAGCAGAATTCTTTGAAATTAAACCTGCTTTATCGAATCTTGTTATGCGAGAGCAATTTTCCGGTGTTAGTTCCGATGATGCTCGCTGCCCATCTTAATAATTTTGTTGAACTATGTGAAATGCAAAAGTATAAGGATGTAGATGGTGATATTATTAAATTGAAATTATTTCCTTTCTCATTAAGAGGAAGAGCTAAAGATTGGTTGCTATCTCCGCCTAAGAATAGTATTGATTCCTGGACTAAATGCAAGGATGCTTTTATTGGTAGATATTATCCCCCTGCTAAAATTATATCTTTGAGAAGTAGCATAATGAATTTTAAACAATTGGATAATGAACATGTTGCTCAAGCTTGGGAAAGAATGAAATCTTTGGTTAAAAATTGCCCAACCCATGGACTGACTACTTGGATGATCATCCAAACCTTCTATGCAGGACTAAATTTTTCTTCGCGGAATTTATTGGATTCAGGTGCTCGAGGTACCTTTATGTCCATCACCTTGGGGGCGGCTACAAAGCTTCTTGATGATATGATGGTTAATTACTCTGAATGGCACACGGAAAGAGCTCCACAAGGTAAGAAGGTAAATTCTGTTGAAGAATCATGTTCCTTGAATGATAAGATTGATGCTATTATGTCTATGATTGTGAATGATAGGACTAATGTTGATCCTAATAATGTTCCGTTAGCTTCATTGGTTTCCCACAAGAAGAACATGTTGATGTAAACTTCATTAAAAATAATAATTTCAACAACAATGCTTATCGGAACAATTCTAGTAATAACTATAGGCCATATCCTTATAATAATGGTAAGGGTTATGCTAATTCTTACGGGAATTCTTACAATAATAATAGGAACACACCCCCTGGACTTGAAGCTATGCTTAAAGAATTTATTAGTACACAAACTGCCTTTAACAAATCTGTTGAGGAAAAGCTCAATAAAATTGATATTCTTGCTTCTAAGGTTGATAGTCTTGCCTCTGATGTTGATCTTTTGAAATCAAAAGTTATGCCTAATAGGGATATTGAAAATAAAATTGTTACTACAGCAAATGACATCCAAGTTAGAATTAATGAGAATATAAGATTAATGGCTGAATTGCGTGCTAGGTGGGATAGAGAAGAAAATGAAAAACTAGCTAAAGAGAAAAACGTAGCTAAAGTTTGGACTATTACCACCACTAGCAATGCTAATGATTCACATGTTGCTGCACCTTCTACTATTAATGGTAAAATAATTGGTGTTGGCAATGTTTCTACTCCTAGTGCAAAGCGCGCAAAATTACCTGAAACTGCTAAAACTGCTAAAACCGCTCGTGATAAAACTGCTGAAATTTTTTCCAACCTTGGGGATGATAATCCCATTGCTTTAGATTGTAATGATTTAGATTTTGATGATTGCCACATCTCTGAAGTTATAAAGTTCTTACAAAAACTTGCTAAGAGTCTCAATGCTAGCGCTGTAAACTTGGCTTTCACAAAACATATTACAAATGCTCTCATAAAAGCTAGAGAAGAGAAACTAAAACTTGAAACTTCTATTCCTAGAAAGCTAGAGGATGGTTGGGAGCCCATCATTAAAATGAGGGTCAATGATTTTGATTGTAATGCTTTATGTGATCTTGGTGCAAGTATTTCGTTATGCCTAAGAAAGTCTATGATATGCTTGACTTGCCACCATTGAAAAATTGTTATTTGGATGTTAATCTCGCTGATAATGCTAAAAAGAAACCTTTGGGGAGAGTTGATAATGTTCATATTATGGTTAACAATAACCTTGTCCCCGTTGATTTTGTTGTCTTGGATATTGAATGCAATGCATCTTGCCCCATTATATTGGGAAGACCTTTTCTTTGAACCGTTGGTGCTACTATTGATATGAAGGAAGGTAATATTAAATATCAATTTCCTCTCAAGAAAGGTATGGAACACTTCCCTAGAAAGAGAATGAAGTTACCTTATGATTCTATTATTAGAACAAATTATGATGTTGATGCTTCGTCTCTTGATGTTACTTGATATGCACTTTCTGCGCCTAGCTGAAAGGCGTTAAAGAAAAGCGCTTATGGGAGACAACCCATGTTTTTACTACAGTATTTTTGTTTTATATTTGAGTCTTGGAAGTTGTTTACTACTGTAGCAACCTCTCCTTATCTTAGTTTTATGTTTTGTTGTGCCAAGTAAAGTCTTTGATAGTAAAGTGAATACTAGATTTGGATTACTGCGCAGAAACAGATTTCTTTGCTGTCACGAATCTGGGCCTAATTCTCTGTAGGTAACGCAGAAAATTAAGCCAATTTACGTGAGTGATCCTAAGATATGTACGCAACTTTCATTCAATTTGGGCATTTTCATTTGAGCAAGTCTGGTGCCTCAATAAAATCCATCTTTACGGACTGTTCTGTTTTGACAGATTCTGCCTTTTATTTCGCATTGCCTCTTTTGCTATGTTGGATGAATTTCTTTGATCCATTAATGTCCAGTAGCTTTATGCAATATACAGAAGTGTTAAGAATGATTGTGTCACCTCTGAACATGTTAATTTTTATTGTGCACTAACCCTCTAATGAGTTGTTTCGAGTTTGGTGTGGAGGAAGTTTTCAAGGATCAAGAGAGGAGTATGATACAATATGATCAAGGAGAGTGAAAGCTCTAAGCTTGGGGATGCCCCGGTGGTTCACCCCTGCATATTCTAAGAAGACTCAAGCGTCTAAGCTTGGGGATGCCCAAGGCATCCCCTTCTTCATCGACAACATTATCAGGTTCCTCCCCTGAAACTATATTTTTATTCCGTCACATCTTATGTGCTTTGCTTGGAGCGTCGGTTTGTTTTTGTTTTTTTTTTGTTTGAATAAAATGGATCCTAGCATTCACTGTATGGGAGAGAGACACGCTCTGCTGTTGCATATGGACAAATATGTCCTTAGGCTTTACTCATAGTATTCATGGCGAAGTTTCTTCTTCGTTAAATTGTTATATGGTTGGAATTGGAAAATGCTACATGTAGTAATTCTAAAATGTCTTGGATAATTTGATACTTGGCAATTGTTGTGCTCATGTTTAAGCTCTTGCATCATATAGTTTGCACCCATTAATGAAGAAACACTTAGAGCTTGCTAATTTGGTTTGCATATTTGGTTTCTCTAAAGTCTAGATAATATCTAGTATTGAGTTTTGAACAACAAGGAAGACGGTGTAGAGTCTTATAATGTTTACAATATGTCTTTTATGTGAGTTTTGCTGTACCGTTCATCCTTGTGTTTGTTTCAAATAAACCTTGCTAGCCTAAACCTTGTATCGAGAGGGAATACTTCTCATGCATCCAAAATCCTTGAGCCAACCACTATGCCATTTGTGTCCACCATACCTACCTACTACATGGTATTTTTCCGCCATTCCAAAGTAAATTGCTTGAGTGCTACCTTTAAAATTCCATCATTCACCTTCGCAATATATAGCTCATGGGACAAATAGCTTAAAAACTATTGTGGTATTGAATATGTACTTATGCACTTTATCTCTTATTAAGTTGCTTGTTGTGCGATAACCATGTTTCGGGGACGCCATCAACTATTCTTTGTTGAATATCATGTGAGTTGCTATGCATGTCCGTCTTGTCTGAAGTAAGAGAGATCTACCACCTTAATGGTTGGAGCATGCATATTGTTAGAGAAGAACACTGGGCCGCTAACTAAAGCCATGATTCATGGTGGAAGTTTCAGTTTTGGACATATATCCTCAATCTCATATGAGAACACTAATTGTTGCTACATGCTTATGCATTAAAGAGGAGTCCATTATCTGTTGTCCATGTTGTCCCGGTATGGATGTCTAAGTTGAGAATAATCAAAAGCGAGAAATCCAAAATGCGAGCTTTCTCCTTAGACCTTTGTACAGGCGGCATGGAGGTACCCAATTGTGACACTTGGTTAAAACATGTGTATTGCGATGATCCGGTAGTCCAAGCTAATTAGGACAAGGTGCGGGCACTATTAGTATACTATGCATGAGGCTTGCAACTTGTAGGATATAATTTACATAACTCATATGCTTTATTACTACCGTTGAAAAAATTGTTTCATTTTTCAAAATAAAAGCTCTAGCACAAATATAGCAATCGATGCTTTCCTCTTTAAAGGACCATTCTTTTTACTTTTATGTTGAGTCAGTTCACCTATCTCTCTCCACCTCAAGAAGCAAACACTTGTGTGAACTGTGCATTGATTCCTACATACTTGCATATTGCACTTGTTATATTACTCTATGTTGACAATTATCCATGAGATACACATGTTATAAGTTGAAAGCAACCGCTGAAACTTAATCTTCCTTTGTGTTGCTTCAATACCTTTACTTTAATTTATTGCTTTATGAGTTAACTCTTATGCAAGACTTATTGATGCTTGTCTTAAAGAACTATTCATGAAAAGTCTTTGCTTTATGATTCACTTGTTTACTCATGTCATTACCATTGTTTTGATCGCTGCATTCATTACATATGTTTACAAATAGTATGATCAAGGTTATGATGGCATGTCACTTCAGAAATTATCTTTGTTATCGTTTTACCTGCTCGGGACGAGCGGAACTAAGCTTGGGGATGCTGATACGTCTCCGACGTATCGATAATTTCTTATGTTCCATGCCACATTATTGATGATATCTACATGTTTTATGCACACTTTATATCATATTCGTGCATTTTACGGAACTAACCTATTAACAAGATGCCGAAGAGCCGATTCTTTGTTTCTACGCTGTTTTTGGTTCCGAAATCCTAGTAACGAAATATTCTCGGAATTGGACGAAATCAACGCCCGGGGTCCTATTTTGCCACGAAGCTTCCGGAAGACCGAAGGAGAGTCGAAGTGGGGCCACGAGGTGGCGACACACCAGGGCGGCGCGGCCCCGGCCCCTGGCCGCGCCGACCTATGGTGTGGGCCCCTCGTGTGGCCCCCCGCGTTGCCCTTCCGCCTACTTAAAGCCTCCGTCACGAAACCCCCGGTACCGAGAGCCACGATACGGAAAACCTTACCGAGACGCCGCCGCCGCCAATCCCATCTCGGGGGATTCCGGAGATCTCCTCCGGCACCCTGCCGGAGAGGGGATTCATCTCCCGGAGGACTCTTCACCGCCATGGTCGCCTCCGGAGTGATGAGTGAGTAGTTCACCCCTGGACTATGGGTCCATAGCAGTAGCTAGATGGTTGTCTTCTCCTCATTGTGCTTCATTGTTGGATCTTGTGAGCTGCCTAACATGATCAAGATCATCTATGTGTAATTCTATATGTTGTGTTTGTCGGGATCCGATGGATAGAGAATACTATGTTATGTTAATTATCAAGTTATTACCTATGTGTTGTTTAATATCTTGCATGCTCTCCGTTATTAGTAGAGGCTCTGGCCAAGTTTTCGCTATTAACTCCAAAAGGGAGTATTTATGCTCGATAGTGGGTTCATGTCTCCGTGAATGCGGGGAGTGACAGAAACCCCTAAGGTTATGGATGTGCTGTTGCCACTAGGGATAAAACATTGATGCTATGTCCGAGGATGTAGTTATTGATTACATCACGCACCATACTTAATGCAATTGTCTGTTGTTTTGCAACTTAATACTGGAAGGGGTTCGGATGATAACCTGAAGGTGGACTTTTTAGGCATAGATGCATGCTGGATAGCGGTCTATGTACTTTGTCGTAATGCCCAATTAAATCTCACTATATTTATCATGACATGTATGTGCATTGTTATGCCCTCTCTATTTGTCAATTGCCCGACTGTAATTTGTTCACCCAACATGCTTTTATCTTATGGGAGAGACACCTCTAGTGAGCTGTGGACCCCGGTCCATTCTTTTATACTCGAAATACAAATCTACTCGCAATACTTGTGTTCTTGTTTTCTTGCAAATAATCATCTTCCACACAATACGGTTAACCCTTTGTTACGAGCAAGCCCGGTGAGATTGACAACCTCACTGTTTCGTTGGGGCAAAGTACTTTGGTTGTGTTGTGCAGGTTCCACGTTGGCGCCGGAATCTCTGTTGTTGCGCCGCACTACATCCCGCCGCCATCAACCTTCAACGTGCTTCTTGACCCTACTGGTTCGATTAAACCTTGGTTTCTTACTGAGGGAAACTTGCTGCTGTGCGCATCACACCTTCCTCTTGGGGTTTCCAACGGATGTGTCAACTACACGCATCAGTAACCATTATCTGTGATGATGTTGTTGGGTACTCCAAAGCGGAAAATGATTGACTTGATGAAATTTACTGCGGATGTGGCATCTTGACTGGTGACGGGCGTTGCCTCAATCCACTTGGTGAATTTTTCGATTGTGTCGAGCAGAAAGACGTGTCCACTTGGCCATGATTACTGTAGTTTAACCACAATGTTGATTATCCATTGTGTTAAGGGCCAAACCAAAGGTATGGGAACCAACTCCGTCACGGGTTCCTAGGGTTTTGTGGCGAATCTTTGACACACATCACATGTGTGCGCAATATCCTTGGTGTCCTGTACTCCTGTGAGCCAATAGAATCCTGCCCTTAAAGCCTTAGCCGGCGATTATGCGACTTCTTGCATGGTGTCCGCAGATACTTTCGTGAAGTCCTTGATGTCGTTTTCTTCTTCGGGTGTCACACATCACTGGAGAACACCCGGGATACTTTTCTTGTAGAGTTTGCCTTTTATTACTGTAAAAGCCTTCGGACAAGAGAGATTCGCCGAGCTTCAACTGGGCCCTCTAGGAGTTCCTTGTTTCTCAAATACGCTAACTATGGTTGCATCCACGTGAATTAGATCATCATGACATCCTTGAGTTCTTCATTGACCTCTAGTGCAGGTGATGAGGGTTTTGAAGTAGATACAGCCCCCGGGTCTAATTGCAGTTTAGCCCCTTGTGCACTTTCGGCGTGCCAAGTGGTTTCTTTACTTTAATGGAGCGCTCGCTGGTATCTTCCCAGAAGACTGGGTGGTATGGAGAGGCACCGGGACCTGATTTTAGCTAGGCTATCTGCTTCTTCGTTGCATCCTCTGCTAATACGGAAGACCTCACAGCCATCAAAATTTCCTTCCATTATGTTGTACGCGTTGCGATATGAGGCCATGTTGCTTCTGATGATGTCACACTAGTTCATCACCTGCTGTGCGACGAGGTTCAAGTCCCCAGAAATCAAGAGGCGAGTTGCACCGCAAGCCTTGGCCATACGCATGTCGTGCAACAAGGCTTCGTACCCAGCGTCATTATTGGATGTGTTTGTAAAACTCATCCGCGGCACGTAGAGCATCTTGTGCCCCTGTGGAGACATGAGTACTACACCGGCTCTTGCTCCTTTGACTCTTTTGTACCCATCGAAGTACATGGTCCAAGCACTCGATAAATCTGGAGGACCCTAATTCTGGAGTTCCATCCACCATGTTGTGAACTCCGGTAGTACCTGTAACTTTATGGATTTTTGCTTTTTGTATGTGATGTCTCGAGGAGAATGTTTGTTTCCTCAAAGGGAGACACATCCTGTTGCTCCAGGGTTGTTCAAGATATTTCTTAACGGAGCTTCATTGACAACTACGATCGGGTGCTCCGAAAAGTAGTAGCGTAGTTTACGCTTTGTCATAAAGATGTCATATGCTAGCTTCTGATAGTGCGAGTAGCGTTGTTTAGACGGCAAGAGCGCCTCGCTAAGGTAGTAGACCGGTCGCTGAGCGTCGTGAGTTTTGCCTTCTTCGTGTCGTTCAACGATGAGGACGATGCTAACCACCTGATGGGTGGCGGCGATATATAGCAGGAGATGTTCCTATACAAGTGGCATTGACAACACATGTTTGAGATCTTCAAAGGCTCTTTCGGCTTTTTCGTTCCACTCAATTTTTTGATTTCCTCATTAGAGCGTAGAACGGTAAAGCTTTCTCCCTTAGCCAAGCAATAAATCGACTTAGGGCCGCGACACAGCCAGCTAGCTGCTGGATATCCCTCAATTTCATAGGTTTCTTCGTCTTCATGATTTCTTAGATTTTCTTAAGGTTGGCCTTGATTCCCCTAGCTGACACTAATAATCCGAGGACTTTCCCTGTGGGAACACCAAAGGAACACTTTGTCAGGTTAAGTTTGATGAGTACCTATCGAGGTTCTCGAATGTTTCGCGTAGATCGCCGATGAGCGTTGCCTCGTGCCTTGTTGTGATTACCACATCGTCAATGTAGACTTGGACGTTCTTGCATATTTGCTCTCCGAGATACTTCTGCATCATCCGCTGGTACGTGGCACCCGCTTTTTCAGCCCGAAGTGCATTACCTGGTACAGAAGACACCATAGGGTGTGATGAAAGCTGTTTTTCCGGTCTTCAACCTTCAACCTGATTTGGTTGTAACCATAATAAGCATCCAAGAAGGAAATACGTTCGCAGCCTGCGTCGAATCGATGATCAGATTGATTCGCGGGAGCGGGAAGTGGTCTTTTGGACAGTGTTTGTTGAGCGCAGTAAAGTCCACGCACATGCAGAGTATGTCCGTATTTTTGTTTGGTACCAACACTGGTTTGGTCACTGATGCATGTAAAATGCATACATGAATTTTGTAGTTTGTTGAAACGTATTCTCACATATTTGCAACATATATGATGTTATATCCATATTTTATCTTGTTTTTTGGGGATTTACAAATGATGTCCTTTATTTTGGTTATAACTCTAAAGGACAGGAAAGCACTGTTTTGTGTATTTTTAACTTTTAGAGATCTAAACGAAGTCAAATTGAGAAGCATGTGGAGCGCTTGGATCTCACCACATGGGCCAGGAGGGCCAAAAGGCCCCTTGTGGCACACCCATGCAGGGAGGGCGCGCCACCAGGTCTTTTTCCCTCCTCGGTCGTCCGATTCGATTGATTCTTTTGCCCACAGACTCCATTTGACCTTAAAAAAACCTCTATATAAAGGACTTCCTGAGGCTTCCTCGAGGGGAACGCTGCATAAACACAGAAGCACCGAAACTGATCAAGAACCAACAAAGATTGAAGGGGAAACTCCACTGGAGCCGCCGCCGGAGGGATCTCCACCTTCTCCAACGTCTCCACCATCATCACCATGATGAAGAGGGAGTAGTCCACCTCTGGACTATGGGTTTGTGGCAGTATTTTAATCTATTTCTCTCTTGTTGTTCATAGATGTAGTACCATATGAGCTTCAACTTGTATGCAAGAGCATGTGTGAGGAGTAGTGTGTATTAGATGGACTAGCATGGTCGTAATAATTGAATAGTGACATCGAGTTGAAGATCTATTATGGTATTTACCTTTCTTTTGTTGCATCACTAGGGATAAAGTGAATACATGTGCTATGATTATCATGTGACAGTGTGATAATCTTGTTTGTTCAAGGTGGCATATTTAATATTCAAATATTATGTCAAATTACTTAAGGCTATACTCTGTTGATTCTTAATTCAAGATTGCTTGGAGTTTTCCCTTTCTTGAGGAGTATAAGAGAGATGTGCTGGATCATCTCTATGTTAGGACGTAATTCCCATATGAATGCTTATCAAACACATGCTAAAGTTCCACCAATATTGTATCATTGGTGAATTGTTTATGTCCACTACAACTTAAAAAGAGAGTAGACACGTGAACCCATGAACCCCAGTCCATTTTAAATCATTAGAAACACCTTTCCAACACCATAACCATATATATTATTTTCATTTATTATTTAATCCGAAAATTCTTTCTTTATCTAGATACACATAAAACCCCAAAAAACCATTATCCCTTTACTATTTTTTATTTAGTTTTGTTAGGTTGTTTACTTTACTTTAAGTTTTACTTGTATTTCCTATTACTAATACGAAACCATGTGCTTGTCAACCATACGGTGGAGTTGGAGACACAAGGCAAGAACTTTATTTTGCAGGTTGCTAGAAGAGGAGAGGAAGAATTTAGCTTCTAAGACGAGAGTTTGATATAAACCCTCGAGTCACCCTTGTGTGAAAAATACGCTTGCTACAACACTCTACACTTGGAGTCCCAACGAGTTGGTACACACAGAGTTGTTGTCATCAGCCACCCATGTCGACCGCTTGATTTATCTGACGAGTTTTTCTTCCTCGACAAGATGGAGCTCCTTGGCTATAGCTTTACGTTTCGGCTCCGCAAAACGATGAAGATATTGCTTGACCGGTGCGGTGACCCAGCATACCACTACACGGTGTAGGACGCAAGTTGTTGACATAACACCAATGGAACACCGTTCCACTAGTATTACATCCGTCGGAGTGGTACAACAGAAACATTTGCGAGTCTAAGGCATGTCTATAGAATTACACATAAACTCTTTACTGAAGATCAACACAACCTCCTAGTTTACAATGAGGTAAGACTAAAAATAAAGCTCCAAAAGAATAATTCATAGGCTAACTTATTACTAACTCTAGCTCTAAAGATATTGGGCTTGCTAAAGAACTCTGGTATGGAACTCTAACTATTTAGGTGCAAGGATTAGGGAATAGGTTCCCTTCTACTCCTAGACTAGGTTTCCAACATGGTAAATGTAGATGCTAACTCCATCGACTTTATTGACTGGTTCCTGCCTTTTGTATTAGTTGTCTCCTCCGTCTTCGAGCTTCACGAAAGCTTCTATTTTATGTCTCCTAATCTAAGCAGGGGGTTCAAGAGGGAACGGGTGAGTACGAGTGTACTCAGCAAGTTCAATAATGGAAATAGGTGTATCATGCACTAGCTACAACCACAGACCAGAAAGCCGTAGGCAAATGCAAGTTTTTGTAATCATTTCTTCAAAAGGTTTATTTTATTCTGAAAAGCTATGTAAGTTAGTCTTTATAGATTGACTAGAACTTCATGTAGTTCCTTTCCTGCCGCTTTCATAGTTCTTTCCCGAAACAGGGAGTGACGAACCAAAATTCAGTACACTCTGCAGAGGTGTGTTAGCTTTACCCATAAGATATGTGTATCCTTGTTGCACATCTGACTTGCATGCTCGTCCACACTACTATGGTGTGGGGCTAGTTATAACATCGAAGCCAATCATTGTCCTTTCTCGCGACCCTGCATACCCACCTGTTTGAAGTGGTGGCTGAGTTTAGGTTTCATCTGCACCATTGGTCGCTTGCCCAAATTTGGCACATAACCCTCAGTCCAAACCCCTTCAATCCAACGTAGATGGTAGAGAACCGTTCGCCTATAATTCAGATGGGGAACTTATGGCTTTCCCCACCCATGTGAAACTACCGAACTCACATGTGGGCTCTATCAATTCCATTGATATGCGAGAGAAAAAAGGTACAACTAACTTCTCCGTCCCATTAAAGATCTTATGGTTAACACATAAAATACGATGCTAGAATCACTAGACGACATTTGTTGTTAACCCTATATATGTGAATATATTCCCAGTTGGAATGAAACCTCCACCATATATAAACTCAAACCATGGTTTCATTTCCCACCACATAGTCATATTCATAATTTTAAAAATAATAATTTTCTTTTCAATGCGGGAATGATATGAATAGTACTTTGCAAGTAATTTGATAAAAATAATCAAATGGCATGAGCAAGAGTGAACTTGCCTTGTTGACTGCTAGATTATGCAGACAACAACTTCGATACGTGATACTCCAAATTCTGAAATAGCATCATCATCTGGTAAGGATAATGTTTAAAGAACTAGAAAAGATGCTATAATGCATAGTATGAGATGCAATCGCTCTAAACGTAACCTAACTCCGATGAATTATGATTAATGAGTTGTAGTGATTTTTGAAGGTGTATTGCACTTTTATAGTAGCTTCTCAAACAAGGTTCTGATTAGGGTTTTTGTTAACTTGGTATCATATACAAGTGGGTAATACATCTTAATAATCATAATAGCACACAAGGAATAGTAATTTATATACACTTAATGATTAAAGAACATTCGTCAGTTTGAATTCTTATTAGACATAGTTGATGATTACTTATTGTTTACTTCAAAATAATAACATTGAAGAACATTTTTCTTAATGAACAAGAAGTACTTTCAAACAAGCCTTTTTGTTTCTAAGGTCTACCATGTCTTTTATTTGATTCACTAAGAGAAACTCTAACATAACCGTAAATCACACTGGAACCGTATTTTTCGGCTGATTTACGTGTTCGGATTGAAAGTGGCGCGGAACAGAGACTGAACTCGCTGCCCGGCCTGAAAAACTTTCTCAGGGGCCCAAAAAATTTCACACTCGACCCCTATTAATACAGACTGAAGGGCGGTTTACAAGCCCAAAACTAAACGGATTTCTCACCACTCCTCCAGCGCTGCCGTCCGTACAACCGCCTCCAGCCACCGATTTCTGGCTTCTTTGCTAAAATTGTGCACCGTTGGTCAAAGATCCTGTCAGCCTGCTCCAATTCCAACCATGTCTATGTCAATTCCTGGCGAATCTTCTCCATATAGACTAATTCCGGTGAGCGATACTGTGCACGTAAGCAGCACTGGGAATGCGTACACGTGCAAATTATGGCAAGCGACGCGACGCACGCGAGCTAGTCTTACATGGGAACTAGTTAGCTCTAACTATTGGTGCTAATCATCTCCCGATTGATTCACAAATATCCAATCGATTCCATAGCTAGCTGGGTGGTGCCACTATTCCGATTAAGCTTGCTAGCTAGGTGGCGGTGGGTGCTAGGGCACGGGCGGCGGGCTCTTGGGCCTGGGGAGGCCCAGCCAGGGGCGAGGGCGGCAGCCGCGCGAGGAGACCTAGGCAGCGGCGTGGACAGTTCTTGTGAAGAAGATGATGACTTTCCAAATATTCCATTTTTTAGTTTTAGTTTACATGGTCTGTTCTGCTCCAGGCATTTTGCGCCCCGTAAACACGTTTTCGGAAGACTGAACTCGAGTTTTTCGGTTTGCACTTTTACAGGCTCTGTTAGAGATGCTCTAAGTAGAGAATAGTTGGTTCCTAAACAAGGTCGTTCATTATCCTCTAATATGTGTAGGGTTTAGTTGAGCATGAACATGCAAAGTGAATTACTACATAGAGTTACTATTATGGTTGATCACCATGGTGTCATACTTAAAGAATGGTGACTAGGGTTAATGACACACAATCAACAAATTAGGGTTTATAATTACTTGGTCATTGATACGTCTCCAACGTATCCATAATTTCTGATGTTCCATGCTTGTTTTATGACAATACTTACATGTTTTGCTTGCACTTTATAATGTTTTTATGCATTTTCCGGAACTAACCTATTAACAAGATGCCACGGTGCCAGTTCCTGTTTTCTGCAGTTTTTGGTTCCAGAAAGGCTGTTCGGGCAATATTCTCGGAATTGGACGAAATCAACGCCAAAGATCTTATTTTTCCCGGGAGGCTCCAGAACACCGAAGGGGAGTCGGAGGAGAGCCAGGGGGCCACCACACATGTGGGCCGCGCGGGCTACACCCTGGCCGCGCCGGCCTGGTGTGGGGCCACCCTGTCGCCCCTCCTGCGCCGCCTCTTCGCCTATTTAAGCCCTTTCGACCTAAAAACGCAGTACCAATTGACGAAACTCCAGGAAGACTCCAGGGGCGCCGCCACCATCGCGAAACTCCAATTCGGGGGACAGTAGTCTCTGTTCCGGCACCCTGCCGGGACGGGGAAGTGCCCCCGGAAGCCATCTCCATCGACGCCATCACCTCCATCATGCTCCGTGAGTAGTTCCCCCATGGACTACGGGTTCTAGCTGTAGCTAGTTGGTACTCTCTATCCCATGTACTTCAATACAATGATCTCATGAGCTGCCTTACATGATTGAGATTCATCTGATGTAATCGGTGTTGTGTTTGTCGGGATCCGATGGATGATACATTATGATTAGTCTATCTATAAAGTTTGTGAAGTTATTGTTGCTACAATCTTGTTATGCTTAATGCTTGTCACTAGGGCCCGAGTGGCATGATCTTAGATTTAAGCTCTATAATTATTGCTTAGATTGTATCTACAAGTTGTATGCACATGTCACTGTCCGGAACCAAAGGCCCCGAAGTGATAGAAATCGAGACAACCGGAGGGGATGGCGGTGATGTGAGGATCACATGTTTTCACCAAGTGTTAATGCTTTGCTCCGGTACTCTATTAAAAGGAGTACCTTAATATCCAGTAGATTCCCTTGAGGCCCGGCTGCCACCGTCTGGTAGGACAAAAGATGTTGTGCAAGTTTCTCATTGCGAGCACGTACGACTATATATGGAAAACATGCCTACATGATTAATAAGCTGGATGTTCTAACTTAATGCTTTGAATCCTATCAATTGCCCGACTGTAATTTGTTCACCCAACACTTGTTATTGGAGAGTTACCACTAATGTAGATAGCTGGGAACCCCGGTCCATCTTTCATCATCATATACTTGCTCTACATATCATTGGAAGTAGTATCAACTATTTTCTGGTGCCATTGCTCTCATACTACTATTACTGCTGTTGTGTTATTGTTACTACTGCTCTCATATTACTGCTACTTTCACATCACCCCTGTTGCTAGTGCTTTTCCAGGTGCAGCTGAATTGACAACTCAGTTGTTAAGGCTTATAAGTATTCTTTACCTCCCCTTGTGTCGAATCAATAAATTTGGGTTTTACTTCCCTCGAAGACTGCTGCGATCCCCTATACTTGTGGGTTATCAGGATCATGTTTACGGCGCCGTTGCCGGGGAGGCATAGCTCTACTCATAAGTTCACCTGGGGAGTACACTCTACCTCTCTCTCTGTTTTTATTTTGTTTTGTTTTGCTTAGCTTACATTTGTCTATTTTACTTGTGCTTAGTTTATTTCTGTCTAGTATTATTTTGCTTAGTTTACTTTTGCCTAGTTTATTTTTGTCTTGTTTTATTTTCCTCATATACCCAAAAATCCATAAAAATTTGAAAAATTGAAAAATTAAAAACTGCTATTATGGGAGAACCTACAACCTATTTGGAGCTTATTGAATTATATAATAATTATAGAGAATCAAGAACTGGTAAAGTGATGAGTGCTGTGATAGAAAAATTGAATACAATTGCTAAAATCTTGCTTAAACGCCATGATATAAACTGTTGCTCTCAACGGGACACTAAACATCTTAAATTTCAATGTGGCTTTAGTGAGGAATTTTTAATTAAGAACTATAATCGGAATAGCTATATTCATTTTGGGTTTGAAGAGGTAGAACAATTTGTCATATTTATGGGAGCCTCTGAGATAGAATCCTTCATGGTTAAAAATTATGAAACTTGTGTTGTTTGTAAGGACCTTAAAGATTATGTCTCTTCTATCCTTAATTTTTGCAATGAAAGTTACACTGATAATCCTTATATCATTGATTATAAAGAGAGACTCATTAATGCACAAGAATGCACTCACAATTTGCAGGAACCAGAGGAAGAAGAAATTGATGAACCTGAAAGCTCATTGGATGAAAAACAAGAGGAGAGTGATGAACAAAAGGAGGAAGAATGGATTAGCTACCCATGCCAACCTTCTAATGAGAGTAACTCTTTATCTCTTACACTATTTGATTGTCCTCCATGCTTACCGAAAGAGGATGAATGTTATGTTCCTGTGGATTCTCTTGAAATAGTACCTATGAGTAAAACTTGCGAGAATAATTATGCTACTGTTATTTATGAAAATCCATGCTACTTTGATAAATCTTATGATAATGCTTTGTTTGTGCCTGATGTCGAAATGCATGGTACTAAAGAATTTTGCGTAGCAAATGTTTATGATAAAGCTCTTGATGATGGTCCTATGTTACTTGATAATATTAATTGTACTACTAATGAAAATGGGATCGGAGAGGTCTTGACATTATCTATGAGTCCCATATCTCTTGAGATTGATCAACCATCTTGTTATATTATTGATAAAAGTGTGTTTGAAAGTTTTAATCGCACTATTTTTGAGCTTGATAAAAATTATGTGTTTGGGAATCATGAAAAGCATGCTGTATGTGATAGTTATGTTGTTGAGTTTGTTCATGAAGCTACTGAAAATTATTATGAGAGAGGAAAATATAGTTGTAGAAATTTTCATGGTGCTAAAATACCTCTCTGTATGCTTAAAATTTTGAAGTTACTCTTGTTTTATCTTCTTATGCTTATCACTTTGTTCTTCATGAATTTATTTGTGTACAAGATTCCTATGCATAGGAAGTGGGTTACACTTAAATGTGTTTTGAACTTGCTTTTTGATGCTCTCCTTTGCTTCAACTGTTATTTCTTGCGAGTGCATCATTAAAACTGCTGAGCCCATCTTAATGGCTATAAAGAAAGCACTTCTTGGGAGATAACCCATGTGTTTATTTTGCTACTTGTTTTGTTGTGTTTTGGAAGTTGTTACTACTGTAGCAACCTCTCCTTATCTTAATTTTATTGCAATGTTGTGCCAAGTGAAGCCTCTAATCGAAGGTTGATACTAGATTTGGATTTACTGCGCGAAACAGATTTCTATCACGTCACGAATATGGGCTGTTTTCTCTGTAGGTAACTCAGAAAATTATGCCAATTTACGTGCGTGTTCCTCGGATATGTACGCAACTTTCGTTAGTTTGAGTTTTCCGATTTGAGCAACGGAAGTACCTCTTTTAAATTCGTCTTTACTTGGCTGTTCTGTTTTGCAGATTCTGTCTCTGTTTTTTTGCATTGTCTCTTGCGGACTTTAAGCAAGGCTTTCTACACGTGGAGAGCTGTAGCTAATGTTTTATTGAGTTCTTGCAATGTGTCACTACAGGACCAAGGTGGATTCAAGTTTTTTGAGTACTAACCCCTCTAATGAAGTTTATGAGAAGTTTGGTGTGAAGGAAGTTTTCAAGGGTCAAGAGAGGAGGATGATATATGATCAAGAAGAGTGAAAAGTCTAAGCTTTCGGATGCCCCCGTGGTTCATCCCTGCATATTTCAAAAATACTCAAGCGTCTAAGCTTGGGGATGCCCAAGGCATCCCTTTCTTCATCAACTTATCAGGTTTCTTCTATTGAAACTATATTTTTCACTACAAGAAAAGTTCTGATAGACAACGTCTCAAAATCGTCCGCTAAGGGGTATTTTTCGTCTTTGAAACTATATTTTTATTCCATCACATCTTATGTGCTTTCTTGGAGCGTCCCAGTTGTTTTGTTTTGTTTTGTTTTGAATAAATGGATCCTAGCATTCACTTTATGGGGAGAGAGACACGCTCCGCTGTAGCATATGGACAAGTATGTCCTTGGTTTTCTACTCATAGTATTCATGGCTGAAGTTTTACTCCTTCGTTAAATTGTTATATGGTTGGAATTGGAAAATGATACATGTAGTAATTGCTATAATGTCTTGGGTAATGTGATACTTGGCAATTGTTGTGTGCTCATGTTTAAGCTCTTTGCTTCCCGTATACTTTGCACCCATTAATGAAGAAATACATAGTGACATGCTAAAATTTGGTTTGCATATTTGGTTTCTCTAAAAGTCTAGATAATTTCTAGTGACTGAGTTTGAACAACAAGGAAGACGATTGTAGAGTCTTATAATGTTTTCAATATGTCTTTCTGTGAGTTTCTTTGCACAGTTCATCCTTGTGTTTGTTTCAAATAAGCCCTTGCTAACCTAAACCTTGTATCGAGAAGGGAATACTTCTCATGCATCCAAATCATGAGCCAAACAACACTATGCCATTTGTGTCCACCATACCTACCTACTACATGGTATTTCTCCATAATTTCAAAGTAAAATTGCTTGAGTGCTACCTTTAAACAATTTAAAATTTATCACCTCTGGTTGTGTCAATGTTTTATAGCTCATGAGGAAGTATGTGGTGTTTATCTTTCAATCTTGTTGGGCAACTTTCTGTTGGACTAGTGGCTTCATCCGCTTATCCAATAATTTTGCAAAAAGAAGTGGCAATGGGAT
>NC_061514.1:251386345-251399707 GCF_022539505.1 Lolium rigidum | reverse complement strand
ACGGTCAACTAAACGGGAATCCTGCCGTCTGAGCTGCTTCTGTGGGTTTCAAACAAGGTCTTGAGGAAAACTGAGGAAAAACTAAGGAGCTGGGGAAAACTGAGCACAACTAAGGACCCGAGGGCACAGAAATAGAAATCCCTATTAACTAAAGATAATTTATCTAAACGGAATTGGAACGGATGTATGAAATGTGTTTTTTTGTGGTGAACATGAAACCGTCAAACACCTGTTCATTGAGTGTCCATTAGCTAAACTTCTTTGGCGTACGGTTAATTTCACTTTTGATCTTCCACCTCCAACCAATATTACAAATATGTTTGGAAATTGGTTAAATGGGGTAGATAGACAATCTAAAGATTTCATCCGTGTTGGGGTTTCTGCTTTATGTTGGTCTATTTGGAGGGCAAGAAATGATCTTATCTTTAACAAAAAAAATCTTTTCATTACTTGTAGGTTATTCATATGATAGCTCACTGGGTTCAGCTGTGGGCTCTCATTTCGCCGGAGGGACTACGGGATGCCATGGTTTCTGGATGTACACGGCTTCAGACGGTCGCTCAGGATATCTTGTGCCTGGCTGGCTGGCGTCATACTAGGAGGCTACAGTGATATGTAGTTTTACTATGTTTTATTGGTTCCGCTGGTTGATTTTTGTATCAACTGTAGCCGATGATTGAGATGCAAGTTATGTAAGACTTAATACTACTGCTTTTTAATAAAAGGCCGTGTGCATCATCATGATGCAGAAGCCGGGGTTAAACTCCCAATTTCGAAAAAAAGCTCATGCTTTCGTGGATTTCGTGGACTTGATGCCCATATAGATTATCGTATTTGTCATCGTGATATTTCCATGTATTCATACATCATTAAACTCATATCTCGGCCTTATATTGTATGCCACAAGGCTTATGAGAGATAGGTCAAGTGACGTGAACTCCGAAATTTTTCCTTCCACAAGAATCATCTTTTAAATTGCTCTTATTCTTTTATTTAAGTAAATAATGTCAAAGGTATATTTACCATTATTATCTTATTTATCCTGTCAATTAACATTACATTTCTACCTTACAAGTACTTAGATACCGTTAAGGGCAACATGCAAACTTTTAATTTTGTTTGCATATTGCTCGAAGGGGAAAAGAGGTTCTTATATCCTCTCATTGGTTCGATAGACCTCGACATCGGGAGCCCCAACAAACCTACTGTCCTATTAAGTAGCAACAACGAGCTCTCCTTGCCGCTTGCCAGTATTGCTTCACCGGCAGGAGCATCTAGAGGGCTTGGTGCCGCCCCCTCCCCACCCATCCATTTGGTCCTTCTCCAACCTCATGTCCCTGGTTCGGACTCCAATGGACTATATTGATGTGAAATTGGAGTTGAATTAAAGTTTATATGCATGTACATAAGGGAAACATAAGATAAATAGATATCGAGGATGCAGTTTTAGAGGTCTAAAAAATCCGCAGCCTCTATACACTCTAAAACTACTTTAGAGGATGCATTTCAAAGGATCTAAGATTGTTCCTCAAGGACCACGAACTAGCACAGGTGACACATGGATAACTTATGTGGGACAAGCTGTCAACTTAATGCACACAAAAATAGGGTGAGATTAGGCTTCTCTTAGGGTCGTCATGTTATGAAAGAGAGACAAAAGAGAACATTTGCGTTCTTTTAGTTAAAGATGATCATTTCCTTGATTCCCTCCACAAATGAGACTATTACATCTATGGTACCAAGTTGTCATCTCTTAAACTAATATTTTTAAGTAATTTTAATAATTATCACTTTTTTATAATATGCTCAACGATGAAATAATTTGTCTTTCCTACTATTATACGTGTTCCGGGTATTGTGCGGGTCGTGGAGAATGTTTTGGATCATCATTATTTTAACCGGTAGAACTACTGCTCGTTCCGTCCACGAATAAGCGTATGTTTAGCTTTTGTTATAAGTCAATGGTGCTTAATTCAAGTAAATTTTTAGAAAGAAGTAGATATTTATGACATTGAATTAACATCACTAGGTTGATCTTAAAATATAGTATCACAATATACTAATCTTATGTCACATATATTGCTACTATTTGTATAAAGTTAGTCAACTTTGATAAAATTTAATTTAGTAAAAAAGCTAAATGTACACTTGTTTTTTGACGAGAGGGAGCAATTCAATTAAGTATGGAGATTCAGTTTTGTAGCAGATCATTTTCTTGATAGAACCAGCATTCGAAAACACAATTAACCTATATATGTCACGTGCATCATCTCGATCAGACAGGTCTCAGCTAGACCCATCAATTAATGGAGGCTCGGTGAGAGCAGCCATCTCACATCACTAGCGAATTTAAATTGGCATGTCGCTGCCCGCGCTCACGCAGCGGTGGTTTTACCATCTTAATTACTCATATCCTATCAGCCTAGACTATTAGATGGTGCCGACTTGCAGTTGCACATGAGGTCTGACGTCCGCCTAGAAGATTGGAACTTGCCTACTTGCAGATGCGATCTTCTATATCTCTAGGAAATGGCCTACTTGCAGCGAAAGGATCTCAGCCACTTGCTCCTGGGTACGCCTATCCTGCTTAGTGCATCTCCACGCGAACGGACGCTGATCGACCGTTTACGTCCGTTTAATGTGTCTGGTACCATCTCCAGTTGGGTGACGCATCGTGACCGGGTCGTCCACAACGACGCAAACTCAGTGCATATTTGCGTCTGGAATACATCGCGGCGAACGCTGCGCGGACGCCCCAAGTGACCGCTCGCTTCTACACTGGGCCCGCCTGGCAGCGAGCATGTATCGAGGGCATCGCTTCTGCGGCCATCGCTTCCGCGGTCAGCGCTTCCGCGTCTACGCCGTAGCCTTCTCCATCAATGCCGTGGTTGCCTCTTCGGCGTGCGCACTGGCGTGCGGCGGCTGGGATTCTGCGCCGCCTTCAATGGCATCGTTTCCCGCGCGCGGACGGCCTTAAAGGTCCATCGGCATCGTTCCTGTCATCGCCCACACCTCCACTCCCACCACCACCGCCGCGCGCCGCCGCAACACCATGGGGAAGAAGAAGAAGAAGAACGACTTCGAAGCGTTCGGCAGCGGCACTAAGAAGGTGGAGCGGCCGCACAGGGTGCTGCGCTGCCCGTCAGCGTGGGGCGGCTGATGCACGTGAACTGGACGCCGTGCGACGCCTAGGGGGACGTGCACATGCCTGGCGCCTGTTGGCTCAGCTACCGCCGGGTGCCCGTCCCACCCGTGCCTGCGCGCGAGCCAGATAGGAGCGCCACGATCCGGTGAAGGAGGCGGTACTTGCCGCCGGACCTCCGCGCCGATCCTGTCTACGCCATCGACTCAGACATCTGGCGCAGCTATCTCGAGCCCGTGAAGGATTTGAGGAGGAGGGCGGGCTTCATGGGCAACAGGGACTTCCCCTTTGACCGTCCACCGGCGCCTCATCGTCGAAGACGGCAGGCGCCGACGCCTGCACAGGACGACCGCAACGACGACGACGACGACGGCGACAACGATGAGGACTACAACGAGGTGCTGGCGTACCACAACGAAGAGGCCAAGGACGATAGCGACGACTACGTCGCATGCGTTTTCCAGGAATGGTAGTTGGCCATGGTGGAGAGCCGGGAGTTTGAGTACCCGGACAACATAACGGACGACGAGATCGCGAGGCTCGGCGTCCTCGTCTTGGAGGTGGACCGACCTGTGCAGCCGCCGCTGCCCCGGTATGCCACCGGCATCATGCCGCCGGGCCTCACGGAGGAAGAAGCCCTACAACTAGCGCTACAGGACTCGGCCATGCCACCGGTTCAACCACCGCCTCCACCTCCACCGTACAACCCGTGGGGGCCTCCACCTCTGGCCTGGGCTCCTCCAACTCCGCCACAGGCCTGGGCTCCTCCACCTCCACCTTCACCACAGGCCTGGGCTCCTCCACCTCCACCACCGCCGGCGATACCGACATATGTTCCGCCGCTTCCCAACTGGCCGTGGATGGTACCGGAGCTCGTCGTGATCGACAGCGATGAGGAGAACCAGTAGGCGCATGCGTTCTTAGGGTTTTTATTTTCCTTTCTTTTACCATGTAAATTATGTTTTCATGTCATAAAAAATGGAAAACCGAGAAAAAAATATATCGTGCCGCTGGAGCCACCCCCGACGGAAACGGACGCGCGGTCAATTTCGACCATTTGGACCAACGAAAACGGACGCGCATGAACATTTTCGGACGTTCAAATGTGTCGTCCCGTTAGAGATGCCCTTATATCTTGTTATCAGAGTGGACTATGAGTACGTCTAGTCTAGATTCTGAAGTTACATCGTCTTATCTGAATCACCTCCGTCCTCTCCCTTGTGTTACAAGAAAAAAAGAAAAGCATCCATCTGCCTCAGTAAAATCAAATGTGCAGCTTTCAGTCACGGTCACTAAAGGAGAACTATTAGGCCGGATCCGAGTCTCATACTCTGAATTCAACAACTGCACCTGTAGCTCATAGAGACCCTTTAAAGAAAATCGGAGTATAGTAGCAAGTAGTAAGTCATCAACTTGGCAAGCTAGGGAACCGATCGAATGGTCGGCAGTGTTAACGCAGTAGCTAGCATCAAAAACTGTAGCATGATCGATCAGATGATCGGAACGTGCCACTCGATCTTCCCTATGCTCTACTCTGCAAACGATTTGTGCATTTAATTGCACCCGGTGCATGATTGCCAGCTTGGATCAGTGTGACTTGTGTTACCCATAGATGAATCACATAAAAATAGAAGAACACGCGCACATGGCAACTGTGCTGGCGCCTAAAAAATCTGGCGCAGCACCAACGACATCAACCACTACGCTAGATAACACATAGTTTGCGAGAATGGTTCTCTAAAACAACGGCATCAAGAAGCGAACTTGCCACCTTCGCCAGCGCCGGAGCCGGTCATAAAAGATTAGATCCTAGATGTACACACTAGAGACTAGAGAGTAGGTCCAAAATACTCCATGCAATGTCTACATAATGATGCGTAAGCACAGATTAAAGAAGTGGTTTAGGGTTTTGCGTGGGGTGAACAGCCCTCACGTCTTTCCACTATATATAAGGATCAGTACATGTACAATACACGTATACATACAATTATACAATAGGCTAGACTACTTAACACTCCCCCTCAATCTAAACCTCTGCTAACTAGGCTGAGATTGTTCTTAAATCTGTCTAGCATCTGTCTTGTGGCCGGTTTAGTAAACACATCGGCCAACTGATCATTAGTGGAAATAAACCTGACATCCAATAAGCCTGCTGCAACTCGTTCACGCACAAAGTGAAAATCTACCTCAATGTGTTTCATGCGAGCGTGGAAAACTGGATTAGCTGTCCGGTATGTAGCCCCAAGATTATCGCACCATAATATGGGAGGACGCTGCTGAGTTACGCCAAGCTCTCTAAGAAGTGAATCAACCCATAATGCTTCAGCAGCGCCATTTGCCAAGGCTTTGTACTCTGCCTCGGTGCTGGACCTCGAAACTGTTGGCTGTTTCTTTGAACTCCACGAGATAATGTTCGAACCAACAAACACGGCGAATCCGCTCGTGCTACGGCGATCATCCACACAGCCAGTCCAATCTGCATCAGTAAAAGTACTAATGATGGATGACGGAGATCTCCGAATCTGCAAGCCAACTTGGAGAGTCCCCTTGACATATCGCAAAATTCGCTTCACTGCTTCCCGATGAGCGTCAGTAGGCTGAGAGAGATACTGGCACACCTTATTCACAGCAAATGAAATATCTGGGCGTGTCAGGGTCAGATACTGTAAGCCTCCCACAACACTGCGGTACCTGAAAGCATCATCAGTACTAAGAGCAGTTCCTGTATCACGAGCTAGCCTCTCTGATGTCATCAGAGGAGTAGGAGCTGAATTACAATTCTCCATATTGACTCGATGAAGAAGGTCAAGTGCATACTTCCGCTGAATCAATGTCATGCCCCCTGAATTGTAAGATGCTTCTAATCCAAGAAAATAATCCAGCTTTCCCATATCCTTAATAGGGAACGAAGCAGCAAGAGCATGCACCAAGCGATCCACTGCCTCAGATGTAGAGCCAGAGATAACAATGTCGTCGACATAAACCAACATGTAAATCTCAACACCATCTCGAGAGAAGAAAAACAGAGATGTGTCGGCTTTAGACGCCGAAAAGCCAAGCTCATACAGACGCTGACTCAGACGAGCATACCAGGCGCGTGGCGACTGCTTCAGACCATAGATAGACCGCTGGAGCTTGCAGACATGGGAAGGGTATCGTGCATCCTCAAAGCCTGGGGGCTGCTGCATATAGACGTCTTCATTCAGAAATCCATGAAGAAAGGCGTTGCTAACATCAACTTGACGCAGACACTAGCCACGAGATATGCAAGAGAGAGCACAAGTCGGACTGTCGCGGGCTTCACAACCGGACTAAAGGTGTCGCCATAGTCGATGCCATGCTGCTGAGTGAAACCTCGTGCGACCAATCGAGCCTTGTGTTTGTAAATGCTACTGATACGTCTCCGACGTATCGATAATTTCTTATGTTTCATGCCATATTATTGATGATACCTACATGTTTTATGCACACTTTATGTCATATTCGTGCATTTTCTGGAACTAACCTATTAACAAGATGCCGAAGAGCCAGTTCTTGTTTTCTGCTGTTTTTGGTTCCAGAAATCCTAGTAAAGAAATATTCTCGGAATTGGACGAAACGAAGACCCAGGTTCCTATTTTCACCGGAAGCATCCAGAACACCCGGGAAGGACCAGAGGGGGCACCGGGCCCCCGGACCATAGGCCGGCGCGGCCCGAGGCCCCGGCCGCGCCGCCATATGGTGTGGCCACCCCTTCGACCCTCCGCGCCGCCTCTTCGCCTATACAAAGCCTCCGTCGCGAAAACCACGAGGCGAAGAACCACGATACGGAAAACCTTCCGAGCCGCCGCCATCGCGAAGCCAAGATCCGGGGGACAGGAGTCTCTGTTCCGGCACCCTGCCGGAGCGGGGAAGTGCCCTGGAAGGCTTCTCCATCGACACCACTGCCATCTCCACCGCCATCTTCATCACCGCTGCTGCTCCCATGAGGAGGGAGTAGTTCTCCATCGAGGCTCGGGGCTGTACCGGTAGCTATGTGGTTCATCTCTCTCCTATGTACTTCAATACAATAATCTCATGAGCTGCCTTACATGATTGAGATTCATATGATGATGCTTGTAATCTAGATGTCACTATGCTAGTCAAGTGAGTTTTACTTATGTGATCTCCGGAGACTCCTTGTCCCACGTGTGTAAAGGTGACAGTGTGTGCACCGTGTGGGTCTCTTAGGCTATATTTCACGAAGTACTTATTCACTGTTGAATGGCATAGTGAGGTGCTTATTTATATCTCTTTATGATTGCAATGTGTTCGTATCACAATTTATCTATGTGCTACTCTAGCAATGTTATTAAAGTAGTTTTATTCCTCCTGCACGTGTGCAAAGGTGACAGTGTGTGCACCGTGTTAGTACTTGGTTTATACTATGATCATGATCTCTTGTTGATTGCGAAGTTAACTATTGCTATGATAATATTGATGTGATCTATTCCTCCTACATATGCATGAAGGTGACAGTGTGCATGCTATGTTAGTACTTGGTTTAGTCTTTTGATCTATCTTACACTAAAGGTTACTAAAATATGAGCATTATTGTGGAGCTTGTTAACTCCGGCATTGAGGGTTCATGTAATCCTACGCAATGTGTTCATCATCCAACAAGAGTGTAGAGTATGCATTTATCTATTCTGTTATGTGATCAATGTTGAGAGTGTCCACTAGTGAAAGTCTAATCCCTAGGCCTTGTTCCTAAATACTGCTATCGCTGCTTGTTTACTTTTTTACTGCGTTACTACTGCTGCGTTACTACTGTTGCGTTACTACTGCTTGTTTACTGTCCTGGGCAAAGCACTTTTCTGGTGCCGTTGCTACTACTTATTTATACCACATGTATTTCACTATCTCTTCGCCGAACTAGTGCACCTATTAGGTGTGTTGGGGACACAAGAGACTTCTTGCTTTGTGGTTGCAGGGTTGCATGAGAGGGATATCTTTGACCTCTTCCTCCCCGAGATCGATAAACCTTGGGTAATCCACTTAAGGGAAACTTGCTGCTTTGTTCTACAAACCTCTGCTCTTGGAGGCCCAACACTCTGTCTACAAGAATAGAAGCTCCCGTAGACATCAAGCACTTTTCACGGCGCCGTTGCCGGGGAGGAAAGGTAAAAAGGCACTCATACTCCGGTTCCGGAGTAACAGTACTTTTACGGCACCATTGTGTTTGTGCTCGAAGCTATTTCCTTTAGATCCTGCAATTGCATCTTTTTGTTTCTTGTTTACACTAGTTAGGCATAATGGACAACAATGAACTTCTTATTCTATTTCCTGATTTAAAACATGGATTGTTTGATGCGAAAATTAAAAAACCTATGAAATCTTATTTGCATGCTGGTAGTAATATTAGTATGAACGCTTTGAACACCATTGTTGATAATAATATAGAAAGTTCTAAGCTTGGGGAAGCTGGTTTTCATGATATTTTTAGTCCCCCAAGCATTGAGGAGAAATTTTTTTTTGATGATACTTTGCCTCCTATTTATGATGATTATAATAGTGGTCTTTTGGTACAACCTACTATGGAGAGTAAATTTTATTGTGATTATACTATGCCTCCTACACTTGATGAGAATAATAATGATAGCTACTTTGTTGAATTTGCTCCCGCTATTACTAATAAAATTGATTATGCTTATGTGGAGAGTAATAATTTTATGCATGAGACTCATGATAAGAATGCTTTATGTGATAGTTATATTGTTGAGTTTGCTCATGATGCTACTGAAAGTTATTATGAGAGAGGAAAATATGGTTGTAGAAATTTTCATGTTACTAAAACACCTCTCTATGTGCTGAAATTTTTGAAGTTATACTTGTTTTATCTTCCTATGCTTGTTGCTTTGCTCTTCATGAATTTGTTTATTTACAAGATTCCTATGCATAGGAAGCATGTTAGACTTAAATGTGTTTTGAATTTGCCTCTTGATGCTCTCTTTTGCTTCAAATACTATTTCTTGCGAGTGCATCATTAAAGCTGCTGAGCCCATCTTAATGGCTAAAAAGAAAGAACTTCTTGGGAGATAACCCATGTGTTATTTTGCTACAGTACTTTGTTTTATATTTGTGTCTTGGAAGTTGTTTACTACTGTAGCAACCTCTCCTTATCTTAGTTTTATGTTTTGTTGTGCCAAGTAAAGTCTTTGATAGTAAAGTAAGTACTAGATTTGGATTACTGCGCAGTTCCAGATTTCTTTGCTGTCACGAATCTGGGTTTACCTCCCTGTAGGAAGCTCAGAAAATTAAGCCAATTTACGTGCATGATCCTCAGATATGTACGCAACTTTCATTCAATTTGAGAATTTTCATTTGAGCAAGTCTGGTGGCCTAATAAAATCCATCTTTACGGACTGTTCTGTTTTGACAGATTCTGCCTTTTATTTCGCATTGCCTCTTTTGCTGTGTTGGATGAATTTCTTTGATCCATTAATGTCCAGTAGCTTTATGCAATGTCCAGAAGTGTTAAGAATGATTGTGTCACCTCTGAACATGTTAATTTTTATTGTCCACTAACCCTCTAATGAGTTGTTTCGAGTTTGGTGTGGAGGAAGTTTTCAAGGGTCAAGAGAGGAGGATGATATACTATGATCAAGAAGAGTGAAAGCTCTAAGCTTGGGGATGCCCCGGTGGTTCACCCCTGCATATTCTAAGAAGACTCAAGCGTCTAAGCTTGGGGATGCCCAAGGCATCCCCTTCTTCATCGATAAATTATCAGGTTCCTTCTCTTGAAACTATATTTTTATTCGGTCACATCATATGTACTTTACTTGGAGCGTCTGTGTGCTTTTATTTTTGTTTTGTTATTTTCATTCTCTGAATAAATACATGCTTGTGTGGGAGAGAGACACGTTCCGCTGGTTCATATGAACACATGTGTTCTTAGCTTTATCTTTTAGTGTTCATGGCGAAGGTTGAAACTGCTTCGTTAATTGTTATATGGTTGGAAACGGAAAATGCTACATGTAGTAATTGGTAAAATGTCTTGGATAATTTGATACTTGGCAATTGTTGTGATCATGTTTAAGCTCTTGCATCATATACTTTGCACCTATTAATGAAGAAACACCTAGAGCTTGCTAAATTTGGTTTGCATATTTGGTCTCTCTAAAGTCTAGATAATTTCTAGTATTGAGTTTGAACAAAAAGGAAGACGGTGTAGAGTCTTATAATGTTTACAATATGTCTTTTATGTGAGTTTTGCTGTGCCGGTTCATCCTTGTGTTTGTTTCAAATAACCTTGCTAGCCTAAACCTTGTATCGAGAGGGAATACTTCTCATGCATCCAAAATACTTGAGCCAACCACTATGTCATTTGTGTCCACCATACCTACCTACTACATGGTATTTTTCCGCCATTCCAAAGTAAATTGCTTGAGTGCTACCTTTAAAATTCCATCATTCACCTTTGCAATATATAGCTCATGGGACAAATAGCTTAAAAACTATTGTGGTATTGAATATGTACTTATGCACTTTATCTCTTATTAAGTTGCTTGTTGTGCGATAACCATGTTTACGGGGACGCCATCAACTATTCTTTGTTGGATATCATGTGAGTTGCTATGCATGTCCGTCTTGTCACGAAGTAAGAGAGATCTACCACCTTCATGGTTGGAGCATGCATATTGTTAGAGAAGAACTTTGGGCCGCTAACTAAAGCCATGATCCATGGTGGAAGTTTCAGTTTTGGACATATATCCTCAATCTCATATGAGAATAATAATTGTTGCCACGTGCTTATGCATTAAAGAGGAGTCCATTATCACGTTGTCCATGTTGTCCCGGTATGGATGTCTAAGTTGAGAATAATCAAAAGCGAGAAATCCAAAATGCGAGCTTTCTCCTTAGACCTTTGTACGGGCGGCATGGAGGTACCCCATTGTGACACTTGGTTAAAACATGTGCATTGCAAAGATCCGGTAGTCCAAGTTAATTAGGACAAGGTGCGGGCACTATTAGTATACTATGCATGAGGCTTGCAACTTGTAAGATATAACTTTCATAACTCATATGCTTTATTACTACCGTTGACAAAATTGTTTCATGTTTTCAAAATAAAAGCTCTAGCACAAATATAGCAATCGATGCTTTCCTCTTTGAAGGACCATTCTCTTTACTTTTATGTTGAGTCGAGTTCACCTATCTCTCTCCACCTCAAGAAGCAAACACTTGTGTGAACTGTGCATTGATTCCTACATACTTGCATATTGCACTTGTTATATTACTCTATGTTGACAAACTATCATTGAGATATACATGTTACAAGTTGAAAGCAATTGCTTGAAACTTTATCTTCCATTGTGTTGCTTCAATATCTTTACTTTAAATTATTGCTTTATGAGTTAACTCTTATGCAAGACTTATTGATGCTGTCTTGAAGTACTATTCATGAAAAGTCTTTGCTTTATGATTCACTTGTTTACTCATGACATTACCATTGTTTTGATCGCTGCATTCACTATATATGTTTACAAATAGTATGATCAAAGTTATGATGGCATATCACTTCAGAAATTATCTTTGTTATCGTTTTACCCTTCGGGACGAGCGAACTAAGCTTGGGGATGCTTGATACGTCTCCGACGTATCGATAATTTCTTATGTTCCATGCCATATTATTGATGATACCTACATGTTTTATGCACACTTTATGTCATATTCGTGCATTTTACGGAACTAACCTATTAACAAGATGCCGAAGAGCCGGTTCTTGTTTACTAGCTGTTTTTGGTTCGCGAAATCCTTGTCTTGGAGTTTTTTATGGCACCTCAAATCCGGTCACTTGTCCTTTGTGCTACAGAGCCGACTTGGGCCTCTCAAGCGGTGATACGAGCTATGCTTCAGGACCGCATGTCATCCTACTACGCACTATAAAACTTTCTATTCTTGAATTACTTCTGGCACCCCGAATACTTGGTCGCTGAGCCTTTTCGGTCGATACACCCATACGTAGCGCTCGTCAACACGGTAATCTGCTCCTCGCTGGGATCGGACACTTGTTGCCATCCTCGATGATACTACGATACTCCCCTTTTCTTGTGGGTCTTCGGCACCTCATATTTGGTCACCTGCCTTTTTCTTTCGATCCCCATGCCGCCTCTCAAACGGTGAGACCGCTGTCATGCTAAATGGGACCATGTCATCCTCTATGTACTTATAAAACTTTCTTTTCTTGGATTATTTTTGGCACCTCACATTTGGTCACTTGCCTTTTCTTTCGATCTCGTGCACGCCTCAAACGTTGAGGCACTGTGCTGCTAAATGGGACCCGCATGTCATCCTCTATGTACTATAAAACTTTCTTTTCTTGGATTTTTTGGCACCTCGATATTTGGTCACTTGCCTTTTTCTTTTGATCCACTGCGCCTCTCAAACGGTGATACCAGCTTTGCTAAATGGGACCCGCATGTCATCCTCTATGTACAATCAAGTTTCTTTTCTTGAATTATTTTTGGCTCTCGATATTTGGTCACTTGCCTTTTCTTTCGATCTCATGCCACGTTTGAAACGTTGAGGAACCTTTGGCTCATGGGACCGCATGTCATCCTCTATGTGCTATAAAGTTTCTTTTCTTGGGTTTTTTTCACCCTCTGATTTTTGGCTATTTCTTTTTTCTTTTGATCCACTACTGCCTTGGAAGCGTTGAGTAAAGCTGCTGACTCATGGGACCGCATGTCATCCTCTATGTACAATCAACTTTCTTTTTCTTTTGATCTCAAGCCGCATTTGAAAGCGTTGAGACCATTGCTTGCTAATTGGGACCGCATGTCATCCTCTATGTACAATAAAGTTTCTTTTCTTGGATTATCTTTGGCTCTGATATTTTGTCACTTGCCTTTTTCTTTCGATCTCATGCACGCCTTTGAAACGTTGAGTAAGTGCTTGGCTCATGGGTCCGCATGTCATCCTCTACGAACAATAAAGTTTCCTTTCTTGGAGTTATTTTTGACCCTAATTTACGGCTATTTGCCTTTTTCTTTTGATCTCCTGCCCCCTTTGAAACGATGAGGACGTTGTTGGCAGGTCGGTCCCACATGTCATCCTCTGTGAACAATAAAAGTTTCCTTTGATGGATTTATTTTGAACCCCTAATTAATTTCGGGATATTTCCTTTTTTCCTTTGATCCCCTGCCGCCTTGGAATCGTTGGAGATCTGTTGCTGCCTCATGGGTCCCATGTCATCCTCT
>NC_061514.1:251345051-251386245 GCF_022539505.1 Lolium rigidum | reverse complement strand
GCTGCGATACGTCTCCGATGTATCGATAATTTCTTATGTTCTATGCCATATTATTGATGATACCTACATGTTTTATGCACACTTTATGTCATATTCGTGCATTTTCTCGGAACTAACCTATTAACAAGATGCCGAAGTGCCAGTTCCTGTTTTCTGCTGTTTTTGGTTTCGAAATCCTAGTAACGAAATATTCTCGGAATTGGACGAAACGAAGACCCGGGGGCCTATTTTTCCACGGAGCTTCCGGAAGACCGAAGAGCATACGAAGTGGGGCCACGAGGTGGCGACACCACATGGCGGCGCGGCCAAGGGGGCCCGTGCCGCCCTATGGTGTGGGCCCCTCGTCGGGCCCCCGACTCTGCCCTTCCGCCTACTTAAAGCCTCCGTCGCGAAACCCCCGAGGCGAAAAACCACGATACGGAAAACCTATTGAGACGCCGCCGCTGCCGATCCCATCTCGGGGGATTCTGGAGATCTCCTCCGGCACCCTGCCGGAGAGGGGATTCATCTCCCGGAGGACTCTACACCGCCATGGTCGCCTCCGGAGTGATGAGTGAGTAGTTCACCCCTGGACTATGGGTCCATAGCAGTAGCTAGATGGTTGTCTTCTCCTCATTGTGCTTCATTGTTGGATCTTGTGAGCTGCCTACCATGATCAAGATCATCTATCTGTAATACTCTATGTTGTGTTTGTCGGGATCCGATGGATAGAGAATACCATGTTATGTTAATTATCAAGTTATTACATATGTGTTGTTTATGATCTTGCATGCTCTCTCGTTACTAGTAGAGGCTACGGCCAAGTTTTTGCTTTTAACTCCAAGAGGGAGTATTTATGCTCGATAGTGGGTTCATGCCCGCATTGACACCAGGACGAGTGACGAAAGTTCTAAGGTTGTGTTGTGCTTGTTGCCACTAGGGATAAAACATTGGCGCTATGTCCGAGGATGTAGTTGTTGATTACATTACGCACCATACTTAATGCAATTGTCCGTTGCTTTGCAACTTAATACTGGAAGGGGTTCGGACGATAACCTGAAGGTGGACTTTTTAGGCATAGATGCGGTTGGATGGCGGTCTATGTACTTTGTCGTAATGCCCAATTAAATCTCACTATACTTATCATGCCATGTATGTGCATTGTTATGCCCTCTCTATTTGTCAATTGCCCGACTGTAATTTGTTCACCCAACATGCTTTTATCTTATGGGAGAGACACCTCTAGTGAACCGTGGACCCCGGTCCATTCTTTTAATACTTGAAATACAAATCTGCTTGCAATACTTGTTTCATTGTTTTCTCTGCAAACAATCATCTTCCACACAATACGGTTAACCCTTTGTTACAGCAAGCCGGTGAGATTGACAACCTCACTGTTTCGTTGGGGCAAAGTACTTTGGTTGTGTTGTGCGGGTTCCACGTTGGCGCCGGAATCTACGGTGTTGCGCCGCACTACATCCCGCCGCCATCAACCTTCAACGTGCTTCTTGACTCCTACTGGTTCGATTAAACCTTGGTTTCTTATCGAGGGAAACTTGCCGCTGTGCGCATCACACCTTCCTCTTGGGGTTCCCAACGGACGTGTCAACTACACGCATCAAGCAAATTTACGGCGCCGTTGCCGGGGAGATCAAGACACGCTGCAAGGGGAGTCTCCACTTCTCAATCTCTTTACTTTGTTTTTGTCTTGCTTTATTTTATTTACTACTTTGTTTGCTGCACTTATATCAAAACACAAAAAAATTAGTTGCTAGTTTTACTTTATTTCTTGTCTTGCACTCTATATCAAAAACACAAAAAAATTAGTTACTTGCATTTACTTTATCTAGTTTGTTTTATTTACTACTCGCTAAAATGAGTAATCCTCGAAGTTGAAGTTCGTTCATTTAAGCAACAAGGAGGAGAATGTTTAAAAGATGCTTGGTATAGAATTAGTGATGCCCATAATAGGTGCACTAAGAAACACTCCACTACTATCCTACTCAGGAATTTTTATGTTGGTATCTCTAGCTGGAATAGATATGTTCTTGATTGTCTCGCGGGGGGTAACTTTCTAGGTGCTCCCGCTTTAGAGGCTAGTTGCATTATTGAGAGTTTATTTGCAACACCACCTGTTAATGAAATTAAAATTGAAACCTCCCTTGAGGATGTTATGAAAAAATTGGAAACCATAGAGAAAAATTTCAGTGTTGAAACTAAGTTGGAGATGTTACTTGTTAAAACTGATAAACTTGATAAATCCTTAGGAGGAATTGATGAAAGAATTATTGTCCTAGGAACTTGTGTAGACCATGATAATCAAATTAATAGGATTGGCGAACTTGAAAAAGCTATGGGAACCTTGGGTTCAACCTTTTCATCTTTACAGTTTAGAGAGAAAGCTTATGTGGGAAAGGAGCAAAAGTTTATGTATACCTCTAAAGTGCCTAAACCAAAGAAATATTATTATAGGCCTAAAATTGACAAAGCCCCTAGTACCACTGCAAATGGGGGAGCTTATGATATCAATGCTCCATCCTTCGATGTTACTTGAGATACACTTTCTGCGCCTAGCTGAAAGGCGTTAAAGAAAAGCGGTTATGGGAGACAACCCATGTTTTTACTCCAGTATTTTTGTTTTATATTTGTGTCTTGGAAGTTGTTTACTACTGTAGCAACCTCTCCTTATATTAGTTTTATGTTTTGTTGTGCCAAGTAAAGTCTTTGATAGTAAAGTAAGTACTAGATTTGGATTACTGCGCAGTTCCAGATTTCTTTGCTGTCACGAATCTGGGTCTACCTCCCTGTAGGTAGCTCAGAAAATTAAGCCAATTTACGTGCATGATCCTCAGATATGTACGCAACTTTCATTCAATTTGAGCATTTTCATTTGAGCAAGTCTGGTGGCCTAATAAAATCCATCTTTACGGACTGTTCTGTTTTGACAGATTCTGCCTTTTATTTTGCATTGCCTCTTTTGCTATGTTGGATAAATTTCTTTGATCCATTAATGTCCAGTAGCTTTATGCAATGTCCAGAAGTGTTAAGAATGATTGTGTCACCTCTGAACATGTGAATTTTTATTATGCACTAACCCTCTAATGAGTTGTTTCGAGTTTGGTGTGGAGGAAGTTTTCAAGGATCAAGAGAGGAGTATGATGCAATATGATCAAGGAGAGTGAAAGCTCTAAGCTTGGGGATGCCCCGGTGGTTCACCCCTGCATATTCTAAGAAGACTCAAGCGTCTAAGCTTGGGGATGCCCAAGGCATCCCCTTCTTCATCGACAACATTATCAGGTTCCTCCCGTGAAACTATATTTTTATTCCGTCACATCTTATGTACTTTGCTTGGAGCGTCGGTTTGTTTTTGTTTTTTTGTTTTGTTTGAATAAAATGGATCCTAGCATTCACTTTATGGGATAGAGACACGCTCCGCTGTAGCATATGGACAAATATGTCCTTAGGCTCTACTCATAGTATTCATGGCGAAGTTTCTTCTTCGTTAAATTGTTATATGGTTGGAATTGGAAAATGCTACATGTAGTAACTCTAAAATGTCTTGGATAATTTGATACTTGGCAATTGTTGTGCTCATGTTTAAGCTCTTGCATCATATACTTTGCACCCATTAATGAAGAAATACTTAGAGCTTGCTAATTTGGTTTGCATATTTGGTTTCTCTAGAGTCTAGATAACATCTAGTATTGAGTTTTGAACAACAAGGAAGACGGTATGGAGTCTTATAATGTTTACCATATGTCTTTTATGTGAGTTTTGCTGTACCGTTCATCCTTGTGTTTGTTTCAAATAACCTTGCTAGCCTAAACCTTGTATCGAGAGGGAATACTTCTCATGCATCCAAAATACTTGAGCCAACCACTATGCCATTTGTGTCCACCATACCTACCTACTACATGGTATTTATCCGCCATTCCAAAGTAAATTGCTTGAGTGCTACCTTTAAAATTCCATCATTCACCTTTGCAATATATAGCTCATGGGACAAATAGCTTAAAAACTATTGTGGTATTGAATATGTACTTATGCACTTTATCTCTTATTAAGTTGCTTGTTGTGCGATAACCATGCTTCGGGGACGCCATCAACTATTCTTTGTTGAATATCATGTGAGTTGCTATGCATGTCCGTCTTGTCCGAAGTAAGAGAGATCTACCACCTTTATGGTTGGAGCATGCATATTGTTAGAGAAGAACTTTGGGCCGCTAACTAAAGCCATGATTCATGGTGGAAGTTTCAGTCTTGGACATATATCCTCAATCTCATATGAGAATAATAATTGTTGCCACATGCTTATGCATTAAAGAGGAGTCCATTATCTGTTGTCCATGTTGTCCCGGTATGGATGTCTAAGTTGAGAATAATCAAAAGCGAGAAATCCAAAATGCGAGCTTTCTCCTTAGACCTTTGTACGAGGCGGCATGGAGGTACCCCATTGTGACACTTGGTTAAAACATGTGCATTGCAAAGATCCGGTAGTCCAAGCTAATTAGGACAAGGTGCGGGAACTATTAGTATACTATGCATGAGACTTGCAACTTGTAAGATATAATGTACATAACTCATATGCTTTATTACTACCATTGACAAAATTGTTTCATGTTTTCAAAATAAAAGCTCTAGCACAAATATAGCAATCGATGCTTTCCTCTTTGAAGGACCATTCTTTTTACTTTTATGTTGAGTCAGTTCACCTATCTCTCTCCACCTCAAGAAGCAAACACTTGTGTGAACTGTGCATTGATTCCTACATACTTGCATATTGTACTTGTTATATTACTCTATGTTGACAATTATCCATGAGATATACATGTTACAAGTTGAAAGCAACCGCTGAAACTTAATCTTCCTTTGTGTTGCTTCAATACCTTTACTTTGATTTATTGCTTTATGAGTTAACTCTTATGCAAGACTTATTAATACTTGTCTTGAAGTACTATTCATGAAAAGTCTTTGCTTTATGATTCACTTGTTTACTCATGACATTACCATTGTTTTGATCGCTGCATTCACTACATATGCTTACAAATAGTATGATCAAGGTTATGATGGCATATCACTTCAGAAATTATCTTTGTTATCGTTTTACCTGCTCGGGACGAGCAGAACTAAGCTTGGGGATGCTTGATACGTCTCCGACGTATCGATAATTTCTTATGTTCTATGCCATATTATTGATGATACCTACATGTTTTATGCACACTTTATGTCATATTCGTGCATTTTCCGGAACTAACCTATTAACAAGATGCCGAAGTGCCGGTTCCTGTTTTCTGCTGTTTTTGGTTTCAGAAATCCTAGTAACGAAATATTCTCGGAATTGGACAAAACGAAGACCCAGGGGCCTATTTTTCCACGGAGCTTCCAGAAGACCGAAGAGCATACGAAGTGGGGCCACGAGGTGGCGACACCACATGGCGGCGCGGCTAAGGGGGGGCCCACGCCGCCCTATGGTGTGGGCCCCTCGTCGGGCCCCGACTCGCCCTTCCGCCTACTTAAAGCCTCCGTCGCGAAACCCCCGAGGCGAAAAACCACGATACGGAAAACCTATGCGAGACGCCGCCGCCGCCGATCCCATCTCGGGGGATTCCGGAGATCTCCTCCGGCACCCTGCCGGAGAGGGGATTCATCTCCCGGAGGACTCTACACCGCCATGGTCGCCTCCGGAGTGATGAGTGAGTAGTTCACCCCTGGACTATGGGTCCATAACAGTAGCTAGATGGTTGTCTTCTCCTCATTGTGCTTCATTGTTGGATCTTGTGAGTTGCCTACCATGATCAAGATCATCTATTTGTAATACTCTATGTTGTGTTTGTCGGGATCCGATGGATAGAGAATACCATGTTATGTTAATTATCAAGTTATTACATATGTGTTGTTTATGATCTTGCATGCTCTCCGTTACTAGTAGAGGCTCGGCCAAGTTTTTGCTTTTAACTCCAAGAGGGAGTATTTATGCTCGATAGTGGGTTCATGCTCGCATTGACACCGGGACGAGTGACGAGAAAGTTCTAAGGTTGTGTTGTGCTTGTTGCCACTAGGGATAAAACATTGGCGCTATGTCCGAGGATGTAGTTGTTGATTACATTACGCACCATACTTAATGCAATTGTCTGTTGCTTTGCAACTTAATACTCGGAAGGGGTTCGGACGATAACCTCGAAGGTGGACTTTTTAGGCATAGATGCAGTTGGATGGCGGTCTATGTACTTTGTCGTAATGCCCAATTAAATCTCACTATACTTATCATGCCATGTATGTGCATTGTTATGCCCTCTCTATTTGTCAATTGCCCGACTGTAATTTGTTCACCCAACATGCTTTTATCTTATGGGAGAGACACCTCTAGTGAACTGTGGACCCCGGTCCATTCTTTTAATATCGAAATACAAATCTGCTCGCAATACTTGTTTTACTTGTTTTCTCTCGCAAACAATCATCTTCCACACAATACGGTTAACCCTTTGTTACAGCAAGCCGGTGAGATTGACAACCTCACTCGTTTCGTTGGGGCAAAGTACTTTGGTTGTGTTGTGCAGGTTCCACGTTGGCGCCGGAATCTCCGGTGTTGCGCCGCACTACATCCCGCCGCCATCAACCTTCAACGTGCTTCTTGACTCCTACTGGTTCGATTAAACCTTGGTTTCTTACTGAGGGAAACTTGCCGCTGTGCGCATCACACCTTCCTCTTGGGGTTCCCAACGGACGTGTCAACTACACGCATCACCGCCGCCGGCATCAGAGTTTTCTTGCACAGCAGCAACTTGCTGCGAGCCATACCTTCGATCCGGGAAATCTTCCCTTCTTTTGTTGTTCCGGTTATCCCGGTATTGCTGCTGAGGCGGGTTTGACTGTTCCGGCTCAGCTTGTATCGCCGGTTGCATTGGGTCTCCCAACGCATAGTTTTCCGCCACACGCATCATTTCCGCCAACGTTGTTGGCATGTTCCTCTGCAGCCTTTGCCACAAAGGCGAACCTCGCCGGCATCCTTGGCTAAACCAAGCAATTGCATGTGCTTCTATCACTCCTTCACAAGAGTTTCTAGTGGAATTCCACCGGGTCAGGTAATCCCGGTCTGTTTCTTGCGGGCGCTGCACGCACAAAGCGAGCTGCTGAGGCCTGTTTGGCCTTCTGTAGGTGCTGCTGAAGTTGCTCACAAAAGCTTCCTCAAAGTCCAACCAGCCATTTATGCTTCCTTCCGGCAGGTTGTTCAGCCAGATTCTTGCCGGTCCTACCAGAAACGTTGGCACGATTCTCACGGCCCAACGCCGGTTTCCTCCTCCGGCTATGACACCTCCGCCACCAGCGACGTATACCGCGGTCACATAATCCGCGAGCCAGTCTTCCGGCTTAGTGGTGCCATCGTATGTTTTGGTGTCACGGGGCAACTGAAAGTTGCGAACTGGTGGTTGCTCTTTCATGATCCTTGGGCCAAAGCATTTTGGACCCGAAGGACCCTCTGCCTCAATCATTTCAGACAGGTACACTCTGTCCAGACGGTGCCTCGCATCCCGTTCCGGCAAGTTTCTTTCTCCCAACCGCTCTCCCAAAGGGTTCCGGTAAGCGGTGAGTCTTGTTGAATCAGCTTCATCGTAACGTTCCGGTACCGCGGCCCTCGCCTGCCGGTACCTTGGTGGAGGCATCTCCTCATCATCATACGCTGCCCTTGCAGCCGGATAGTTTTGCCCGGTTTCGTGTCTACCGGCATGATTGTTTCCGGCATAGCCTACTTTGGCGTAGCCTCGCTCTGCCCCTTGGCTTTTTCTACCGGCATCGTGTTGCCCGGCTTGTTGTTTACCGGCAAGGACCGGATCGTACACAGTCATCTGCTGTGCGTTCACCTCTTTTTCTCTTCTTCTGTCCGGATGGGGGACGAGGCCTGCCCATGGGACTTGCTTCCGGCATTCTTTGTTGAACGCGCGGATCTTGAGGCCATAGCCTTGTTCAGCTTAGCCAGCTGCTCAGCGTTCTGCTGCTCTACAGTATCTAGCAGCTCTCTGACACGCTCTTGTTGTTTGGCCAAAGCCTCTCCGGTAAGCGAGTCACACAGCTCTACAGCAGCCTTAGCAGCTTTTATGGTTTTATCCGGGCTACTGTACTTAGGTTTCTCTACGATGCTAGCAGATGCGGAGGTACTCTTGCCGGTAAGAACTTCCTTACGCAAATCCTGATCTAAATTGCGAGCCTTAAGCCGGTTCTCCGGTATCCTAGCAGCATGAGCGCTAACAGAAGCAAAGCCATGGGCAGCGTTGTACTCACGTATGGTTAGGTTCAGCTCGCGCTGCGTCCGGACGATGTCGGCGCCGCTCCCGAGCAGCTTCTTGCGTGTCGCCTCCAGCTCCGCCTGAGCCACCGCCGGGTCGATGTTCTGCGCGATGGGCGTTGCCAGCACGTTCATCGCCGCTTGGAGAGGTGTTGCCGGTGGTGCGGAAGATGCTCCCGGTGCGCCGGTGTCGCGCTCCAGCGGTGGCTTGGCCGCACGGGTCGAAACCGCGCGACCAGCAACTTCATCCGCAGCCTCCTTGCCCGCGCCGGCTGCGCCAGCCATCATCACCTCGACGCTGCCGGCAGCGCGGCCAGCACAGAGCCACCTTGGCGGGTCCGGTGCCACCAGCACCGGCGAGAGGCGCTGGCGCACGGGGACGGTGCCGAAGTAGACGCGGTGGCTGCCGAACTCGATGATGCGGCCGTTCTTGGGGAAGATGCCGCCGTTGGCGAAGCAGCCCGCGTTGTCGTTGATGAAGTCGACGGAGTAGAAGCGCTGGACGAGCGCAGAAACTGTCCGCTCGCCGGCGACCTCGAGGATGCCCGCCCGAATGTGTACTCCAGCAAGCGCCACTTCACGCCCCACGGTGGGCGCCAACTGTCGTCGTGGTGAACAAACAGATGCCATAGGATGGCTTAGGTTGGGGCCGAATGGACGCAAGAGGATTCGGGGGAGGGTTTGTGATTAGATGGGATGAACTTCCGGATGATTTCCTCAAGAACTTAGCCAAGGCTAGAGGTTGAAGAAGAAAGACATAAGGAAGAACTCGCTCTAGATCATCTTCTTTATTGATCTCAACAGGTTACAAGTTTCTCAGTACAAGTGTTCTTCTAACCCTAGCTCTCTTCGTACGTGCCCGTAAGAAGGGCTGCCCCCTCTCCTTATATAGGGGAGAGGGTGGCTTACGAGGCAAGAAACCCTAATGGCATCTTTGACTAGACAAACTACTTTATAAAGCTACTTTAATCATAGATGACACCGGAGTCCTCTTTAATCAGGGATACTGACGTCCTCCGGCTTCTTTGACCGTCATCCTTCTCTTTATCGGCAGCCCTTCGTTTAAAGCTACTTTGCTTAGCTCATCCTTGTCTTCTAGCTCTGGAGAGAATCTTTGACCAGTCTTGCCGACATGCTCTTCCTTCCGGTGGCCCGGTATCTTCTTATCCGGTTCCGGCATACCCCTCTTGGGGATACCGGCTTAGCCTCACTTAGCTAAATTCTTATCTCTATGTTCCGGTACGAACATCAAACCGGTATCTTGATGGCTCAAACCATCCGGTTTAGCATGCCTTTGGCATACCGGGGGTCATCCCCCCAACAATCCCGGTGTTGATCTTGCCGGGGTTGACTCGACTGCACCGGTTCGGCTTGCACGGCCGGTTGCAGTGGGTCTCCCAACGCATAGTTTTCCGCCACTCGCATCATTTCAGCCAATGTGCTTGGCATGTTTCTCTGCAGCCTTTGCCATAGTTGTGATCCTCTCCGGCATCCCTGACTGAACCAAGCAATCGCTTGTGCCTCAATCACTCCTTCACACGTATTTCTTGTTGAGTTCCACCGGGTGAGATAGTCCCGGTCTGTTTCACCTGCACGCTGCTGGCACAGGGCGAGCTGCTGGGGCCGGTTGGGCCTCTTGTAAGTGCTGCTGAAGTTGCTCACAAAGGCTTCCTCAAAATCCAACCATCCGTTTACGCTTCCTGCCGGCAAGTTGTTAAGCCAGATACGGGCAGGCCCTACTAGGTAGGACGGTATGATTCTTACCGCCCAACGCCGGTTTACTCCGCCACCAGCTACATAGACTGCTGTGACATAGTCCGCCAGTCAATCTTCCGGCTTAGTCGTGCCATCGTATGTTTTTGTGTCTCGGGGCAACTGGAAATTGCGCACCGGTGGCTCTTCTCCCATGATTCGCAGGCCAAAGCACTTTGGGCTAGGAGGGCCCTTAGATTCGATTATTTCGGAAAGATGCACCCTGTCCAGCCTGTGCCTTGCATCCTGGCCTGGCAAGCATCTCTCCCCCCACACGTTCCCCCAAAGGATTCCGGTAGGCTCTGACTCGTTCCACCTCGGAATCTCCTTCTTCATATCTCTCTGGTTTCGCGGCTCTTGCCTGCCGGTACCTTGGTGGTCGCATTTCTTCTTCAGCGTACGCTGCCCTTGCAGCTCGATAATTTTGCCCGGTTTCACGTCTACCGGCATGATTGTTTCCGGCATAACCATTCCGCGCATAGCCATTTCCGGCATAGCCGCGACCTGCTCCATAGCTTTTTTCTCCGGCATCATATGGCCCGGCTTTTTGTTTTCCGGCAAGAACCGGATCATACACGGTCATCTGCCGCGCATTCATTTCTTTTTCCCTCCTTTTATCCGGATGGGGGACGAGGCCTGCCCCCGAGACTTGCTTCCGGCAACTTTGGTCGACCGGATCGATTTCGAAGCCGCGGCTTTGTTCAGCGCAGCAAGCTGTTCAGCGTTCTGTTGCTCGATGGTTTCCAACAACTCTCTAACACGCTCTTGTTGTTTAGCCAAAGCCTCTCCAGAGAGAGACTCACACAACTCTACTGCAGCCTTAGCAGCTTTGATAGTTTTATCCGGGCTACTATACTTCGGTTTCTCTACGATGCTCACAGATGCAGAGGTACTTTTGCCGGCAAGAACTTCCTTACGCAAATCCTGATCTAGATTGCGAGCCTTAAGCCGGTTCTCCGGCATCCTAGCAGCATGAGCGCTAACGAAGCAAAGCCATGGGCAGCGTTGTACTCACGTAGGGTTAGGTTCAGCTCACGCTGCGCCCGGACGATGTCGGCGCCGTTCGCGAGCAGCTTCTGGCGTTGTGCCTCCAGCTCCGCCTGAGCCGCCGCCGAGTCGGTGTTCTACGCGATGGGCGTCGCCAGCATGTTCATCGCCGCTTGGAGTGGCGTTTCCGGTGGTGCTGAAGATGCTCCCGCGGCGCCTGCGTCGCGCTCCACTGGAGGTTTGGCCGCACGGGTCGATGCCGCGCGGCCAGCACCTTCTTCCACAGCGTCCTTGCCGGCGCCAGCCACGCCGGCCATCATGACCTCCACGCTGCCGGCGGCGCGGCCAGCACACAGCCACCTTGGCGGATCCGGTGCCACCAGCACCGGCGAGAGGCACTGGCGCACAGGGACGGTGCCGAAGTAGATGCGGTGGCTGCGGTGGCTGCCGAACTCGATGATGCGGCCGTTCTTGGGGAACTTACCGCCGTTGGCGAAGCAGCCTGCGTTGTCGTTGATGAAGTCCATGGCGTAGATGTTCTGTACGAGCGCGGACACCGTTCGCTCGCCATTGACGTCGAGGAGGCCCGCCCGAATATGGACTCCAGCAAGCGCCTCTCTCTGCCCCACGGTGGGCGCCAACTGTCGTCGTGGTGAACAGACAGATGCCATAGGATGGCTTAAGTTGGGGCCGAGTTGGACGCTAGAGGATTCGGGGGAGGGTTTTGGATCAGGTAGGATGAACTTCCGGGTGCTTTCCTCAAGAACTTGGCCAAGGCCAGAGGTAGAAGAAGAGAGACACAAGGATGAACTCCGTTCTAGATCTTCTCTATTCCATGAACAAGGTTACAGGAGGTTTTCATACACACATGTCTTCTTATCTCGTACCCTCTCGTCGTGCCCGTGAAGAGGGCTGCCCCCTCGCCTTATATAGGGGAGAGGGTGGCTTACAGGGGAAGAAACCCTAATAGCATCTTTGAACAGACAAACTACTTTACAAAGCTACTTTAATCTTAGATGACGCCGGTGTCTTCTTTAATCAGGGAGGCTGATGTCCTCCGGTTGCTTTGGGCGTCATCCTTGTCTTTTACGTCACGGCTTCGTTTAAAGCTACTTTTCTTAGGTCATCTTTGTCTTCTAGCTTCTGGGAGAATCTTTGACCAGCTTGGCTTATACCAGTAGCCCGGTATCTTCTTAGCACACTCCGGCATGCCCCTCCTTGGACATACCGGTTTAGGTTTCCTTAGCCTAAGTTCACAGTCCGGAACGAACATCAAACCGGTATCTTGACGGCTCAAACCATCCGGTTTGGCATGCCTTTGGCATACCGGGGGTCATCCCCCCAACAATGATAACCATGAAAAAAAATCTTGGTTGACTGCAGTAGTTAACTTCACAGTCTAATATTCAGAGAAACATGGAAATAGTGTGCACTGCTGAGCTTCTGCAAACATATAATGTGAATTCTTGAACTACTTTGGTTATATAAACTAGTCATCAACCCGTGCATCTGCACGGGTATCATTTTTCTGTTCACGAAATTATTTGGGTTTAACTGCTATGATGTTTTTAAATTATTATAACATTAAGTTTTTTCATTTATTATGCTTAATTAGTCTGTTCCATTATAACATACTCCCTCCAGCTCAGTTTAACAGGTGCGCACGTAGCAAAAGAAAATACTTTTACAGTTATTTTGGTCAATAAAATATGGATATTATGTCACAAAAATCATATAATTGAACGTCTTTTTAAATATAAATTTAATGATATAGCTTTTGGAGGCATATAATTCATATTATGTTAAATAAATTAATGGTCAATATTTATCTCAAACTAATCTTAAACTACTTGCGCGCATGTTAAACTGTACCGGAGGGAGAAAGGAAAATTAACACACAAAATAAATATGAGTAGAATTTGTTGGGAATTAAATAGTAACATGTGCTGGAACTATATTACATCAATGCAGTAATTATATAAGGCATTTAGTGTTCGTTGGATTTAGAGCCATGATTTTACAACATGCCGGTTGCATTAGTGAAACTTGCAGCAAAAAAAAATCAAAAATTAAATTGAAGATTTCACTTCAGATACCTCATAGCATATATATATATCTATATATTGTTATGGTCCTATAGGAAAATAGAACTGGATTTGGAAAATGCAACTATTGCTACCCTGTATACACTGGTTTGCACGTCAAAACTGTAGTTCCTATGAATGTCAGACAATGATAAATGCATTTGAGAGCGTGTTGTCAAAGTTTAGTTTTTTTTCGTCATGGATTAGCATGCATGTGTGTTGCTTACACTGTCTAGCAAATTAATTAAGGAAACCACACGCCTATAAAGAATCCTTGTCCAAGGGTCAAAGCATCGCTCTTTCTTGAGTTAAGGCAACACAATGCAGATCAGCTTTTTTTTTTGAGAATTATGTACAGGAGCCACTGACAAAATAATCGATAAATAGCTGCTTAGATTTTGAGAAATAGGGTACACGTTTTATTACTTTCTCCATTGATTTGTAATATGGTTAAGTGTGATGATGTTATTGCTTTAGGTATTTATGCTGGAATGAAGTTACTAATTCATTTTTTTTATTATTGTCGCACTGGTTGTGGCCTATTGCAGTTTTGCCACCCTAATTTTTTTATCACACTATGGGAAGTATCAAGATCTGGTGGTGCCGGAGAAATCTGACCGATGGCAGCCTAGTCCACTACAGATTAATTGATGTCGATCTTAAACCATCAAAATTTGGATGTATGGCTAGTTATTTTTTACCGATTAACACCAAAATTGTAGGGTGCCAATAGAACTATAGTGAGAAATAGATTTACGAAGCATATTAAAAAGTTTCATATCGTGTTACGGGGGGTCATAATAAGAGGTAAGTCTAAGATTTAACACATCAATGTGGTCAGACAACATGCTACGCATGCTTGGCAAATAATTCTATGATTGAAAAAGGTAACCTTCAATGAAATACCACCGCCACCGGTGAACAAAATCGAACAGTCTCACGCCTTTGCCATCAGTCCACCATTTTTCTTTAAGTCGGCAGCGTCGTCGCTCTCTTGGCGGCCGATTTGCTTCTAACAATCGTTGTTGTCTGTATATGTTTCTCCTGTACGAAATCAAACATCCGGTCAAACATTCATATACTGAATTAAAATAAACGTTGGATGATTGAAAAAGGTAACCTTCAATGAAATACCACCGGTGAACAAAATCGAACAATCTCACGCCTTTGCCATCAATCCACCATTATTCTTTAGGTTCGCAGCATCGTCGCCCTTGGCGGCCGAGATTTGCTTCTAACAGTCGTTGTCGTCTGTATACCTTCTCCTGTACGAAATCAAACATCCGGTCAAAAATTCATATGCTGAATAAAATAAATGTTGGAATACTCCAAGATAATACGATTAAAAAGGTTAAATTGGTGAAGTTGATCAGGGCCGCTGAGACCAGCAGGCTAACATAGTCGCAGAGAGCAGACAGGTTAGATTGGATCGTATCATCTTTTGCCGGTAATTAGTCTGACTACTACGATACGTCGAATGTGACCATGCACGCATGCAGTGCATGCAAATTAAAATAAATCACGGCTCCTAGCATGCATGCAGATAAATCAACTGAGATTCATACCATACAGCTAGACCATGCAACCAATCACGGCTCCTCGCAGTCTTATTAGAAAGAAGAGATTATGTTGCAATACTTCAACACGAGCAGATCTGAAGGTTTGGGTTGCTCCCGCATGTGATCATCTGACAATGAGCGCATCATCTCCGCACCTGCATCAACGGAAATCGGAGACACGACAGGACGTGCGGCCGCCGGATTACTCCGCCATCGCGGGATTAGGCTGGAGACAATGTTTGGGTTATTTTTTTCTGTTACGGTACGGGATGGAGATAGAGGAGAAACGGTTCACGCGAGTGCAAGTCGCGGGACGGACGTCATCCAACGGTAGAATATCTACCATTAATCCATCTAACGGATATTAATTGCTAATCTCTAGGATTAACGTGAGGCTTCGTGGGGAGTCTCCAATTAGTAAATATAAGATTTGAAATTCTTTGTATACTCTGATAGCATCAGCTCTAGTTCTGCTATATGAAGCCTGCAAAACGAGAAGTTGACAGATCTTTCTTGACATTACTTGTCAATTGGGGTTCACAAGACAGCTAAATGATTCTTATCACACATTTCAAACTTGTGTAGATTATACCCACAAATGTTAGCTGGAAGACCTGTCAATAGCAGAAATGATGGATGATATAGCAAGTGGAAAGAACTGAAAAGCCAAATCACTGCGTGATAAAAGATATATGTTGCCTCGAAAACTTTCAGCTTTGTTATTCAGATGTTACATAATGACAAGAGTAAAATTACAAATTCAAGTTAAGTTTCTAATTCTGTACAGATCTAGAAAATTTTAAAAAAAACATTAGGTGAACGGGTCTCATGTTATCACTATCTAGATCTCAGAAAATTTAAGTAGTTGAGTAATCAATACAAATTTTCAGTAAAGGCAATAGATTATAGATATTAGTGAGATTGACTACGGATGAACAACAACCAATGGTAGCACGATATTGTGTAGACAAAATTCAGAAACATGATCTAAAATGAACTATGCTAGTTTGAACGGGGTCGAGAAACATTGATCTTACCAACTCAGGACATGTGGATGGTGTGCAGAGATGCCGGTTGCAGAACTTAACCAAGGAGTCAACCAAAAAATGAAAATTTTGTAAGGCATCACACATGGATAGATTATCAGTGTATATATATCATATACAGTTTTAGGTTGAACAAAGTGATGTGAGCGGAATGCAAAATAATATACATGAAAGTAATAAAATAATTATGATATCAGTGCGACAAGTGCACAATGTAACCGACACAAGGAAATAGTGGTAAAATTCTTACAAGCGACTTCTGAAGAACAATGAAACACAATGAGTAACTTCTCTTGTCTCGAAGTAAAAGCTTGATGCGTGTGTAACTATGTATGCTTGTTTCAAAACATATGTCAAGGAGTATTTCAGAATTCTAATTCTCAGGTACTTGCTACTGGAGGATCTCCACAAGGAATCACACAACAGCACTCGGTCATTTAAAAAAAAATTGGCCTATAAAAAAAATCAGAAACTCATTAGCTTCCCTGATATGATTACCGTATCAAGAAAAAAGGAGTTGTTAGATATAACCACTACAAACATTATGGTTAAAGGATGGATCTCGAAATGTCAGGTTCCCAAGAAAGAAAAAGTGTGCAAATATATGTGCATCTTTCATGCACTTCTACCTTTCTAAAAAGATATGAGTGGACCTCTCCTCTGAGTATGGATTTTGTACACGCAGGGATGGATGAGGAAGCAATCTGTACCGTCCAGAATGAGTTTGCTTTAAGATGCGGAGAAGAGTAGGGGAAAAGGAATTCATGTGCGTGCACTTGTTCGTCGTGTGGGGTCGCTGCTTTTCCCCTACTTTTACTCCGGCAGACACGGAGATTCTGTATGTTGTCATTGTCCATCTCCCCCTCAAAAACTGTTGACTCTGTGGCCATTGCCCACATCTCCCTCGAAAATCTCTCGCTCAAAAAATCCCCCACTCTAGATCCTGTATCGCCGCCGCCGCCGTGCCTGCTCCGTCGACGACCCTCTCCGTTGCGCGCGCCCTTTGTTTCTGGCCGGGAGCAGCTGATCTGCGGGCGGCGGCTGCTCTGTCTCCCGGCCTGTCCGCCACCAGTCGCCGGCCTCGGGGCTGCCGGCGTTGCCTCCTCTTGCAGGCAATGTCAGGCGGGCCAAGTCCAGGGGGAGTACCCTCCAATCCCTTGGTGGGGGCAATCCACAGATGATTTCTACCCCCTGCCCGAGTACGTGGCCTCTCTGATACCTCCCGCCGGCGAGCCGGTATCCTTTGGCCGTTCTGTGGCCGAGCATGGGGTTGAGGACAAGAAAGAGGAGGCCTCCTTCTTCGCCGGGCCACAAGATGGCAGCAGCGGCGTTGATGAACGAGGCGACAAAGGAATTGGTAGCAGCGTCGAAGACGGCGGCGCAGAAGAAAGGGGCAGCGACATCGACGACCCATGCGCCGAAGATTTGGGGGGCATCACCAGCGGCGCGCACAATTTGGACAGTGGCAGCAACGTCCCCCAAGAAGGGAGCCTCGGCGTCGACGACGCTGGTGTCGGATACAAGAAAAGGTAATGAGGCATTTGGAATTAGTATTGCGGCTATTTTTGTTGCCCTCTCTTGTTAGCTTTTCGTTCATTTAGCTCTGCTTACGGTTAACTAAAATAGTTTGTTTGCCCTAATAGCTTGTTAGCCTCGGCTCGATATGCTTGTTCATTAGATAATCATTTTCCTAATGCCTCGTGTGGAAATTGTTCTAGAAATTACCTTGCGATGCCTCATCGCTGTTGGCAATTTTAAGAGTTAAAAAGCTTAAGGGAGGGGTTGGTCTGGACACCATTTGTTAGACGGAGCCAGTTACTTTGGATGTGCAGGGAAACTACTTCGATCCAAAATGTACCAAAAACCTTAGCTCAACCTGACAACCATCCTGTTTTGGAAGCATGTTGATGCTGTTCGATTATTTAAAAAGAGATTGGAATTTTCAACTGCAAAAAATCCCTCCCACCCCAGCAAAGAATGGTTCTGATAGGTTGTAGCTCTCTGAATAATCCAACTGCAATACCGGCAGTTTCTCTCCTATTTTTAATAGCATGGGTGATGTGTAGGTGTAGAGGCCGCGAAGGACCTGATGTTCGAGATGGGCCGCCCAGGGAGTTTTGAGCAGTGGAGTTAGCCCTGCGGAATTCGTCAACAAGGGGGACGAAGTACATTTTGGAGCCACTTATTGGCACTTCGTTCGACTCTCTGGCGGAAGCCTACGAATTCTACAACCTGTACTCATGGGAGGTTGGTTTTGGTATTCGATATGGGAAAAGCTACACAAACGGGAAGCAGTACCGGTCATCGCAAGAACTGATTTGTCAGTTGCAGGTAAACACATATCGTTTCCATTAGTATGACATGTTTACAAATCACGATAGAGTAGCTGGCCGAGATAGAAAATTCCATTCCTGTTTCCCCTTTTTTGTCCAGGACGGAGGCTCATGGGTTTTTTTCTTTTTTGCAGGGGTTTGACAGCAGGGACAAAAATGATTCCCCCCGTTGTGGGTGCAAGGCGATGATTCGTCTGCACAGGTCAGATGATCATGGTTGGTTCGTGGAGACGAACCAACCTGATCACAACCACGTATTGTATGACAATTGCTTTTCGTTTTGATCTTGATCCTGAAGGCAGAATCAAGAATCTTATATGGACGTCTGGGCGCAGCAGGCGGCAGTACACATGTTTTGGAGATGTGGTGGTGTTCGACACAACTTACACCACAAATCTGTACAAGATGCCGTTTGGGTTGTTTGTTGGCGTCAATAACCACTTCCAGACAGTGATATATGTTGGTATCCTGATGTCAGAGGAGACAATAGAGGGATTCTGGCATATAAGGAATTTGTATCGCTCATGGGAGGCAAGGCTCCCTTGACAATGTTGACAGGTACTTGCTGCAACTTTGTTTTGCATTTCTTTGTTTTTGCAAGCATTTTTTGCTACCATTGTTGCTACTTTCAGTTGACGAAAAATTCCCCTACCCTGTAAATGGTGTGCAGATCAGTGTCGGGCCATGGAGGTGGATATCGGCATGACTCTTCCAAGTACTGTACACCGCTGGTGTAAGTGGCATGTTTTCCGGAAGGCTAAAGAAGAACTAGGTGGCATTTTTAGTAAGCAAACAGGTTTCAAGGACGCCTTCAACAATGTTGTTAATGAGATGCTGACTATTGACGAGTTTGAGAAGGCCTGGGGTAGGCTTATTGAAGATTTCGGGCTTGTTGAGAACAGATTCATGATTCGGGCGTTCGAGGCTCGACACAACTGGGCGAAACCATTTTTCAAGGACAAGTACTGTGCAAGGATGACTTCGACTCAGAGAGTTGAGAGTGCAAACCACATGTTGAAGACATATGTCCCTCGAAATTCTTCAATGAACAAGTTTGTGTCCCAGTACAACAAACTACTTAAAGATAGGAATGAAGCTGAAGATTCAGAAGAACACAAGAACAAGCAGGTGCTAGCATGAGTTCTTAGTTATAATTTGTGTTTTTTTTTTGTTTTCCGTCGACGCGGCTGCACATCATTTTTTTTAATTTGTTCGTTGTACGCAGTGTAACCGGAAGGAGAGGGGTGGCTGGCCGATAGAGAAGCATGCCCGCCGTATCTACACCCAGGCAGTGATGAAACATTTAAAGCTGAGCTGGAGAAGGGGCATAATTTCAACCCGCCTAAGGAATTGGAAGCCCAAAGTTTGTATGAGCTGGAGCATTCGTATGCTCACCTCCGTCCCAGCTGGGCTCGGACAGTTTTTTGTGTTCGGGTTGAGCAAAGCCAGCGTTTTCATTGTGACTGTGGACTGTTCGGTCATTTCGGGATAATGTTCGGCCATGTTATCAGGGTGAGATTTCCTGTTTGTTTTACCATTTCTTTGTATGTTGTACATTTGCTGCACTATATTTACTGGAGCTGAGTAAAACCACATGTTTACTTGCATCTCATGATACACCTTGGTTTGAATCAGATCCCTGACTTCCATATAATGAAGCGGTGGACAAAAACTGCTAGGGACATCCTTGGTCCAAATGTTGAGGGCTCTGTAGATACGGAGGTGTCCTTGCCGAAGTCTTTCCGGCACAACATAATGTATGTAAGTGCACTTGAGCTTGTGAAAATGGGTGATGTATGAGAGAGTAGGTACCGCATAGTCATGAAGCACATCACAGCCGCAAAGAAAGAACTCCGGGAAGACGATACTCCGGTTGATCCGTTATATTATTCCAGTGGTGGCAAGGACGAAGGGGACGCTCGGAGGTCTACAGCTAGAACAACCCATCTCGAAGGTTTGGATGACAGTGGCGCAATGACAAGTGATGGTGTGACTATTAAGGAGCCATTGGTTAGAAGGGGCAGGGGTAGGCCTAAAGTGACAAGGTTCAAGTCATTTATGGACCCAGGTGGTAAGCAGAAAGGAAAGAAGGACAAGAGGGACGCCAGTGCTCGTCCTGACGGTCTTTCCCAGCAAACAACATTTTGCAAGCGCTGCACGAAGCCTGGACACAACTCTTCTACATGCACGGTGATGCCTGATGGCTGGACTAGCACTGCTGATCATGTTCCGGGGAGTCTTCCAAAGAAGCCCCGCAGGCAGAACAAATGTCGGAAATATGGTGGTTCAGGCCACAACTCGGCAACATGTACCGCAGGCTTTGAAGAAGAAGATGCAGGATTGGAAGACGATGCTTAGTTCAAATTACTTTTTGTATTGTAACGCCTCCAGATGTCTGTAATGTTGGCATTTTGTCTATTTGAATTATTCTGATGAATCGAATTGCCAGTATCTGTAGCATTTCCCCCTGACAAATCTAGCTTGTTTAGTGCCTCATTCTTCTGTTTATGATGCTCGTAGCTGTACAGAAAATGGTGGCTGTCACCAGTTTGTTCCGCCGTGTTTCAGATTGCCTGCGCAACTGCCCATGGACAGTTCAAATTGTTGTAAAAATGCTGGCATTTTCTGTTGAACTCTCTCTCCTTTATTATTCTTGTCAGTTGTGAAATACAGGATCGTAAATTTGGTGTTCAAAATTCCTGCAGCTCCCCATTCTGTTCCATTGTACAGAGTGGTATAGATGAGCCTACTATAGAGTGATCCTGGATGGGTCCATATGCTTCAAAAAGCCTAGTGTGCATTTAGAAGCACCTCGTATCTAGGGACCCACGTTTTCAAATTCAAAAACATGCCACAGGTTGGCCTTGGACGAGGCTGCTGGATTGCCTCTTTCCTATAAGAAGGGTCCGTAGTGTTCTAGTCAGGCCACAGCTAAAGAATTCCACTCATCGTGGTCAACAAAGAGCCCAGAACAAAAACAAAGGAGGAAACCAGATGTCAGTCTCTGTTCCTTCCAGCGTCGACCTTGAGCATGCCTCATGCTTGACTTCGTTGTCTGATGGAACAGTGTCGCAGGGGACTATGGTTCCAGAGAGTTCTTTGGAGATAACATCGGTGAGTTAATTTTCAGAACTCTGTCTTTGAAAACTGCTCCTCGATCATGTGCCATTGTCCCCGGTCTTGGCTGATGCATAGTGTTGTTAATCTGTCTTAGATCCACCAAGGGGACTCAGGCTATGACGCGGACGGCGAGGATAGTGTCGGATACGATGGTCACGGCAACTAGAAAATCGGTTTGCTAGCTGGGGTTCTATCTGAGATGTCTATGTTGTAACCTTTATTGGCCGACGACTCGTATCAAGACAACTACGCCCTGGACTCGTATCCTGGGCTGCAGTGTCTGCGCAGTCGTGGCGGTATGGAAAAATCGTGGGAGGTCGCCATGCTTGGCTGGGCGGGAGCTGCGGGAGAACCGCTGGATCCTGGGCTGCACGGGCAGTTGACGTGCACGCGAGAATCCTGGGTTGCTGACGAAGCAGTATGGATACAGAGTTGTCCTGTCGCGGGCGACCAGGGTGCACAACTGCAATCCTCTCTCATTCATTTTTTCCGGATCTCAAAGCAACTCCCCACTGTGAACGGTACCGATTGCTTCCTCACCCATCCCTGCGTGTACAAAGTTATTTCCGCCTCTCCTTTTCTTTCCCTGTGTTGTGGCATGTGTAGAATACTTCCTCTGAAAAGCTGATCTATGCAATAATAATCTTAATATAGCAGAAGAAACAAGAAGATATATCAAGAAATGCAGACCCGGCTGGCAAGCAGGAGGACAAAAATAGCCACAAGTTCAGATCATTTAGCAGCAACGACTGCTTATATCAACTGACCAGTGTCAATGGATTCATTTAGGGCTGTGGGCATCGCACATTCGCACTATCATCCACATGGAAATTTGATCTGTACAACTAAGATGAGGAGCACCGAAAATGCATACGCAACCTACAGCCAAAGCTTGCCTAAATACTACCGGAGGGTCTCACAGACTTAACAAAACTGTACATCAAGCAGTGTTAATACATTGTACTTCACTCTACCTAACACCCAAAAAAAATACTTCCATAAATTAAGTGTGCATATAGCGGCGGTCCCTTTCCTCCGCCAGTCTCACTGGTGGAAAAAGGGCCTTTAATCCCGGTTGGCAACAGCCATTAATACCGGTTGCACAACCGGTATTAAACATGCGGGACTAAAGCCCCCCCCCCCCCCTTTAGTCGCGGTTGATTTCGAACCGCGACTAAAGGCCCTTCCACGTGGGCGTCAGGCGACCGTCGGGGCGGAGGACCTTTAGTCGCGGTTCTTCTTTTGTGTTTTATTTTAATTTTGAAGGAGTTTCACATATTCTACGGTACTACATACATGCATATGAATGTACAATTTCAAACAAATTTGAAATTAGAACCAAAAATAATTCAAGAGGAATATACAATATATATTCAATATCGGATGACCAGCATATACAATTTTGAACAAGTTTCCATACATAATTTACTGCATCAGAAGTTCTACGTCCTCTACATAGTGTTGTCCTTTAGGATCGATGACTTCCCTCACGAACCATCCAGCTAGTTCCTCTTGAAGTGGTCGGAAGCGAGCTTCTGGACTAAGCATCTTCCGGACGTTATTCCTCTTGACATTGTTATCACACGGAACCCGCTCAGAGGTGTATCTCCGGATCATCTCACAAACATAGTATCCACATAGATTGGTCCCCGGTGGCTGAATATTCCCAGTCACTGACCTTTTAATTTGTAGCTCTTTTCTGAATTCACCGACCTTTTCATCTACGAACCGTCTCCAAACCCTACGAGGCAAAGAAAATTAAATGAACAAGAGAGTTATTAGTTACTTGATATTAGGAAATGAACGAAATAGGCCGATCGATATAGAGCGCAAATGAATGAAAATAATTACTTCTGCATCATTTTTCTCATGTCGGCCCAAAGCTTTGCATCCAGATTCAGAGAGTCGTGGGCGAGAACTATGGAGTCGTGAAATTGAATTACTAGCAGAATCCAGTGGAACCTGCGGACACGATACATGCACAGTCATGCATAACTCATCGATTAGCCACATACCATGCATGGAGTAAACAAAAGAGAATGTGCTCAAGACAGAAACACTCACCCAAAATGGTAAGGAAACAGAATATCACTTTTGAGTTCCTGCTTTGAAAGAAACCGCCACAGGTCTTCCTCCACGTCGGCGGGGTGATTTTTTAACACATATCCATTAACGATTTGTGGGTCAATGAACCCAACATCATGGATGTTCCTTATTCTGCATTCCCTAAGCTTCATTCTGCATAATAGCGTACACAACAAGATAGTAATGTCTGAAGTGATGCGCAGATTGAACAGCTGGAACAATTCACTCCGATGAACTGTTACATAGTAATGTTTGAAGTGATGCTCATGTCTAACTTCCGCATAAATATATTCTTTGGCGTTTTTATTTTTTATGTAACCCTTGTACCAAACTAGCAGATTTTTCATTTGTGGAGGTAGATCCTTTTCCTGCGCAGGCTCAACCAGAGGCCCATTCGGCACATATGTAATTACTACCTCACTCGCTGGCGCCTCCTCAAGGCCTAACACTGCACGAAGAGTCATACCCATCGGGGCCGCTTGTTCTCTGGCACCCGTTACAGTCAATCCCTGTGCTGCCGCAGCTGCTATGATTGTGGGGTCCATTAGCTCAGCATCCGGACCGGCGGCTTTCACTATGAGCGGGGGATCGATTGTTTACTTTGTTTCCCGAGCTGGGCAACTCGTTTCCCGCTTATTTTACTTTCTAATTCTTTCTCGGCCTCCTGCTTCTCCGCCAACTCTTTCTTCTCCTTCAACATGAGTGCTTGCCTATGAAGTTCACGTGCATAGTCCTCAGGCAGATTCTTCGCGGCTTGGGACGGTGTGCTCAAAAATGACTTAGCCCACTTCTTTTGCTCATTAGAAAATACTGGCTTGGGCTCGGGATCTCTTTTCTTCTTGCAGTCCGCCTTCCATTTCTCATAATCAGCAGGCGCGGCCGCGTCGACTTCCTCGGCACTACGTTCCCAAGGCCTTGTGGGGAGAGGCTTCAGTGATGGCTCCGGTACCTTTGTGGTCTTAGGTACATAAGGGTCCGGGTTAATAGTCCAGGATCGCTTCGCTTCTTCGCCGGAGGTGGATTGGGGGCGGCGTTCGTTTACCCGCCCGGGGCGGACTGGGGGCGGCGGCTGCTTACCCGCTGGAGGTGAATTGGGGGGCGGCGTCGGCTGACGTGAAGGAGGTGTAGGTGAAGCACCACCACCACCACCGCCGCCACCACCACCGTAGGGGGGTGGACTTGTTGGCCTTGGCGCCTCGCCTAGAAACTTGATAAACTTCTTTTGCCATAGAATGAAATGGCGCTTGACATCTCCAAGTCTTCTCTCCCCTTCAGGTGTAGCAATGTCAATCTCCAGGTCCTCAAACCCTTGTACTATGTCCTCCACCGTGACACGAGCATAGCCATCTTGAATGGGCTTGTTGTGGTGGAGTGCTCCAGGTTCACATGGTAAAGCACTGTCGATGGCTACCTTCATGGACATGTTCCCCATTGGATAATACAGATGACATTCTTTCATCTCCTTTACATCGTCCACGGGGTAGCGAGGAGGCTCCGGTGCAGTAATTTCGATCGCCGGAGGCTCCGATGCAGTAATTTCGATCGTCGGTGCATGTGCACCAGCCGGTGGGGCCTCCGTGGAAGCCACGCTCGCTTCTCCGTCGCGGCTTCCGACATCCGATGGATGATCTTCATGCGTCCGAGCTGCCTCTCTTTCTTGTACTAGTACATCCACGGTTTTCTTCATCTCATTGAATTCTGATGCCAACCGCGCCAGCTCATCTTTTTGCCGATCCGCCTTTCTCTTACGGCTTCTGTAACTGTAGGGGTCATTTTCCTGGGAAAACCCTTCTTCCCATGAAATGACGCCTTTGCCTCGTAAACGTCCTCCGTGTTCAGGATTCCCGAGGGCTTTTGTCAGCTGGTCATTCTCTCGTTGAACTTGATCTTCCCTCTTGAGCATCCCTCATTGCGTTAATAAGGGCTTGGGTGGGTTTAAACTTTGTGTCTCGGTGGGTACACTCCCCCGTCACCGGGTCTAGCGTTCCCCCATGCCCGTACCACCAGCTTTTGGCCCTAGGGTCCCATCCCTCGGTACCTAGAGGGATTCCTCGCGCCCTCAGGTCATCCTCCATCTTCTACCACTTAGGCTCCGAAAGGCGGTATCCTCCTGGCCCCATAATATGATTGTACTGCTTCTTAGCCGCATTTGCCTTATTTTTATCCGATATGGCCTTGAATTCCTCTGATTTCTTTTGCCTCACAAATTCGGGCCAATCATCTTTCAGCTTCTCATACTGTCCTGTGAAATCCGGAGTCTTCCCCTTCTCGACATATTGAGCCGCTAAATTTTTCTTGTATGTCCGGAATGTCGTGGCCATCTTCTGAAGAGCGAACTCTTTGACCAGCCTCCTCCTCTTACGTCCCTCCGGATCGTCGTTACCGAATTCATCTTTTTGCGGTATTCCGCAGGTAGAACGAAATGCTCCATAAGCGTTCTCCAAGCATTCCTTTTTCTTTCTCTTGCCGACAAAGCTCGGAACCAACACGTGCCTTCACCGGCTCATGCCATTCCCGGACGGTGATCGGGACGTTGTCTCTAACAATGACTCCGCATTGGTTGATGAACTTGGTGTACGCCTCTTCGGGCTCCAGCGGCTTGCCTTTTGGACTCGATAACATCAATGGTATATATTACTCCTTGTTTCGAGCGTCTTGGTTTTGCCACGCTTTGTCTTCACCGATTTTTTCGACGATCCCTCGGCCGAGGGCTAAAATAAGAAAGAGAGTCGAGTTAATACACATATTTATTGAAATCGGTAAATTTGTATCACCAGCTGAGGCTCAATGTATATATATACCTCGCCGGAGGTGGTGATTGCTAATTGCTTATCAACATCGCCGGAGGTGTTTGTCGACGGTTCACCTCCATCAACAGTGCCCGTTCCTTCGTCATCACCTCGCTGACGACCTTCATCTTCACCGCCAAGGTTCAGATAACAAGAGATATCGTCTTCTTCATCTTCTTGGGGCGGCACATAAAGAATGTCGCCGTTTATGATGCCGAAAAGATGTGCCTCGGCTTCCGGATTATAGTTATCCCTAATCGGGTCGGCTCTATCGTCCGCCATATGTGTCACTCCTGAAAACATGTAGTACAAACTAATTAATTGTGTATATGCCAACATTATCACATCTCTTCTACATATAAAGAGAGAGGGCGACGAGGGAGGCGAGAGGGGGGACGCGTATTAGATGTGTATATGCGGACGATCGACCTCGCCTCGCAGTGACTGCGTGACCGAGAGACCGGTGGCGGCGAAAGGGCGGTGGCGGTGGCGGTGCCGATCCTCTCTCTCGTAAAAAAAAACAAAAAAAAACCGCGCGTATAAGGAGGGGGAGGCGAGGGCCTCGCCGCCCCCTCCGTATACACGCGGGGTCGGTGGCGAAAGGGCGGTGGTGAAAGGGCGGCGGTGGCGAAAGGGCAGTGGCGGTGCCGAGGACAACACACATAACCCTCGCCGCCCCCTCTCGATCCCAAAAAAAACCACCGCGCGTATACGGAGGGGCGACGAGGGGCTCGCTGCCCCCTCCGTATACGCGCGGTGGTTAAGTCAAAAAATTTAAGACAAAATTTTTAAGTCAAATTGTAGTTCTTTTTTGAGACAGAATTTTTAAGTCAATTTTTAGTTTTTTAAGTCAAATTTTAGTTTTTTTTACACAATCTTTTTTAAGTCAAATTTTTTTTTACACAATCTTTTTTAAGTCAATTTTTAGTTTTTTTTAAGTCAAATTTTAGTTTTTTTACACAATCTTTTTTAAGTCAACTTTTAGTTTACAATTTTAATTAACAAATTGTGAGTTAATTAATAAAAACAAAAAAAAAACAAAAAAGGGGCGCCGACCACGGCCCCTTCGTCTCTCCCTCCTCATCTCTCCTCTGTACAGCGCGGCCGCGCGCGTTGCCGGAGGCCGGCGGGCCGGTGAGAGCGGCGCGCGTGGGCGGCGGGCGAGGGCACGCGGGCGGCGGGCGAGGGCGCGCGACCACGCGTGCGCGGCGGGGCAAGAGAGGGCGGCGCGGGCGCGCGCGCGCGTTCATCGAGAGGACGTACGGGCGGCGGGCGACGGTTGCGGCGGCGGCGGGCGACGGGCGACGGCGGCGATGGCGACGGTTGCGGCGTCGAGGGCGCGATGATGACGCGGCGAAGCGGCGATGGCGCGGCAGTTCGACCGGCAGAGACGGAGCGGGCGAGGAAGAAGAGAAGAGGCGACGCCCGCTCTTATTTATCGGCGTGGGGCTTTAGTCGCGGTTGGTGACCCCAACCGCGACTAAATCCTTTTTTTCGCCCCTTTTGCGGTTCCCGCGGAAAATGACCTTTAGTCGCGGTTGGCCAGGCCAACCGCGACTAAAGGCCTTTTTCAAAATTCTTTCATTTTCTAAATGTGAAAAATAAAACTAATTCATTTCTAAATGTGAAAAATACAAATAATATATCAAAAAATTCAGAAAAATAAAACTAATTCATTTCAAAATCTTAAAAATACAAATTGTATATCAAAAAATAGAAAAATAAAACTAATTCATTTCAATATGTTAAAAATACAAATAATATATCAAAAAATTAAGAAAAATAAAACTAATTCAATTCAAAATGTTAAAAATACAAATAATATATCAAAAAATTCAGAAAATAGAACTAATTCATTCCAAAATCTTAAAAATACAAATAATATATCAAAAAATTAAGAAAAATAAAACTAATTCAATGCAAAATGTTAAAAATACAAATAATATATCAAAAAATTCAGAAAAATAGAACTAATTCATTTCAAAATCTTAAAAATACAAATAATATATCAAAAAATTCAGAGAAGTTCTTCCCGGCCGCCTCTGTCTTCCCACAAGTTCTTCCCGGCCCGTCTTCCCGCCAGTTCTTTCCCGCCTATGTCTTCCCGCCATTTCTTCACGCCTCTATCTTCCCGCGTATCGATGCTTCTGCTTTGTCTTGTTCCTCCGACAGGGCGTCATGCGCTACCCACGCGTCCTTATCCTGCCGACAGCTTTAGTCACGGTTGCACCCTCCAGCCGGGACTAAAGCTTACCCAAACGTCCATATCCCACCGACAGTTTTGTTAGATGACACAAAAACCACATTTAGTCCCGGTTGCACCCACCAGCCGGGACTAAAGGTTAGATGACCAGCTCTGGATTCCTCCTCTTCTTCCCGCCATTTCTTCCCTGTCTTCCCGCCACTTTCTTCCCGCCTCCCCGTCTTCCCGCTCCCATTTTCCCGCCATTTCTCACTACATATATGTAGCCCGGCTTGGCCAGCATTATCACATCTGTACAATCTCTCATCACTCTCTTATGGCTTCCACCGCACCCACTCTAACCTACCAGCAGGTGGAGGAGCTTTGCGCCTCGAACTACCCTTGCCCACCGGGCTACCGCGTCCCCGTCGGCTGGAGCCTAAGCGCCGGAGGCGTGCCGGTCCCTCCCGTCCCTCGAGGTACGCGCGCCGGGCGGCCATCACGAACCACTACTACCTCGATCTCACGCCGGAGCAGCGGATGAATCCCCGCTGGCATCCCGATAACCAGCATACTTGGGACGCCTTCTTCATCAATCGGCGTGACAGGGCGCTCGCCAGGTATGAGGAGGACGGTCTGCCTCCTGGGAACTTCCACGAGGCCGACCGTCGGCTATGGTGGTACGGCCGGACTCTACAGAGCGTCATGGACTACATCACGGCCGGCGATATCCCCGCCTGCGCTACCCTCGGTTCGAGCCACGAGCACCGCCCCGACGACAGCGACGACAACGGCAGGCGACGACAACGGCGGCAACTTAGAAGGCGACGACTACCGGTACAACGGCGGCGACTATGAAGACTACGAGTATGCATATTATACGCCTAGGCGGGAGTATGACTAAGTCACTCCAAATTTCATGTATCATCAGTGGTATTTATGGCATGGCCAATCAATTTGGGCAATGCTAGATCCACCAAATCCCATGCAATTACGGCTCCTCTAGTCCTTTTCCCATTATACGCCCTAGGCAAGAGTATGACTTAGTCACTCCAAATTTCATGTATCATCAGTGGTATCTCAAATCAATCGAATCATTCGAAAATGGACACCAAACACATCACAGATAATATAATTCACATGATCCATTCAACAAAGTTTGGTGATAACCCACAAGTATAGGGGATCGCAACAGTCTTCGTGGGTAGTAAAACCCAATTTATTGATTCGACACAAGGGGAGACAAAGAATACTTGAAAGCCTTAACAGCGGAGTTGTCAATTCAGCTGCATGATGCGTGTAGTTGACACGTCCGTTGGGAACCCCAAGAGGAAGGTGTGATGCGCACAGCGGCAAGTTTCCCTCAGTAAGAAACCAAGGTTTAATCGAACCAGTAGGAGTCAAGAAGCACGTTGAAGGTTGATGGCGGCGGGATGTAGTGCGGCGCAACACCGCGAGATTCCGGCGCCAACGTGGAACCTGCACAACACAACCAAAGTACTTTGCCCCAACGAAACAGCTGAGGTTGTCAATCTCACCGGCTTGTCGTAACAAAGGGTTAACCGTATTGTGTGGAAGATGATTGTTTGCAGAAAACGATAAAACAAGTATTGCAGCAGATTGTATTTCAAGTATAAAAGAATGGACCGGGGTCCACAGGTTCACTAGAGGTGTCTCTCCCATAAGATAAAAGCATGTTGGGTGAACAAATTACAGTTAGGCAATTGACAAATAGAGAGGGCATAACAATGCACATACATGTCATGATAAATATAGTGAGATTTAATTGGGCATTACGACAAAGTACATAGACCGCTATCCGAGCATGCATCTATGCCTAAAAAGTCCACCTTCGAGGTTATCATCCGAACCCCTCCAGTATTAAGTTGCTAACAACGAGACAATTGCATTAAGTATTGCGCGTAATGTAATCAATAACTACATCCTCGGACATAGCATCAATGTTTTATCCCTAGTGGCAACAAGCACATCCATAACCTTAGAGGTTCTTGTCACTCCTCCGGATTCACGGAGACATGAACCCACTATCGAGCATAAATACTCCCTCTTGGAGTTAATAGCGAAAACTTGGCCGAGCCTCTACTAATAACGGAGAGCATGCAAGATCATAAACAACACATAGGTAATAACTTGATAATTAACATAACATAGTATTCTCTATCCATCGGATCCCGACAAACACAACATATAGAATTACAGATAGATGATCTTGATCATGTTAGGCAGCTCACAAGATCGAACAATGAAGCACAATGAGGAGAAGACAACCATCTAGCTACTGCTATGGACCCATAGTCCAGGGGTGAACTACTCACTCATCACTCCGGAGGCGACCATGGCGGTGAAGAGTCCTCCGGGAGATGAATCCCCTCTCCGGCAGGGTGCCGGAGGAGTCCCCCGAGATGGGATTGGCGGCGGCGGCGTCTCAGTAAGGTTTTCCGTATCGTGGCTCTCGGTACTGGGGGTTTCGCGACGGATGCTATTTGTAGGCGGAAGGGCAGGTAAAGAGGCGGCACGAGGGGCCCACTCCATAGGTCGGCGCGGCCAGGGCCTGGGACGCGCCGCCCTGGTGTGTCGCCACCTCGTGGCCCCACTTCGACTCTCCTTCGGTCTTCTGGAAGCTTCGTGGCAAAATAGGACCCTGGGCGTTGATTTCGTCCAATTCCGAGAATATTTCGTTACTAGGATTTCTGAAACCAAAAACAGCAGTAAACAACAGAATCGGCTCTTCGGCATCTTGTTAATAGGTTAGTTCCATAAAATGCATGAATATGACATAAAGTGTGCATAAAACATGTAGATATCATCAATAATGTGGCATGGAACATAAGAAATTATCGATACGTCGGAGACGTATCACCGCACTGAAACGGACTTGCTCGCAAGAGTTTATCGGTAGTAACAGTTTTATAGCAAGATGTGCAGTAGTGAAATAACGACGAACAGAAGTAACGTAGACAGCAGTAGTGATTATAGTAAACAAGCAGGATTAAAATACCGTAGGCACGGGGACGGATAACGGGCGTTGCATGGATGAGAGAAACTCATGTAACAATCAAGCGGGGCATTTGCGGATAATAATAAAACGGTGTCCAAGTACAAAGCAATCAATAGGCATGTGTTCCAATTATAGTCGTACGTGCTCGCAATGAGAAACTTGCACAACATCTTTTGTCCTACCAACCGGTGGCAGCCGGGCCTCAAGGGAATCTACTGGATATTAAGGTACTCCTTTTAATAGAGTACCGGAGCAAAGCATTAACACTCCGTGAACACATGTGATCCTCACATCACTACCATCCCCTCCGGTTGTCCCGATTTCGTCACTTCGGGGTCATTGGTTCCGGACAGCGACATGTGTATACAACTTGCGGGTAAGACCATAAACAATGAATATCATGATGAAATAATAACATGTTCAGATCCGAGATCATGGCACTCGGGCCCTAGTGACAAGCATTAAGCATAACAAGTTGCAACAATATCATCAAAGTACCAATTACGGACACTAGGCACTATGCCCTAACAATCTTATACTATTACATGACCAAACTCATCCAATCCCTACCATCCCCTTCAGCCTACAGCGGGGGAATTACTCACACATGGATGGGGGAAACATGGCTGGTCGATGGAGAGGCGTCGGTGGTGATGGTGGCGATGATCTCCTCCAATTCCCCGTCCCGGCGGAGTGCCAGAACGGAGACTTCTGGCTCCCGAGACGGAGTTTCGCGATGTGGCGGCGTTCTGGAGGGTTTCTGGCGACTTCGACTTCTCCCCGTGCATTTTTAGGTCGAAGGCAATAAGTAGTCCGAAAGAGGGCGTCGGGGGCCAGCCGAGGCCGCCACACACTAGGGCCGCGCGGGCCCTCTCGGGCCGCGCCGGCCTAGTGTGTGGGGCCCTCGGGCCCCACCCGGCTCGCCCTTCTAGCTCCGCCAATATTCCGGGAAAATAGGACCTTCCGCATAAATTCCGAGGATTTTCCCTGAAAGTTGGATTTACGCACAAAAATGAGACACCGGAACAGTTCTCGTTGAAAACAGCGTTAGTCCGTGTTAGTTGCATCCAAAATACACAAATTAGAGGCAAAACAATAGCAAAAGTGTTCGGGAAAGTAGATACGTTTTGGACGTATCAACTCCCCCAAGCTTAGCTTATTGCTTGTCCTCAAGCAATTCAGTTAACAACCGAGCGATAAAAGAACTTTCACGAACACATTTGTTCATATGATGTAAATATTCTCATGCTATGGCTAACACTTAGGCAGTTCATAATAAGATACATGCAAATAAGATCATCTAATAGCTATGTCAATCATAGAAAGGTACCAACAATTAATAATAAGCATCATGAATCATGTATATAAGCAAGATTGAAATGTTCATAAAACAGTATGATAGAGTGGTATCTCGCTTGCCCATATTTGATCAGCAAAACATAAATGCTCAGGCACCTCTGAAGTTCATAGAAAAACTAGAAATAGTGATTGTCAAAGATAAAAGAATCAAAGTTATACCACAATCAATCATATTTTGGGACAAGCATATTACACTAAGAATAACAGTTGTGCTCTCAAGAGAGTGCTCAAAGAAAGGATGGAGACACAACATAAAAGTAAAAGATTGACCCTTCGCAGAGGGAAGCAGGGATTAACATGCGCTAGAGCTTTTCATTTTTAAAACAGGAGTAAAATTGTTTTGAGAGGTGTTTGTTGTTGTCAACGAATGGTAATGGGTACACCAACTACCTCGCCAACCGGACTTTCAAGAGCGGCTCCCATGAAGGACGTTATCTCTACCAGCAAGGTAGATCATCCCTCTTCTCTTTTGTTTACACACGTATTTTAGTTTTATTATGGGTGACACTCCCCCAACCTTGGCTTACACAAGCCATGGCTAACCGAATCCTCGGGTGCCTTCCATCAATCACATACCATGGAGGAGTGTCTATTTGCAATTTAAGTTGCTTACTCGATGAATCGGGGCAAAACATGTGAAGAGAGTTATTAATGAAAGTTGATTAATTGGGGTCGGGAACCCCATTGCCGGCTCTTTTTGCAAAATTATTGGATAAGCGGATGTGCCACTAGTCCATATGAAAGTCCGTCAAGAGTAAATGACAAGGTTGAAAGTTAAACACCACATACTTCCTCATGAGCTATGAAACATTAACACAAATTGAGAAGCATTTTGAAGGTTTAAAGGTAGCGCATGAGAATTTACTTGGAATGGTTTGAAATGCCATGCATAGGTATTTATGGTGGACACTCTGGAATAACTTGGTTTTCATGTGTTTGGAAGCACGAGCAGCGTTCCCGCTCAGTACAAGTGAAGGCTAGCAATAGACTGGGAAGCGACAATCAAGAGAGCAGTAACTGTCATAATCATGCTTGCGACAAAAATAAATTAACGGAGGCATAAAAGTGATACAAGAACTCTGAGGTAAAGTAAATCATCGAGGCTTAATTGACTTTTGTTCAGTCATATGCATGCGTGAGCATGTGCCAAGTTAATTCAAACGAATTATTCAGAGGAGGATACCACAATATCATACCTATTTATGAATAAAACAATGCAAGCAAACATCCATGACATGCTACTCATATTAATAAATTGGAGCTAAACATGAGAGATCATGAACTACTAGACTTTCTTAAATGACATATACCTCACATGAACCAACTAAGAATGCTCACATGGATGAGTATATGTACAAAAATGAAAACAAATAGAGTTCATACCAGCTTCTCACCACAATCACATCGTCGAATATCGTCATTATTGCCTTTCACTTGTGTAGCTTGGATAATATGAAATGAAAACCACGCTCCAGCCACCGAAGACCATTGAACTCATAAAGAACTTTACAAAACCAAAGAAGAACAGCAAATATTTTTGGTGTTTTCGAATTTGGAAACAAGAACAAAAGGAAACAAGCAAACAAAGCAAAATCTTTTTGGATTTTCTTATAGCAAACCAACGATAGCAAATAAAGCAAGATAAAAACAAGAAACTAAAATAAACAAGTGGTGAAGAGAAACAACAGAAGTATTTTTGGTCTTTTTGTGTTTTAGGAAAGAAACAAAGTAAGAATAAGAAAATGAAAACTAAAAGAAACACATAAAAGCAAGATGGCGAAATCTGCCAAAACTTGACAGCAGATACGATAGTCGATTTTAAAGAAATTCTTAAGCTGCTCAGCTCGAAAAGTGTTCAACCGATGAAAGTTAGATAACAACCTGGGAACGTGCACAAAAATTGGCAGCTCAAAATAACGTTCAGGCTGTGCGCACGAATTTTTTAGTAACAGTCCAGTAATCTGTTTTCGAGCAGCACTTCCCCAAATATCATCTCCCTCTCATTAGAAAACCACTCAAAGAAACTAAACAAGTATGTACAAGTATCCAGAAACCATAATATGCAAAGAATGAGTGATGCCGGGATACCTCCCCCCAAGCTTAGGCTTTTGGCCTAAGTGGAGATCAATCCCATGGTGCCCATGAAGTAGCACCTCCGTAGTACGACGAAGATGGATCATATTCCGGGTATGTGCTGGAAGAAGCACCCGGATACGTGACGGTGTAGTCGTAGGAGGGCTCGGCGTCCTCGGAGTCATGCTGCTGGTGGAAGTTGTGTATCTTGAGCTGCTCATCCACCTCCTCCTTAGAGCGCGACCATGGTTTCCCATTAATACTCGAACAAATCGGTTGGGGCAAAGGGACTTCCCTCTCTTCCCCGTCAGCAAACAACACTCTATAGACAATATTATCTAAACTAGAGTCAGTTGTAACAAATTGATGACTCTTCATAGCAGCAATATCAAGCCTCATAGGAGTTATTTCACATCAGTAGGGTCAAGAGGAAGCTATAAATATGCTAAACCGCGCGAAGCAATAATTCCTCCAAATATAGGCCCCTTGTTAGACAAGCGGCGAGCAACAAGAGCACCAAGATGATAAGGCGTGTCCCCAGTGAGTGCAGCAATTAAGAAACCAAGGTGATAGCTAGATATGTTGCTAGTGTTCTCCCTACCAAGAATGCTAGTACCGATATAATAAGCAAAATACTTAATGGCGGGGAGTTGAATGTTTCTTATCTTGCCACGCTGAATGGTGCGACAATCATCGTTGGTGATCCCTCGATAGAGCTCCAGCAATTCCTTGGGGTTGTCCTCAATCTTCCTTGCTGTACCTACAGGGGCAATACCCAATGCAGCACAAAAAAATTCGAAGAGCAAATGTGCCAAATTTCAGACAGAAATCTGGGCTGAGCAAAGAGATCGAGAAATCTGGAGTTCTTGAGCAAAAACGCGAGTGAGAGGAACTTGGTGCGAGTTTTTTCGGGAGAGAAGAGAGTGGGAGGAAGAGATGATGAAGTGGGGCAAAGGGGGACCCACACACCGGGTGGCGCCCCCCTGCTGGCCGCGCCGGCTCGTGGGGTGCCACCCAGGGTGCCCCACTCGGTCATCCCCAGTGCTCCCGAGTGCATTTTCGAAAAATAGGACCAACGGTATAATTTTTGTGAATTTTTGAAAACTTTGAAAAATGCACATTTCTGGGTATTAAGTTTATTATTACTGGCCAGGAAAATTTTTGAAATCTCTAATTAACTAAGGAACTTTACAAAACAAAAGTGCTACAGAAAAGTAGAACAAGTGGAGAAAGAAAGAGATGTTGTTTACCTCCTCTATGCATATAAAAAGTATTTGTTAACAAGGTTGATCAAGTCTTGCCACCAAATAAATTTTACATAGCATAAGAAGAAATAAACCTCAAATCAATCATGTTACCTTGAATTGTATTGATATGGATCCAATCATAAGATTTTGATATCCTTCTTTAGGCTCATATATAGGACAATCGATAGTTCCAACTTTGATAGTTCTCACATTAGAAATAGTATTAACTCCACATACTTTATCAATCCTCTTGGGGAAATAGACGGTGTGCTCCCTATCATCAACATTGAAAGTAACATTTCCTTTATTGCAATCAATAACAGCCCTCGCGGTGTTAAGAAAAGGTCTCCCAAGAATAATAGACATATTATCATCTTCAGGCATTTCCAACACAACAAAATCAGTTAATATCAAGCAGTTATTAGTAACTTGAACAGGAACATCCTCACATATACCAACAGGAATAGCAGTAGATTTATCAGCCATTTGCAAAGATATATAAGTAGGTATCAACTTATCTAAGTAAAGTCTCTTATAAAGAGAAAAAGGCATAACACTAACACCGGCTCCCAAGTCACATAGAGCAGTTTTAACATAATTATTCTTAATAGAACAAGGAATAGTAGGTATACCTGGGTCGCCCAACTTCTTTGGAACTTTGCCATTGAAAGAGTAATTAGCAAGCATAGTGGAAATTTCCTCATTGGGGATTTTCCTTTTGTTAGTAACAATATCTTTCATATACTTTGAATAAGGAGGCAATTTAATAGCATCAGTCAAAGGGATTTGCAAGAATAAAGGTTTCATCCAATCACAAAATTTATTATAGTGTTCTTCTTCCTTTGATTTTAGTTTCTTAGCAGGAAAAGGCATTTTCTTTTGCACCCAAGGTTCCCTTTCATTACCATGTTTCTTAGCAATAAAATCTTCTTTAGTATACTTTTTATTTTTATCTTGCTTTTCAGGTTCATCTTCAACTTCTTCTTTATCGTAAACATCATTCTTATCATTACCATTATTATTATCATGTTCATTACCACTTTCGGTTTTAGCATCGGAAATAGAAATACTATTAGGATCATTAACGAGCTCGGAGGATTCTACAACATTTTTATGTTTCTTCTTCTTTTTCTTAGAAGGAGCACTAGGTTCAATGCGTTGAGAATCTTGTTCAATTCTTTTGGGATGCCCTTCGGGATATAGAGGATCCTGGGTAGAGACACCACCTCTAGTTGTTACTTCATAAGCATGTTTCTCTTTAGAATTATTTTTTAATAAGTCATTTTGCACTTTAGTAAGCTGATCAATTTGAGTTTGAACCATTTGAAAATGTTTAACAAGCATCTTAACATCATTGGAGGTTCTCTCCACAATACCATGCAATTCATCAATAGCTCGAGAATTTTCCATTAAATGATTCTCTACTCTCATATTGAAATTACTTTGCTTAACAATATAATTATCAAACTCATCTAAGCATTGAGCAGGAGGTTTTGAATATGGAATATCTTCTCTAGTAAAGCGTTCAAGAGAGTGTACCTCAATCATGGATGAAGGGGAGTGATCTTACATGAATCTTCTATGGGAGGTAAATTCTTCACATCTTCAGATTTAATACCCTTCTCTTTAAGAGATTTCTTGGCTTCCCTCATATCTTCATCATTTAATTTAATCATACCCCTCTTCTTCAATATTGGCGTTGGAATTGGTTCAGGCGTAGTCCAATCATCATGATTCCGGCCTATTTTAGCCAATAATTCTTCAGCTTCGTCCGGAGTTCTTTTCCGAAAACACAACCAGCACAACTATCCAAATATGCCCTAGACTCAATGGTTAGTCCACTATAAAATATATCAAGTAGATCATTCTTTTCTAAATCATGTCCACGTCGAGCTCGATAAGAGAACAAAATCTTGCCCAAGCCTCGGGCAATTTCTCTTCATCTCCCTGGTCAAATCTATAAATTTTCTCGTAAAGCAACATGTTGAGCACTAGCGAGAAAGTATTTTCGAAAGAAAACATCATGCAAATCAGTTGGACTTTTAATATAACCAGGAGGCAAATTATTATACCAAGTTTTAGCATCATCCTTTAATGAGAAAGGAAAAATTTTAGCGACAAAATAAGTACGCATCTTGACATCATCAGAAAACAAGCTACTCATAGAAGAAAGTTCAATCATGTGTTCTACAACACTTTTTTCTTCAGTACCACAAAAGGGTGCTTTCTCTACAATAGCTATATGAGATAAATCAAGAGAAAAATCATAATCTTTATCCTTAATGCATATAGGAGATGTGGCAAATTTAGGATCAGGAGATAACTTATGTCTAACGAGTATATTGTGTGAGAAACTTTTTAATTTTGCTTGCATCAGCAGTAGCATTGCATCTAGTAATAAAATCATCATTAAGCTCCACATAATCTTCATCGGGATCATCACTAGAATAATCAAGTTCAGGTGAATTAACGAGTGTAGTAGCATTAGGAGTTTCGAGTATTTTCAATTTGTCTAGACCTAGGAATTGTAGCATCTAGAAAGGATCCCAATGAACCACTATCATCAAGCACAGCAGAAACATTATCAATATTATGAGAGTTTTCAGATTCAGCGAAGTACCAGACAAGTGAAGCTTGTGGCGGTGAAACAAGTCGACTTATCACAGATGGCGAATCAAGAGTAGCAGAGGTACTCAGAGTTGTACCTTTTCTTGTAGTGGATGGTAATATGGCGACTTTAGGATCGCAAGGTTTACCCATGATGGAGAATTTGCAGCGAACAATATCAATCCAAGTGAACTTCCAAATAAAGCTATGCTCCCCGGCAACGGCGCCGAATGCGATCCTGATAACCCACAAGTATAGGGGATCGCAGCAGTCTTCGTGGGTAGTAAAACCCAATTTATTGATTCGACACAAGGGGAGACAAAGAATACTTGAAAGCCTTAACAGCGGAGTTGTCAATTCAGCTGCACCTGGAAACAAACTTGCTCGCAAGAGTTTATTAGTAGTAACAGTTTTATAGCGATAGCGGTAGTGAAATAACGATGACGGAAGTAACGAGACAGCAGTATTGATTATAGTAAACAGCAGGATTAAAATACTGTAGGCACGGGGACGGATAACGGGCGTTGCATGGATGAGAGAAACTCATGTAACAATCAAGCGAGGCATTTGCGAGATAATAATAAAACGGTGTCCAAGTACAAAGCAATCAATAGACATGTGTTCCAATTATAGTCGTACGTGCTCGCAATGAGAAACTTGCACAACATCTTTTGTCCTACCAGCCGGTGGCAGCCGGGCCTCAAGGGAATCTACTGGATATTAAGGTACTCCTTTTAATAGAGTACAGGAGCAAAGCATTAACACTCCGTGAACACATGTGATCCTCACATCACTACCATCCCCTCCGGTTGTCCCGATTTCTGTCACTTCGGGGCCATTGGTTCCGGACAGCGACATGTGTATACAACTTGCAGGTAAGACCATAAACAATGAATATCATGATGAAATAATAACATGTTCAGATCTGAGATCATGGCACTCGGGCCCTAGTGACAATCATTAAGCATAACAAGTTGCAACAATATCATCAAAGTACCAATTACGGACACTAGGCACTATGCCCTAACAATCTTATACTATTACATGACCAAACTCATCCAATCCCTACCATCCCCTTCAGCCTACAGCGGGGGAATTACTCACACATGGATGGGGGAAACATGGCTGGTCGATGGAGAGGCGTCGGTGGTGATGGTGGCGATGATCTCCTCCAATTCCCCGTCCCGGCGGAGTGCCAGAACGGAGACTTCTGGCTCCCGAGACGGAGTTTCGCGATGTGGCGGCGTTCTGGAGGGTTTCTGGCGACTTCGACTTCTCCCCGTGCGTTTTTAGGTCGAAGGCAATAAGTAGTCCGAAAGAGGGCGTCGGGGGCCAGCCGAGGCCGCCACACACTAGGGCCGCGCGGGCCCTCCTGGGCCGCGCCGGCCTAGTGTGTGGGGCCCTCGAGGCCCCCACCGGCTCGCCCTTCGGCTCCGCCAATATTACGGGAAAATAGGACCTTCCGCATAAATTCGAGGATTTTCCTGAAAGTTGGATTTCTGCACAAAAACGAGACACCAGAACAGTTCTGCTGAAAACAGCGTTAGTCCGTGGTTGCATCCAAAATACACAAATTAGAGGCAAAACAATAGCAAAAGTGTTCGGGAAAGTAGATACGTTTTGGACGTATCATTTGGTACAATAAATTATTACACATCATTTCTTCCCGTGTGTCCCTGCTTGCTTACGATTGAGCCGTATCCATGGAGCATCCTCATCATTTAACTTAATGCTTGGGTCGGTGTTCACTTTGAAGGGCGGAATTTCACCAAACATATTATAATCTTCCGACATGTCCTGTCTTGCCCTCCACTCCCACAATGTTTCTTTTCCCTGAAAGAACAATGTGGCGCTTTGGATCATCGCATGATGTACTGATCGTTTTCTTATCTTTCTGTTTCCTCGGTTTGCTACTCATGTCCTTCACATAGAAAACCTGAGCGACATCTTTCGCTAGTACGAATGGTTCGTCAAGGTAACCTAGATTGTTGAAATCCACCATTGTCATTCCGTATTGCTGGTCCACCTTTACCGCACCTCCTGTTAGCTTGAACCATTTGCACCGGAACAAAGGGACCTTAAAGGAGGGTCCATAGTCAAGTTCCCATATCTCCTCTATGTAACCATAATATGTGACCTTTTGCCCATTCTCGGTTGCTTGCATCAAAGCGGACACCACTTGTTTTGGTTGGTGCTCTTTTTATCTTGGGCGATCGTGTAAAATGTATTCCCATTTATCTCGTACCCTTGGAAAGTCGTTATAGTCGAAGATGGTGTCTTGGCCAACATGTACAGCTGATCTACAACATGATCTTCATTCATTAAATGTTTTCTCAACCAACTGCCGAAAGTCTCCATGTGGGCCTTCGTAATCCAGGATTCAGGCTTCCCCGGGTTGTCCTCGCGTAAAATATTCTTGTGTTTCTCAAAGTACGGAGCCACCAAGCTGGAATTGGTCGGAACTCGTGTGGTGTGCTTCAGTCATAGAATGGCCGTCCATACATATCGTTGATTTCCTGCCGATCGTGCCTTTTCCACTTAGTCTCCCCTCGTGCCGCGATCGAGGAAGACCAATCGGCTTAAGGTCGGGAACAAAGTCAACACGGAACTCAATTACCTCCTCATTTCCATAGCCCTTGGCAATGCTTCCTTCCGGCCTAGCACGGTTACGAACATATTTCTTTAATACTCT
>NC_061514.1:251321861-251344951 GCF_022539505.1 Lolium rigidum | reverse complement strand
GTGATATCAACACAAGTCAAGCATCAAGTAGCCAACAAGCTTCAAATCAACCTCCAGGCCAACAAACTCCAAGCCAACAAGCTCCAAGCCAACAAGCTCCAAGGCAACAAGCCCCACGGCAACAAGCTCCAAGGCAACAAGCCCCACGGCAACAAGCTCCAACGCAACAAGCTTCGAGGCAACAAGCTCTAAGCCAACAAGCTCCAAGCCAACAAGCTCCAAGGCAACAAGCTCCAAGGCAACAAGCCGCAAGGCATCAACCACAATGGCGACAAGCTCCAAGGCAACCAAGGATTCATGTAGGGCTTAGTAGAGGTCGGCATGGTGGCCGTCGGGGTACTAGTATGCTAGGATACCTAGCGGGGCCTTATCCGTATGTGTCTCCAAGTTACTAATTGCATTGTACTATCTATTTTCCTATTCCGTGACTAACTTTGGTTTTCTCAATTTTGTTTTCAGGTATGGCAACTCAACCCACCAAGGGGAAGGGGGCGTGGGAGGGCAATGAGAAGGAGGAGTCGGTTTGGGAGGAGGCGGTGAGGACGGTGCGGAAGAGGGAGAAGGAAGAAGCTGCGAGGAAGGAGAAGGAGGAGCACGAGAAGAAGATGGTCGAGCGTGCCCATATGCAAAGGGAGTATGAGGAATACATATGGCGCAAGAAGAAGAGGAATGAGAAGCTCCAGGCCGAACGGGACCGTCTATGGAGGGAAAAATTCCAGAAGAACTGGCAACTTGCTCAAATAGCGAGGGAGAGGGCCAATAGGATGCACCTAGAGGAGGTGGCTAAGGAGGCTGAGCGCATCAAGGAGGAAAGAGCTCAAGCGGAAGCTTCAAAGACGGAGGAGCGTCACCATTTCTTCGACTCGGTGGTTCAGTTGGCTCGTGACATAAGGGAGAAGGAAGAACTGGTTGAAGAATCTAAGAAGAAGAAGGCGAGGGGGGAGGAGCCTTTGCCACTCAGTGATGTCCATTTGGCTATGTTCTGGTTGTCGAACCTTTATGTTGTCGAACCATGATGTTGTGTGAACCTTGATCTTCTCGAACCTTCATGTCGTTGAACCTTATTGTAATTGGAACCTTCATGTCGTCGAACCTTATTTGTTATTTGAACCATTATGCTGTGTCGTACATATTCTGTGCAATGTTGTATTCAAAACTGTTGGAATATGGTAGGATTTTCCATAGTTTTAACACAAGTCAATGTGTGGCGCCCTTTCCACTGGCGCCATACTGCACTTTGTGGCGCCCATGGCACCGGTGCCACACATGTGAACTTATATCAACTTATACTTCGAAAACATCCATAGTCCTTAGCCGTCTTGGCGAGCCTCTTTGTGTGGCGTCCGTGGAAGCGGCGCCACATGGTGAAGTGTGGCGCCCATGGCGTCGGCGCCACACCAACACGGTCGCCAAAACGGCTAAGTCCCTAGAGAAATATCTTACAGTATGTTTTGTGCAAAAATAAGTGGATGTGTGGCGCCCTTGCCACAGGCGCCACACTTTCAAAGTGTGGCGCCGATGTGGGCGGTGCCACACATCCTGCCACGTTAGTTCCGAGCACACCTCAGCGTCGAGGGCGCCACGTCGGATGGGAGTGTGGCGCCGGAGGCACGGGCGCCACTCTGCCAGGTGTGGCGCCCATGGAAGGGGCGCCACACAAAAGGGTTAGATGAGTGAAATAGTTTGCCCGGAGGGTCAGTCTGTGCTATAGTTTTAGAAAAGGGTTATTTTTGTGTAAATGGGATCATCAGGAAACTGTCTTTTCAAACCAGCATCATTCCTAGATTTTCAAATGGTCCGACAAACTGCTACCCCTCCACACATATCATTGTAGTTGTCGGAAAGCGTTGTCAAACCTAAATGCACAAAGAATTACTTTTGCCGGGTCTGTTTGGACAAGGAAAACCCAAATAGCAAGTGGTTAGCAGTTTCATTGTGGCTACGGAAATGACATTGAGTATTTCCTATCCAACCTCTCATGATGGGACTATCTTTTTTTAAACACTGATGAGACTACCTTTGGTTAGGATGCTATTTCTAAGCACCAACCATAACAAAATTTTCACCTTCATAGGAATCTTGGTTTTCCACAATGATTTATGTGGGTTAGATCCACTTAGATATTAGCTACAAGTACTAATATTTTGCTTTGAAATTCCCATATATTTCCTAATTCTTCATGATAATCTACCAGGCAGATCATTAAGCTGCACCCCATTCACCAGATTCTTCAACTCATTCGATTGAGTTAATGTCTCTCCATACAGGGTTCTTATGAATCGTATTTTTTTCATAAAATAAATATATTAATATCGCGAAGATATCAACTACACCTAATTACATGCAACAACGCGGTGCCTTAATGACAATAGGGATGCACACAACTAAAAAAGAAAAGAAAAATTACAGAAAAGCAAAGTCCCGCTAGAGTGATTTGTTCCTTGTAGCAGCTAGGAAAGGAATTCGAGCCGAGCCGCTTGGCTCGACTCGTTGAAGCTCGGTCAACTAGCGAGTTAGCTTGACTCAGACTCGTTTAACAACCGAGTCCAGATTTGAAACTCGGCTCGACTCATAAAACTCACGAGTAGCTAATGAAGAACTGTTGGAAGGAACATGTATACTATATGATGATTTTTTTTCATGATTATTTGGTCATGAATGATACATAATAATCACTACAAATATTTTACCACAACAATACGGTCAATAAACCAGGACAAGCAATCGTTATAAGTCGTGTTGTAAACCGTTCTTGCACATTGTTTGCATATTTGACTTGGTCTTCTTGGTTGATCTCTTTTGCCATGTGTCTTTATATTTAAATGCACTTGCCGATGAGTATACTCTGGCACTGTCTAATGAAAAAGGAGGCCAAAAAGATCTTGTTTTATATCCATGCACATTGTTTACGTATTTGATTTGGTCTTATCACTAGTAGGAAAAGCCTCATCAGTGGCGCACGAAAATTTGATTCTGTGGCGCACGGGTGGTGCGCCACAGAAACGTCGCCACAAAAATAAGCTTTCTGTGGCGCACCTGGTCGTGCGCCACAGAAATAGGGTTTACGTGGCGCACCGGACCAGGTGCGCCACGAAATAAGTAGTTACGTGGCGCATGTGATGTAGCTGCGCCACAGAAACAGGTGCGCCACGAGAATTATTTTTTGGTGCGCCACGGAACTATCTACAGGTATACTCGATTTTGTGCTCCCTGGTGTATTATACAGGTTTTATACTTGGTTTTATACACCGTATACAGGTTATATACTGATATAATATAGACAGATATAATATGGACATATATAATCATCACATCATCATCACATTACTTAGAGCCCGATCGAGTTATACATATAGCTCCATACAACTCATAATCCATGCAAATTAAGAAAGTTCTCATCATCTCTAGATACAAACGAAGTGACACCGGCCGCCGCCTACACTAGGATGAAATAGAGTACCGCCGCGACGATGGTGAGCAAGAGCGAGAGCACAAGGAAGGTCTTCATCTTGCTCTTGTTCGCTTGGTGCGCCCTCCACTTGGCAACCGCCTCGTGTCTAGTCGGGTACCCTTTGTAGCGACTTGCCGCTGAACTTGTGCACCTGTTTCTTGCACTCCTCCCACTCCTCGTACACTCCTGGAACCCGCCCCTCGAACACGACGTAGTACGTCATCTCTATGGACACAAGGCATATTAGTATATAACGCAATGGAAAGAGTTAGAGGGTTCACATGCATACATATTCACAAGAATTAAAGCAAGGAAATAATAATAAACCTAAAAGAAATATAGCATCGGTATCACATAAGTAATATGGTTCAACGATAACGACTACAATAGTAATTGAAGTCCAACAACGACGACCACCGTTTCGAGCAAATTAAGCAAGTTTAGTTTACAACACGGTGCAAATTGTCTATCGATTCAAAGTAATGCTAGGCACACCGACCTCGGTCAACGAGACGTCTTCTTGAGCGGCTCCGGGAACGGCTTGTACAAGTCCTTCGTCGTCCACGTCCTTCCATCACCCTGCTTATGTAGGCGTTCTTCGATATCCCTCTTAGGCAACGCTCTGGCTGCGTGTAAGAGCCCCGATCCGTTGGATACATCTTGTAAGATAATTTCCGAGAGCTTTACTTGGATGCGATGGAAGTCTTCTCTAAGATCATCATCACTGATTTCCCTCGACATTTTAATGGGGTCTCGCTTACTAGGTGGCGGAGACATCATCTCTGCATCCTCGACAAACCCTTTAAGGTGATGGAGGACATAGAAGGCCTCCTTAATGCTGCCAGGTGGCTGCTTGATACAAGGGAAGTTGATCACGTGCTTGAACCCGATCTTTTTAGTGTCCGGCCTGATATATTGCCCATTCTTGTCGAAGGTGCCTCCACTTTTGGAGTAGCCAAGGATAGCCTCATCGAGAACACCCCTTATTCTCGTGTAGTCTTTCTTCGTCGTCGTACTCGACGAGTCGAAATACTTGGGCTAGTGACCACTTTGGATCTAGGATGATGAGTGTGCGGTATTTGTCCCCTGCTCAACACATGCAATTGAAATGGAATGTTGGAAATGATCGGCAATGGAAGAAATATATAAGAAAGCATAAGTTACGACGGCCGTGAGCGGATGTGTACTTACTCGGGAAAGACAGAGCGAGAAGAATGGTGTTGCTCTCTTTGTGCATGAGCATGAAGTTCTGGAGGTACCGCACCGCCTTGGTCCGTGTCCTTGAGCCGTCCTGGAGCTGGCTATCGCGCATGTAGTAGGGATCCGCTACCGCGATGTGGCGGGGTCTCTCTCGTTGATCTTCATCTGAAGATTGATCGCGTATAGGCGGACCAAGTTATAGTCGAGCCGTTTCGAGTGAAATAGATTGAAGACGTCCTCGAACGCTATGAAGAAGATATCCGCGGGGTCTTCATTGACGAAGTTCTGGTTGGACGGCACCTTGACCGAGAACACCGGGTAATTTGGATCCTTTTCTTTAAGAAGGACGCTCTCTTGATAATGAATAGAGTGCTGCAAAGGGAGCATTTGTCCTCCTCCTCGGCGCTAGGCGGTGGTTGCGAGAGCACAGTGGGAGCGTGCTAGGTTTTGGCTCGTCGGGGAAGAAACTGATGTTGTGAGGGGGAAGAAAGGTTCGAGTCGATTATTTCACCAAGTGTCTAAATTCTGTGGCGCACCCCTCCATGTGCGCCACAGGATTGCGCATTCCGTGGCGCATCAACTCGACATGCGCCACAGAATTCCTAATTCCGTGGCGCACCTAAAGGGGCGTGCGCCACGGAGCTTAGACACTTAGCAAAACAAAATGGTTTACTGCTGTGTGCGACGGTTACTTAGCACTAGTCCAGTGGTTAAGGTCAATGTTAGCCCATTAGTAGCCAGGTTCGAACCTTGGCTGCTACACAATTTTTCTTCTTTTTTTCATATTTTAGTTACATTTCAATAAATAACACAACATTATTTAGTAATTAGTAGAGTATTATAAATTACTTGTCTCATACAAACATGTACGTTCTTGTTTCTCTCACACACACATGCATGTACTTGTCTAACACACACTCACACACATGTGATAGACCAAAAAAGATCTTCTTCGTCCCGGCTCCGAGCTCTAGCTAGCGTCTCTTCGCAATCTTCTTGCCCTTTCGGTTGTTGGCGGTTGAATACTTTATACCGGCCACCTTGAGATTTCTTCGCGTGAACGGACAACCTTTAGAGGGTAGGAGGTCTTCCTTCTTACTTTACTAGTAGTAGGCATGTCGAAGTGCCTGTCGAATTCCTCCTCCATCTTCGGGTCACCGTTCTTGTCCAAGTCTTCCTCGTTGGCGTCTCCTTGCATTCCTATGATGCTCCTCTTGCCCCTCCTCACGACAACACGGCTAGGCCTCGACGGATCGGTGATGAAGAAGCATTGGTCAACTTGGCTACCGAGTACCCATGGCTCATTTTTCGCGGATGCGTTCTTCGATTTTGCATCGGGTATAACCATGGTTGTGAAATATCGGCCTTCTTTTCGACCTTCTTGGCCCATCTCACACGAAACATTGGCACCGTCTCTCCACGGTAATTGAGCTCCCATATCTCCTCGATCCTTCCAAAAAATCTTTCCTTGACATTAGTCTCGTCATCGGCGTATGACAGGCATAGTTACTCCTGAGTTTTGATTTTCACTATTTCTGTCCTTTTCCTCGGTGTAGAATCCGTAACCGTTGATGTCGTACCCCTGATAGGTCCTTACGTTATGCGCGGGTCCCTGTGATAAGGTGTATATGAGTTTTTCATCTTCGGTAGAAGGCGTATTTCTCTGTGCTTCAACCAGTTGAGTTTGCTTGAACCAACGCGTGAAGCTGGAGTTGTGCTTTTTGGTTACGTCTCACATCTTCCTCGGCCGGCCCATATCGATGTAATTATGCTCGACCATGCTTTTGTGCTCTTGCACGAAAGGTTCGGTCAGTTTTAAGTGTTGTAGCGCGACCCGGTGAGCCCTGTCAAAGTCGTCGCGTCGATTTTCAATGCCGACATGGACTGAGCGGTAGCCCTCGCGGTGACCGAGTCCAGCGAGCCTCCCGAGGTGCGTCCGGGGGGTAGACCAACATGATCCTCGTCGTCCTCGGTGCTTAGATAATTCCGGCGGAAGGAGATGCACTCGTAGGTTAGAAACCCCTTGGCCATGCTTGCGTCTGGACGGGCCCTATTGCGAACGTATCCTTTCATGACACCGTTCTGCCTTTCGAAAGGCATCATGTTGTGGAGGAACGTTGGGCCGAGCTGCTTGATGTCTTCAACGACATGGAGAAGGAGATGACGCATATATCACAGAATGAAGGCGGGAAGTAAATCTCGAGCTCACATAGTATCACCACGATCTCATCCTGTAGCATCTTGAGCTGCCTCACGCCGATCGACTTCCTGGTGATAACGTCAAAAAAGTTGCATAGGCCAAACAGCGTATCACGGACGTGCTCGTCCATTATGCCTCGGATCGCAACGGGAAGTATCTCGCGTCATTAGCACGTGGCACTCGTGAGACTTCATCCCGGTGAACCTCTTCTTCGCTACGTCCGGATATCCGCTTATATTCCCCGAGTAACCGTGAGGAACTTTCACTCCTAGGAGGCACCGAAAAACTGCTCGAGCTCCTCCGGACTCGTTGTGAAGCGAGGCAGCGGGAAGCTGCACCGCGTTCTTCTTAGCCCTTTTACGGAGACGTTGAGTCCCTTCCGTCGATCATCATCATCATCATCATCGTCGGTATCGGGGCTTGAAGATCTTTCCCGATGCCAAAATGTTTAAGATCGTATCTTGCTTTCGGTCCATCCTTGGACTTTTCCGAGTTGCAAAGAGTGCCAAGCAGACTCTCGGTAACGTTCTTCGTAATGTGCATGACATCGAGGCTGTGGGGCGTGTGGAGGACCTTCCGAGTACTCCAAGTCGTGGAAAACAGACCTCGCTTTCCATACACCGAGCAGCGGCTCTGGCTTCGGTCGCTTCTTTCCCGGCGCTGGGCACTCCTTCCAATTTTTCAGAAGATCATCGATTTCCGCGCCGCTCCTCGGGCGTGGGGGTCCATCGGGCTCATCTTTACCATTGAACAGATCACCGCGTTTTCTCCACGGGTGATCCAAGCGAAGCCACCTTCGAGCACACTGGGTAGACGGTTTTCGAGGACCCGGGATCCCTTGGTAGTTGTAGATGCGGGGTATCGTCCATGCACTTCACACAGCCGTTGAATCCGTGGCCCACACAGGCGGATACATATGCGTAACCAGGATAGTCCGTGACCGTCGTGATCAACGCGGCTCTCATATCGAAATAAGTTCTAGTGTAGGCGTCCCACGTACGGGGTGACGTCTTCCACAACGTGTCTAACTCCTCTTTCAGCAGCCCGAGATACAAATGCATGTCAACACCTGGTTGTTTCGGCCCCTGAATGAGAATACTCAGGTGTATGTACCTTTGCTTGGTGCACGGCCACGGGGGTAGGTTGTAAGGCCATACAAACACGGGCCGGGTGCTATGCGTGCTACTGCGGTTGCCGAACGGATTGAGTCCATCGGTGCTCATACCCAGCCTCGATGTTCCTTGCGTCGCCCCGAACCTAGGGAAGGCGATGTCCAATGTTTGCCAGCTGTCCGGCGTGCGAAGGGTGTGTCGGCATATAGCCCATCTCCGGATCTTCTTCGGGCTTCGCCTTTCCGCGTGCCATTGCATGAGCTTTGCTTCCTTAGGGTCCACGAAATACCGCTGCGAGACGGGGAGTGATAGGAAAGTACCATACCACCTTTCGAGGTACCTTCTTGTTCCCAACCTTGTACCGTCCGTGGCCACACACCGGACATGTGGTTCTGTCCTTGTACTCGCACCTATAAATCACACAATCATTAATGCAGGCGTGGTATTTTTCGTGCGGTAGGTCAAGGGGACACACGACTTTCTTGGCCTCCTCGGTACTACTTGGCAATGTGTTCCCCTCCGGGAGACGATCGTGCCAGAATTTTAAGTTCTTGCTTTGAAGCTGAAATCGGTCCACTTGTTCTGCGTCTTCATCGCGGAGTAATCAAGCGTTACATGCAAGCGCGTATCCTGCGGACGACACCCGGGAAAGATCGGAGTCATCCCGTCTTTCTCCATTTGCGACAGCTTGGCTCTCTCTCTAGGCTGCAACTCTATCGTTGCTCGTCTCCTGGAGGAGAAGATCTTGAACATGAGAGTCCCGCAAGGCCGAAATTAGCGGGGTCGCGCCGGAATCTTCTTCTTCATCATGATGATGTTCTCCGCCGGCATCTTCTTCTTCATGATGATCTTCTCCGCCGACTTCTTCTTCATGATGATAGTCCCCGTCGGCATGATGATAGTCTTCTTCATGATGATAGTCATCTCGCTCGACATGGTCTTCATGCGCACCATTTGATGGGGCCGGCCGCGCTTGGTTGTCTTGCATGAAACCGCGCCTCAGCAGGTGCTCCTCCAGTTGTCCGGAATCGGGGTTGATCCGGCGCTCGAGTTTGCATGATCGACACGGACATCTTATCTGGCGCCTATTGTTCCGAATCATGTCCTCCTTCGCGTCTATCTTGTATCTAGAGATTCGAGCGGAACTCATCGAGAGGACCATGCTTGCCTGCAAATGGTATACATAGAACGAGGAAATTAGAACCGCACCAAATGCACACACATGCATGGGCCGTACCTCTCCTCAAGGTATTACATGGAGCGGAAAAATTCGGCATGACCTCTCCTCAAAGTAGGACATATGGGTAGTGCAAAACTTGCCGAAACGGAAATGAATCAACATTTCGGCAAACATCCATGCACCACACCGGCACACACACAAGCGCTTCACCCGCAACAAGCATCCATACACACGACGGCCACACAAGATCTACAAGCATATGCATGTCTCCTCCAAGCATATGTATGTCTCCTCCAACTACTCACCTTCTAGATTCGATACCGAGACGAGACCGCGATCGATGACTTCGAGAGGAGGAGAGAGTATGGAGAGCCTTCTCCTCAACTCCAATTAAGTATCAACCAAAGTAAGTGCAATAAATACCCAAGCAAGTGAAAAGTAGAGTCAAAATGGTATGAGAGAGAAGGGGGGGACGAGCTAGATGGAGGAAGAAGAATGGCTTGTGTAGTGTGGTAGGTGGGAGGTTGGCTCACTTTTGTAGATCTGGTTCGCTAATTCTGTGGCGCACCGACCGCAGTGCGCCACAGAATACCTTATTTCTGTGGCGCACCGAGCGCAGTGCGCCACAGAATACCTTATTTCTGTGGCGCACACAATACAGTGCGCCACAGAATAGCTTATTTTTGTGGCGCACTGTCGCCGTGCGCCACAGAAGAAGTAATTTCTGTGGCGCACCGCGGTTTGTGCGCCATAGAAATTGTAAAACCAATGATTGGGGGTGACAGGGTGTGGGGCCCACCAAGTTTTTGTGGCGCACGGTTTAGTAGTGCGCCACAAAATTAAGCTATTTCTGTGGCGCACCGAGCTTTGTGCGCCACAAAATAAGTTTCTGTGGCGCATTCAAAACGGTGCGCCACAGAACTAAGCTTCGCCTATAAGGGTTTTCCTACTAGTGTATTGGTTGACCTCTTTTATTGTGTGTCTTTATATGAGTCTCATCTCTAGGTACTTGATTTTTTTTTCAAATGTTGTGGCATTACGTCGTATATTATCTATGAATTTTATTTACTGACGTATATTATTTATCTTGTGCATAGAGATGCAGTCGTATGTCTTTACAAGGGTAGGGTTCCCAGTGTCTATGCCAATTGAAAATATTGTTGGATACATGTGCACCATTTTAGCAGCTGCATCTACAAACGGGACCAAATTTTGGCGGAGGCGAAAACTAGATACACACACTATCTTAGCTAAAGAGAGGAGAGAGATGAGGAGAAACCGGATGAAGACCACCTTCGTCCTGATGCTGCTCATCGTGACTGCATTTCTGATCTGTGTGATTTTAGTTTAGATTACTAACTTGCTTCTGATCTTAGGTTCTAACATTTGAGATCAAATAATAGTTTGGTCACTGGTATAATTGTATCATAATGGTTGTGTATATGTACTTGTACTGCATGTATGTATAGTTGGGCAGTTTAAGAAGCACCGGCAGCGTGCGGGCATTGCGCTGCTAGTAAACTTATATTGGCGGTGTGTGGGCAACGCGTTGTCACTGAACTTATTGGCAACGTGTCACGGAAACACGCGACTAGTAAGTAGCCTGCTAGCCGTGTGCCACGCCCGCATGCGACAAGTAACCTTTACAGGTGGGGAGGTACCACTAGAGGGTGCGCTCACATGACTTCTAGCAAAAAGGTCGACGCCAAGAACAAGGCGATTGAAATTACATGATGGATGTAGTTGAATCGTCCTTTGTGTGGAATGCTCGAAAATGTAGTAGGCTGTGTGTGGCAGGTTGTTTTCTATATTTGTGTTGATGTTTTAGGCTTTGTAAATATTTCATATGCCGAAAGTATTCAGTGTTGTATGGTTTTTGATTTGGTTTTACTTATAAATAGGATTGTTTTTTTTTCTTCGTAATGAATAGCCAGAGCTCATGGATTTGCTTCAAACAAATAGGATAGATGCGAACCGTTGCATATAAAGAATGCTTACTGTGGGTCCACAGCGAGAGATTGGTCAATCATATTTCCATCCACTAGCGAACCCTACCAAAAAGAGTCTTTTTTTTTTTTTTTTTGCGAAACACAGTACAATCAAAGGCACTCATACATACGCGCACACACTCACCCCTATGAACATACACACGCACACCCTACCCCTATGAGCACCTCCAAGATACTGATCTGGCGGGTCTTGAGATTGACGAAGTCACCACAGGCGCCTCTGTCTTTGGTGTCATGATTTATACCTAGGCCTCCAGTTCATACCGTCCCTACTTCTTACACTATATCCTTCCTCTTCAACGTCTCGCTATTTTGACGAAGAATTTAGTGGGCGTCACACAGGACACCGTCGAGAGCTAGTGTTCGCACGATATACTATGAGGTCATTGCGCTGCCGGTACATGTCCATTTCGATTTATTAATTTTGATATGACGGTGATATGTGGTTTTACTTCTAGATATGGATTTTCACAATTGGTTTTTTCTCTGAAGTAGTTCAGTAATTTTTTTGATAAATTAGTGGTTAAAATTTATCCTCGATCTACGTAATATCCTAATAAACCTGTGTGGAGGTAGTACATTTTTCATGTATATACAAGACCACTAACACTAACCGAGAGTCCGAGAACAAATGATTAAATTTCCACCTCGTAGGATGATGCTTATTAAGGTGAATGTTGCATGTATCTATAGAGAAGGATACACCACATGCAACACATTAAATTAATATTCAACACAAACATTTTCACATAATTGATTATGCTATTTACTAGTTTAATTTATTTTTCTTGGTATATAAAATTTGAGAGAACTGCTGCATTTTGTTTGCTGTAGAATAGATCAATAAACTTGACCAACCCTCCGCCCCCAACCCTAACCCTCCCGCACCCCGCCCTCCGCCGCCGCCGCCGGTAGCGCCGCCGGGGGCAATGTCCCTCGAGGCGTGGCGGCGGCGGGGGCTCTTCCTCGTCGCCGCGTGCAGATCGGCGGCCGGATCCCCACCTCCTCGATGCTTGGCGGAGCAGACGCGCGTGGGATGGGCGACGGCGGCGGCGGCGCTCCTCCCGTCGGCTGTCCCCTGGCGGACCGGTCGGCGCGGGTGGGATGGGCGGCGCTGCGGTCTGCCTCTTCTCGTCGGCTTCCCGCAGCACTCCGGCAGGGGTTGGTGGTGGGCGGCGGCTAGACCCTCGGTCTGCGCCATGCCATCCACCCCCGCCTCTCGTTGGTGCGTGGAGGCGATCTCGGGCATCTTCCGCGACACGAGGGCGCCGGGGCAGCAGCCTTGGGTTTGACGGAGGAGGTGGCCTCTTCTTCGCCGGAGAGGGTCGGCCTGCGGTTGGTGGTGGTGGATTTTTGATCTATCATCGCCAGCCGGCGGTGAGATGGAAGTGCATGGAAGCCGGCGATGGTGTCGCCGGTGGAGGGTTGGGTTGGCCAGCCCGGGATGGTCGCCGACGTGGGGGTCCGGCCTGAATAAAGGCGGCGGTCCTAGGGCCTCTCTTGCGTGAAGAGGAGGACCTACCGGAGGCCTGGACTCGTGATCCGGCCGGAGGGTTGAGTTCGGAAGGCTCCGCCGGCGAATGTAACGGTGCTTTGCCTGGAGTTTGCCGGATCGGAGGTATTCGGTCGTGCGCACCCATGCGTTTATTCCGACCGTTTGGTTCTAGAGGGAGCGGCGCGAAGCTCTTTTCCGTGTTGACATCAAGTGACTATGGATCCATGATGAAAGTCGGAAGAAGAGAATTTCATGAAGGCCGGAGGGGAGGACTAGCTAAGGGAGGTTCAAGTCTCCGCGCTGTTGAGGGGCTTGCTTGGTGTCCGGGCTTCACGACAGCGGTATGAAAGTGGGGGCGACAACACATGTGAAGCGCGAGTCCTACCTTTCGGGGTGAAAATCCAAGGTCCGGCCTTAGCCGGTTGTGCCTGGCACTGACCTTGGTGGAGGCATTGTTTTGAGAGTGGGGACTATCTTCAGGGTGAAAACCTAAGATCTTTGATTGGGTGACGACGGTGTTGGAGCACTGTTCCCTTCTTGGAGGCGTCGTTTTTTTGGAGAGTCTGCAATTCAGGTGTTGTCATGGTGGTGGATGTATTGCTGTTGTTAGGTCCGTAATACTGTAGCGGGACTTTTGTTTCTTAGTTTTTTTTTCATTTTTTGGCTGTGTGCACCGTAGTGCTATTAGGGTGGTGCGTTGTTGCAGAGGCTGGGTGTAATTGGTATCTCTCGATATTAATATATTCCTTTTATCGAAAAAAAATATAAAATTTGAGTTTGTGGCCTTACCTATGAGGACATCGAGGGAATGGTAAAATAACAATTTTAGGATGATATGTACACCACTATTTAAATATTGGCTCCGTCACTAGCTACTGGACCATGGAACTATCTTTTTATCCTTTTGGCAAGGGTAAGATGGTCCGCTTTTTCTGAGCCTGACCCGGCGATAGCGGCGATAGCGGCGATAGATAGATACTGTAGATACGATGAGTCAGTCACTCAGTGGTCCTTTATTTCTTGGGTGCGTACCTATCGCTCGCAAATGGCGCAGTTGTTCTACTTGACGGGTCAAAGATGGTAGGCCGACTATGAAATTGAAATCATGATCGAGTTAAACACGATCTACAACCACGATTGTGAGATTCGGGTCTTCTGATACGGTGCCACTATGGCGGTCCACCCTGTGAGGAAAAGGGGCCGGGCATCAGCATACATTGCCGTGCCAGCACATGGTGCTAATCATGGCCTACGTCCAATTATTCTCCATGAACCACGATGTAACTTTCGTTCACACTAGTCGTAGTGGGAAGTAACATATAGTAGTAACATGCATATATTACTACTCTATGTTACTACCTTTATAGTGGTTAGTAACATCAAAGTAGTATCATATATGTCTTTATTAATTAGTTTATAGACTCATTGTATCTTGGAAAGTGTGATGTTACAGTAACTAGCTATGTTACTCCATTCTCCTCTCTCCTCATTAACTCACTGCCACATAAGCAAATTTGCTGAATTGGACACGAGCAATGAGCAATGGAGGCAGCTGTCCAACTAGGCTTGGATAAAACTTTTGACATATGCATGCTATGTTATGGTCCCATTAATATGGCTTTCTCTTAAAAGTTGATTTGGTTTTTCTCTTTCTCTCTCATATTTCCACTCAGTTTTCACTTTATGGCTGAAGAGGCTGCCTCCTGATGAAGAGGCTGCCTCCTTATCCGAACCTAATTTGAACCACCCGAACCAAGATAAAGCTGTGAGGCAACACCCCTAGGGCTATGCATTGGTCATGCCCTTACTCCCACTATGAGTAGTCTTAGTAGATGTCAGCTGTCACAGTAGCCGTGGATATTTACCCAGCATTTTTCACTGAATTTTAATTCTATGTACTGATCTAATATCACCTTGTTTAATTCACGCGCCAATTTTTTTGTAGTAGTAGGTAAGTTTTATTAAGAGCTATATACACTAGTAGTCCCATAATTTGCTTGAGATGTGTAAATTAGTCCCACAACTTGTAAAATGGGGCACTGTAGTCCCACAACTTGTTTTAGTGTGCAAAACTGGTCCAAGCGATTTAGGAGGTGACACGTGGCAATGTCTTTTATGCAAAAATCCCCTCCTTATATTCTAATCGTACAGTTCTAGATTACAATGCGGGACCCACTGGTCAGAGGGATAATAAAATTTAGTCCACCGCCGTGGGGATTCGAACCGTGAGAACCTTCTGTTTGTTGGACGCATGAACCTGGCGAATGCGACTCACGACCATTTCTGCTGTATCCTTCACGGTGTCCTACCTATTCATTCCTTCTAGCAGACTTGATCGTAAAGTTGCCTTATCAATGTGGGTCCAACACCATTTCGTGTCAATTAATCACACTTAACGTTAATTATATATTATTGGTGGTGATTGTGTTATAACATCTCTAGCAGACCCCTCGAACAGCAAATCCTAAGCGCGTATTTGCATGCCGAGGAAAACACGAAATGCGGGCTGAAACAAGCCTCCGCAGAGCAGATACGGCAACGCGTACTGTAACTATTTAAAAAAAAAAAATCGCGAGACACATTGAGCATTGCAATTCGACCTTGATCATCCAAAATACGGCACAATTCAACATTGCAATCCATATACCTAAACTAAGAAAATGCGATGCGACAACATGTTACATAGCCAAGGTGGGCTTTGGGATGCTCACCTGAGCCTAATGCCGTGGCGGCGATGTTGCGGATGTGGCGGCGTGGCCTTCACTCGTCGTCGCTGACGAAGCCCTCGTACGACTGATCCTTTGCAATCTCCCGCCACTCTGATGTCTACGGGAGCTTCTATTTTTGTAGACAGTGTTGGGCCTCCAAGAGCAGAGGTTTGTAGAACAGCAACAAGTTTCCCTTAAGTGGATCACCCAAGGTTTATCGAACTCAGGGAGGAAGAGGTCAAAGATATCCCTCTCATGCAACCCTGCAACCACAAAGCAAGAAGTCTCTTGTGTCCCCAACACACCTAATAGGTGCACTAGTTCGGCGAAGAGATAGTGAAATACATGTGGTATGAATAAGTAGTAGCAACAGCACCAGAAAAGTGCTTTGCCCAGGATAGTAAACAAGCAGTAGTAACGCAGCGATAGTAACGCGATAAAACGAGTAAACAAGCGGCGATAGCGATATTTAGGAACAAGGCCTAGGGATTAGACTTTCACTAGTGGACACTCTCAACATTGATCACATAACGAGAATAGATAAATGCATACTCTACACTCTTGTTGGATGATGAACACATTGCGTAGGATTACACGAACCCTCAATGCCGGAGTTAACAAGCTCCACAATTCAATGTTCATATTTAAATAACCTTAGAGTGCATGAAAGATCAATTCGACTAAACCAAGTACTAACATAGTATGCACACTTGTCACCTTCACACTATGTAGGAGGAATAGATCACATCAATACCATCATAGCAATAGTTAACTTCATAATCTACAAGAGATCATAATCATAGCATAAACCAAGTACTAACACGGATGCACACACTGTCACCATTACACCGTGCGGGAGGAATAAAACTACTTTAATAACATTGCTAGAGTAGCACATAGATAAATTGTGATACAAAATACATTGCAATCATAAAGGGATATAAATAAGCACTTCACTATGCCATTCATAACGGTGAATAAGTATTACGTGAAATATAGCCTAAGAGACCCACACGGTGCACACCTTGTCACCTTTACACACGTGGGACAAGGAGTCTCACGGAGATCACATGAGTAAAATTCACTTGACTAGCATAACGACATCTAGATTACAAGCATTATCATATGAATCTCAATCATGTAAGGCAGCTCATGAGATTATTGTATTGAAGTACATAGGAGAGAGATGAACCACATAGCTACCGGTACAGCCCCGAGCCTCGATGGAGAACTACTCCCTCCTCATGGGAGCAGCGGCGGTGATGAAGATGGCGGTGGAGATGGCAGCGGTGTCGATGGAGAAGCCTTCCGGGGGCACTTCCCGCTCCGGCGGGGTGCCGGAACGGAGACTCTGTCCCCCGGATCTTGGCTTCGCGATGGCGGCGGCTCCGGAAGGTTTTCCGTATCGTGGTTCTTCGCATCGGGGGTTTCGCGACGGAGGCTTTAAGTAGGCGGAAGGGCGAGTCGGGGGCTGACGAGGGGCCCACACCACGGGCGGCGCGGCCCCCTTGGCCGCGCCGCCTTGTGGTTTGGCCACCTCGTGGCCCCACTTCGTATGCTCTTCGGTCTTCCGGAAGGTTCGTGGCGAAATAGGCCCCCGGGTCTTTGTTTCGTCCAATTCCGAGAATATTTCGTTACTAGGATTTACGAAACCAAAAACAGCAGAAAACGAGCAAGCGGCACTTCGGCATCTTGTTAATAGGTTAGTTCCGAGAAAATGCACGAATATGACATAAAGTGTGCATAAAACATGTAGGTATCATCAATAATATGGCATAGAACATAAGAAATTATCGATACGTCGGAGACGTATCAAGCATCCCCAAGCTTAGTTCCGCTCGTCCCGAGCGAGGTAAAACGATAACAAAGATAATTTCTGAAGTGATATGCCATCATAACCTTGATCATACTATTTGTAAACATATGTAGTGAATGCAGCGATCAAAACAATGGTAATGACATGAGTAAACAAGTGAATCATAAAGCAAAGACTTTTCATGAATAGTACTTCAAGACAAGTATCAATAAGTCTTGCATAAGAGCTAACTCATAAAGCAATAAATCAAAGTAAAGGCATTGAAGCAACACAAAGGAAGATTAAGTTTCAGCGGTTGCTTTCAACTTATAACATGTATATCTCATGGATAATTGTCAACATAGAGTAATATAACAAGTGCAATATGCAAGTATGTAGGAATCAATGCACAGTTCACACAAGTGTTTGCTTCTTGAGGTGGAGAGAGATAGGTGAACTGACTCAACATAAAAGTAAAAGAATGGTCCTTCAAAGAGGAAAGCATCGATTGCTATATTTGTGCTAGAGCTTTTATTTTGAAAACATGAAACAATTTTGTCAACGGTAGTAATAAAGCATATGAGTTATGTAAATTATATCTTACAAGTTGCAAGCCTCATGCATAGTATACTAATAGTGCCCGCACCTTGTCCTAATTAGCTTGGACTACCGGATCTTTGCAATGCACATGTTTTAACCAAGTGTCACAATGGGGTACCTCCATGCGCACTGTACAAAGGTCTAAGGAGAAAGCTCGCATTTTGGATTTCTCGCTTTTGATTATTCTCAACTTAGACATCCATACCGGGACAACATGGACAACGAGATAATGGACTCTTCTTTAATGCATAAGCATGTGGCAACAATTATTATTCTCATATGAGATTGAGGATACATGTCCAAAACTGAAACTTCCACCATGAATCATGGCTTTAGTTAGCGGCCCAATGTTCTTCTCTAACAATATGCATGCTCCAACCATAAAGGTGGTAGATCTCTCTTACTTCAGACAAGACGGACATGCATAGCAACTCACATGATATTCAACAAAGAATAGTTGATGGCGTCCCCGAAACATGGTTATCGCACAACAAGCAACTTAATAAGAGATAAAGTGCATAAGTACATATTCAATACCACAATAGTTTTTAAGCTATTTGTCCCATGAGCTATATATTGCAAAGGTGAATGATGGAATTTTAAAGGTAGCACTCAAGCAATTTACTTTGGAATGGCGGATAAATACCATGTAGTAGGTAGGTATGGTGGACACAAATGGCATAGTGGTTGGCTCAAGGATTTTGGATGCATGAGAAGTATTCCCTCTCGATACAAGGTTTAGGCTAGCAAGGTTATTTGAAACAAACACAAGGATGAACGGTGCAGCAAAACTCACATAAAAGACATATTGTAAACATTATAAGACTCTACACCGTCTTCCTTGTTGTTCAAAACTCAATACTAGATGTTATCTAGACTCTAGAGAAACTAAATATGCAAACCAAATTAGCAAGCTCTAAGTGTTTCTTCATTAATGGGTGCAAAGTATATGATGCAAGAGCTTAAACATGAGCACAACAATTGCCAAGTATCAAATTATCCAAGACATTTTAGAATTACTACATGTAGCATTTTCCAATTCCAACCATATAACAATTTAACGAAGAAGAAACTTCGCCATGAATACTATGAGTAGAGCCTAAGGACATATTTGTCCATATGCTACAGCGGAGCGTGTCTCTCTCCCATAAAGTGAATGCTAGGATCCATTTTATTCAAACAAAACAAAAAAACAAAAACAAACCGACGCTCCAAGCAAAGTACATAAGATGTGACGGAATAAAAATATAGTTTCTGGGGAGGAACCTGATAATGTTGTCGATGAAGAAGGGGATGCCTTGGGCATCCCCAAGCTTAGACAGCTTGAGTCTTCTTAGAATATGCGGGGGTGAACCACCGGGGCATCCCCAAGCTTAGAGCTTTCACTCTCCTTGATCATATTGCATCATACTCCTCTCTTGATCCTTGAAAACTTCCTCCACACCAAACTCGAAACAACTCATTAGAGGGTTAGTGCACAATAAAAATTAGCATGTTCAGAGGTGACACAATCATTCTTAACACTTCTGGACATTGCATAAAGTTACTGGACATTAATGGATCAAAGAAATTCATCCAACATAGCAGAAGAGGCAATGCAAAATAAAAGGCAGAATCTGTCAAAACAGAACAGTCCGTAAAGATGGATTTTATTAAGCCACCAGACTTGCTCAAATGAAAATGCTCAAATTTAATGAAAGTTGCGTACGTATCTGAGGATCATGCACGTAAATTGGCTTAATTTTCTGAGCTACCTATAGGGAGGTAGACCCAGATTCGTGACGACAAAGAAATGCTGGAACTGCGCAGTAATCCAAATCTAGTACTTACTTTACTATCAAAGACTTTACTTGGCACAACAAAACACAAAACTAAGATAAGGAGAGGTTGCTACAGTAGTAAACAACTTCCAAGACACAAATATAAAACAAAAATACTGTAGCAAAATAACACATGGGTTATCTCCCAAGAAGTTCTTTCTTTATAGCCATTAAGATGGGCTCAGCAGTTTTAATGATGCACTCGCAAAATATAGTATGTGAAGCAAAAGAGAGCATCAAGAGGCAAATTCAAAACACATTTAAGCCTAACATGCTTCCTATGCATAGGAATCTTGTAAATAAACAAGTTCATGAAGAGCAAAGTAACAAGCATAGGAAGATAAAACAAGTGTAGCTTCAAAAATTTCAGCACATAGAGAGGCATTTTAGTAACATGAAAATTTCTACAACCATATTTTCCTCTCTTATAATAACTTTCAGTAGCAACATGAGCAAACTCAACAATATAACTATCACATAAAGCATTCTTATCATGAGTCTCATGCATAAAATTATTACTCTCCACATAGGCATAATCAATTTTATTAGTTGTAGTGGGAGCAAATTCAACAAAGTAGCTATCATTATTATTCTCATCGAGTGTAGGAGGCATAGTATAATCACAACAAAATTGACTCTCCATAGTAGGTGGCACCAAAAGACCACTATCATTATAATCATCATAAATAGGAGGCAAAGTATCATCAAAGAAAATTTTCTCCTCAATGCTTGGGGGACTAAAAAGATCATGAAAACCAGCTTCCCCAAGCTTAGAACTTTCTATATCATTATCAACAATGGTGTTCAAAGCGTTCATACTAATATTACTACCGGCATGCAAATAAGATTCCATAGGTTTTTTAATTTTCGCATCAAACAATCCATGTTTTAAATCAGGAAATAGAATAAGAAGCTCATTGTTGTCCATTATGCCAAACTAGTGTAAACAAGAAACAAAAAGATGCAATTGCGGGATCTAAAGGGAATAGCTTCGAGCACAAACACAATGGCGCCGAGAAAAGTACTTGTTACACGGAACCGGAGTATGAGTGCCTTTTTACCTTTCCTCCCCGGCAACGGCGCCGGAAAAGTGCTTGATGTCTACGGGAGCTTCTATTCTTGTAGACGGTGTTGGGCCTCCAAGAGCGAGAGGTTTGTAGAACGGCAACAAGTTTCCCTTAAGTGGATCACCCAAGGTTTATCGAACTCGGGGAGGAAGAGGTCAAAGATATCCCTCTCATGCAACCCTGCAACCACAAAGCAAGAAGTCTCTTGTGTCCCCAACACACCTAATAGGTGCACTAGTTCGGCGAAGAGATAGTGAAATACGAGGTGGTATGAATAAGTAGTAGCAACGGCACCGAGAAAAGTGCTTTGCCCGGGACGGTAAACAAGCGGTAGTAACGCGACGGTAGTAACGCGATAAAACGAGTAAACAAGCAGCGATAGCGATATTTAGGAACAAGGCCTAGGGATTAGACTTTCACTAGTGGACACTCTCAACATTGATCACATAACGAGAATAGATAAATGCATACTCTACACTCTTGTTGGATGATGAACACATTGCGTAGGATTACACGAACCCTCAATGCCGGAGTTAACAAGCTCCACAATTCAATGTTCATATTTAAATAACCTTAGAGTGCATGAAAGATCAATTCGACTAAACCAAGTACTAACATAGTATGCACACTTTGTCACCTTCACACTATGTAGGAGGAATAGATCACATCAATACCATCATAGCAATAGTTAACTTCATAATCTACAAGAGATCATAATCATAGCATAAACCAAGTACTAACACGGATGCACACACTTGTCACCATTACACCGTGCAGGGAGGAATAAAACTACTTTAATAACATTGCTAGAGTAGCACATAGATAAATTATGATACAAAATACATTGCAATCATAAAGAGATATAAATAAGCACTTCACTATGCCATTCATAACGGTGAATAAGTGATACGTGAAATATAGCCTAAGAGACCCACACGGTGCACACACTGTCACCTTTACACACGTGGGACAAGGAGTCTCCGGAGATCACATGAGTAAAACTCACTTGACTAGCATAACGACATCTAGATTACAAGCATTATCATATGAATCTCAATCATGTAAGGCAGCTCATGAGATTATTGTATTGAAGTACATAGGAGAGAGATGAACCACATAGCTACCGGTACAGCCCCGAGCCTCGATGGAGAACTACTCCCTCCTCATGGGAGCAGCGGCGGTGATGAAGATGGCGGTGGAGATGGCAGCGGTGTCGATGGAGAAGCCTTCGGGGGCACTTCCCCGCTCCGGCGGGGTGCGGGAACGAGAGACCCTGTCCCCCAGATCTTGGCTTCGCGATGGCGGCGGCTCTGGAAGGTTTTCCGTATCGTGGTTCTTCGCATCAGGGGTTTCGCGACGGAGGCTTTAAGTAGGCGGAAGGGTAGAGTCGGGGGGCTGACGAGGGGCCCACACCACAGGGCGGCGGGCCCCCCCTTGGCCGCGCCGCCTTGTGGTTTGGCCACCTCGTGGCCCCACTTCGTATGCTCTTCGGTCTTCTGGAAGGTTCGTGGCGAAATAGGCCCCTGGGTCTTTGTTTCGTCCAATTCAGAGAATATTTCGTTACTAGGATTTACGAAACCAAAAACAGCGAGAAAACGACAGCGACACTTCGGCATCTTGTTAATAGGTTAGTTCCGGAAAATGCACGAATATGACATAAAGTGTGCATAAAACATGTAGGTATCATCAATAATATGGCATAGAACATAAGAAATTATCGATACGTCGGAGACGTATCACACTCCGCCACCTTCTTGGCTTTGTGGCAGCTGGTCGCATCGACGAGATTCCGCATCGGCGACAAAATCTCTCGTGCGAAAGGGCCGGCTTGTCCTCCAACGCGGCGAGCAGATCGGGAAGGTCCACGTCATCGATGTAGTCACCGGTGAAACATGGCACCGGTGCATCATCAACCTCCACGTGCGAGTGCAAAGCGGATCGGATCACATAAAAATCACGAACATGGGAACGTAAATATTGCCGAATGCACCGACCCACACTTTGTGCTCTTAGGTGCGAGGCGCACCCTATATACTCTAAAAAAATATAGTAATTTCAAATAAAGTAAAAAAATCGAATTTTTTGGAAATCAAAGATAATCCAGTATTGTACTCGTATAAAATTGTTTGGACAAGAAATGACTCACATTGACTTTAGGCAAAAAAAAAAAACAAATCTATGACGAATATAGCGTGAATAGTATTTTAATATAGGGCCTTCAAGTCTGTTTTTTTCACCCAGCAAACAAGAGAAGTTATTCCATGGTAAATCTTTCGCATACGAGTACAATACATGATCATCTTTGATTCTCAAAAAGATTTGAATTTTTTTAACCTTTTCTGAATTACTAATTTTTTTAAATATAGAGTGCGCTTGCTCCAGTTCACCAACCTATTTTCGCGAACAGGTGCTGTCTGGTACAGGTAGTTCTTTAACCTTAACATTACCTTGGC
>NC_061514.1:251306259-251321761 GCF_022539505.1 Lolium rigidum | reverse complement strand
GTTATATTTGAGATGCACAATAAACGAAGAACGAAAAGTAAAACACCGCAGGGGACACGAGATTTTAACGTGAAAAACCCTTGCAACACACAAGGGAAAAACCACGGCGCCACCACAGAAACTTCACTATTTTGGTGGTGTTTACAAACGCCGTGGGTGTACAATGATGCGATGATAACCCTAGCGGCGGCTTACAGTGGAATATAAATAGGCGGTGGCAACGATCCGTACCTTCACTTTACAGGGAATATAAATCGGCCCAAGCCTCCGGCGACGGGCCTCGCTCCGCTCGTCATAAGTTAGCCTCCCTTTAGTATATGAATTTGGATCACAAAATAACAAACTCCACCTTGAGACAAATTCCTTGTAGCATGAACTTCAACAATCACCCGAATCAACAAAGAAAACACTTGCCGGCGCCAATAGCCACTTGGGCTAAACAAGTTATACTAACCAAGCTTGAGCAAAGCTCAAACTTGGACACAGGGACAAGCTTAGTCATCATATCAGCAGGATTATCATGAGTACTAATCTTGCATACCTTCACTTTACCTTTTGCAACCACATCTCCGATTGCGTGGTACTTAATATCAATGTGCTTTGTCCTATCATGGAACATCTGATCTTTAGTAAGATAAATAGCACTTTGACTCGTCACTGAACAACTTAATGCAAGAATTATCTCCACAAAGCTCAAGCATATAACCCTTTCAACCAAACAGACCTCTTTACCTCGCCTCAGCAATAGCCATGTACTCAGCCTCAGTAGTAGATTGTGCAACAAGATCCTCGCAAAGTAGCCTTCCAACTAACAAAGACATCCACCAACAAGAAACACATAACTCTGTGAGGGACCTTCTCTTATCCAAATCGCCAAAGATAATCTGAATCCACATATCCGGCGAGCCCCTCACCAATCCCGCCAAACCTCAAGCAAGCTTTTGATGTGCCGCGAAGGTACCTCGAAAATCCATTGAACAGCTTTCCAATGTTCTTTACCAGGATTAGCCATGTATCGACCGACCAAACTCATAGCATATGATAGATCGAGACGTGAACAAACCATGGCATACATCAAGGAACCAACAAGCACTAGAATAGGGAACTCGAGACATGTACTCAATATCATCTTTAGAGCTAGGACATTGCAAAGCCGACAACTTGAAATGAGAAGCAATAGGAGTAGTAACCGACTTTGCATCATGCATATTAAAACGATGAAGAACTTTCTCAATGTACTTTTCCTGACTAAGAAACAACAAACTAGACTTTCTGTCCCTTTTGATTTCCATGCCTAGTATTTTCTTAGCAGGACCAAGATCCTTCATCTCAAACTCACTACTTAATTGATTCTTTAAAGTAGTGATCTCCACCATGCTCTTGGCAGCAATCAACATATCATCAACATATAGCAGCAAATAAATAGGTGATCCATTAACAAACTTGATATACACACAACTATCATACTGAGATCTCTCAAAACCATGTGTAAGCATAAATGAATCAAACCTTTTATACACTCGTCGTGGCGACTCGTTTCGGACCATAAAGGGACCTCTTTAATTTGCAAACAAGATCCTCCTTACCGTGCACAACATAACCTTCAGAGTTGGTCCATATATATATCCTCCTCCAACTCACCATGCAGTAAAGCAGCTTTTACATCTAGCTGCTCAAGCTCAAGATCATGCATAGCAACAATACCAAAGAAAGCACGAATAGAACTATGCTTCACAACCGGGGAGAATACATCATTATAATCAACACCGGAATTTGACTCGAAACCTTTTGCTACTAACCTTGCCTTAAACCGTGGAGGCTCATTAGGAGACAAACCTTCCTTTCTTTTGAATATCCACTTGCAGCGGACAACCTTCTTTTGTTTAGGCAAATGCACAACATCCCATGTGCCATTCTTCTCAAGCGATTGCATCTCTTCTTGCATCGCACCTACCCACTTCTCTTTATCAACCGAAGCAATGGCTTCAAGATATGTAGCTGGTTCAATATCATGCTCCACCTGTTCAAGACAACTCAAAGCATAAACAACAATATCACATTCTTGAATTAATCGGGTAGGAGGTGTAATATTTCTCTTAGGGCGGTCAGCAGCAATGAGACCGTCCTTGTCGCCGAACAAAAGGTGGTGAAGGTGGAACATCATTATCATCATTGTTGGTTTCAGGAAACACATTTTCATTCTCCTTTGCGTGCTCCACCCGCACGCCAATTCTCGTGCCGCTCATCATCGTAAACATCGAGAGAATCAATAGCATCGTAAATATCGATAGACGGACTATCATTAAACATAACCGCCTCATTAAAAACGACATTCCTGCTCAACACAATTTTCTTAGTTTCAGGATTCCATAATCTATATGCCTTAACTCCCGAACCATAACCAAGGAAGATGCACTTAACAGCCCTTGGCTCCAACTTTCCATTATCAACATGAGCGTAAGCGATGCAACCGAAAACTCTCAAATCTGAATAATCAGCAGGCGAACTGCACCATACCTCAATTGGAGTTTTCTTATCAAGTGGAACGTAGGTGACCCGTTGATGAGATAACATGCGGTGGAGGCCGCTTCAGCCCAAAAACCTCTATGCATCTTTGCATTAGACAACATGCAGCGAGCCCTCGAAATAATGGTCATGTTCATGCGTTCAGCCACGCCATTCTCGTTGAGGGGTGTACGGAATGGTATGATGTCTTACCATCCCATCATTGCTCGCAAAACTCATCAAATTCATTTGAACAAAATTCCATACCATTGTCGACATGTGAGTATCTTAACCTTCTTTTCAGTTTGGGTTTCTACCATAACTTTCCACTTCTTAAAAGCATTAAAAACATCGGATTTATGTTTCAGGAAATATGGCCACACTTTTCTTGAGTAATCATCAATAATTGTAAGCATGTAATTAGCACCACCATTAGAAGTTCTACGGACGGACCCCAAACATCAGCGTGTACATAATCTAAAATGCCTTTGGTGGTATGAACGGAAGCATTAAATTTTACTCTTTTATGCTTACCAAAGATGCAAGGTGCTCACGTAACTCAAGATTACCTAAATCGCAGCCATCAATTAGCTCTCTCTTTGCCAATTCTGCCATGCCAAGCTCACTCATATGTCCAAGACGCTTGTGCCAAAGGTTAGTCTTACTAGTTTCATCGAACTAACAATGACAGCAGCAATACCGTGCAAAGTGCTACCTCTAAGGACATATAATTTCGTAGAATTCATATCACCAATCATAATAATGAGAGAACCCGATGATACCTTCAAAAGTTTGTTCCCACCTTTGTACTTGTACCCGTCACAATCAAGGGTACTCAAAGAGATCAAATTCCTCGCCATGGAGGGTATGTGTTTCACTCCCGTCAACGTGCGTGTCATCCCATCATGGGTCTTGATCTCGAACGTAACCAATGCCAACAATGCCGCACTCGGTTGTCATTCCCCACACGCACAAAATCTCCACTCCGCACGTACTCATAAGAACTGAACCAATCTTTGTTACAAGCAAATATGAAACGAACATGCAGCATCAAGAATCCATTCATCATCACGTGAAACACATGCAGCCAAAACAACTAAGCAATCTCCATCGAAATATCACTACCAAGAACAACAACGAGCCTCACCCTTACCGGTGACAACGGCAGCCTTACCATTACCATCATTATTTTTCGGTTGGTAAGTTCCGTTCCTTTTCTCCTTGTTCCACAGCCTTCCAACAATCATCAATATTGTGGCTAGATTTCTTACAATACCCGCAGAACTTGTCACGTCCTTTGGACTTTGAGCGACCTCTATCGCCCTTGCTCTTATCTCTCGTTGTTGTGGTAGTAGTTATCTCGCTGCTCGACTCCGCCACGGACCTCTAACGCCTCCGCCTTGGAGGACGAACTTTCAGCCTCGCACCATAGATTTCATTTTCTCCTTTTGTTGGAGAGCATCATAAACTTCCGCGAGAGTTAGTTTGTCGCGGCTCAATAATATGGTGTCACGAAAATTACCGAAAGAATTAGGCAGCGAGCATAAAAGAAGAAGACCTAAATCCTCATCCTCATACTTAACTTCTATAGACCGCAAATCAGAAACAATCTCTTTCCAGGAAGATAGGTGATTCATTACCGAACCTCCCTCTTGCAACTTATGCGAGAACAGCTTCATCTTCACGTGCAATCTGCCCGTGAGATCCTTGGACAAACAGATCTCCTCTAGTTTGACCCATAACTCGGCGGTGGTTTTCTCCTCGCAGCACTTCTTGCAGAATATTATTGGACAGATGGAGTTGAATCAACGATAAAGCCTTACGGTCTTTCCGCTTCTCCGCATCGGTCCAGGTATCCTTCGCTTTCTCGCCGAAAGCATCGATCGCTTCATCCAGATTCGAAGATTGGGCGAGAATCGCCCTCATCTTCACTTGCCACAAAGCAAATCTCGTGGTGTAGTCCAGACTACGGTAGATCGAACTTCGATGACGACATCTCGTAAACCCTAGATCCAAAGAACACGGGCTCGATACCACTTGTTATATTTGAGATGCACAATAAACGAAGAACGAAAAGTAAAACACTGCAGGGGACACGAGATTTTAACGTGGAAAACCCTTGCAACACACAAGGGAAAAACCACGGGCGCCAGCCAGCAAAACTTCACTATTTTGGTGGTATTTACAAACGCCGTGGGTGTACAATGATGCGATGATAACCCTAGCGGCGGCTTACAGGGAATATAAATAGGCGGTGGCAACGATCCGTACCTTCACTTTACAGGGAATATAAATCGGCCCAAGCCTCCGGCGACGGGCCTCGCTCCGCTCGTCAGAAGTTAGCCTCCTTTTAGTATATGAATTTGGATCACAAAATAACATGTACCATGTCGCCAAGTACTAAAACAAAGTCATATGAAACTAAAATCCTACTACAGAACATGTGGTGCCGAAGAGGAAACAGTTTTTTGCTCTTCATATGGGCGAATAAGTTTTGGCAAGAGTTGAAGGAAATTCTGAGGGTCAAAGTACCACAATCATGCCCTATATTTTAGGCAATCGATTTGGTGGAAGGAAAGGTCACTACCGAGGAAAAGGAAAGTGTCCTTTTATGTAGGTGTTGGGCGACCTGGACTAAACAAAATAAATCTGGCATGGAGACAGATGAAGACCCATAATTGAGTCGGTGAAATGGACTTTGTATACAACAATGTATCTTGCTAGTGCGGGCGAAAGTAAGGTAGCTAAACCTCCTTGTGTGAAAGAACGGTAGAAGAAACCTAGTCAAGACATATTTAAGATCAATGTCAATTCAATCTTCAGAGAGGTGGAGATGCATGTGGCGATTGGCCTAGTAGTAAGCGACCATGGAGGAGAGCTGATTGTGGCACAAACTTTTTGCTATCACCATGCTGCTAGGCTCATGGCGATGAAATCTTTGGTTGTTTGTGATGTTGTCCAATTGTAGATGAAGAGGGGTTACCAAGGGGTTGAAATAGAATCGGATGCTCAAGAGGTGGTCAAGTTACTAACGGAACTTGGGATTGGTAGGTCTAAAATTGTCAATATAACTCATGAGGTAAAAGATCATAGTGAATGCTTCATCTATTGGCGCTATGTTCATCTTGTTACAACCTTCTCTCAGTACCATTTCCATATACCATATGTCGATGTATTTGGTGAATTTGGTTATGTTAGAGAAGCTAAGATTGAAAGGAGAATTTTCTAGCAAGGTGGTGGGACTAGAAAAAAGTATCACATGGTTAAGTAAGATCTAATATGTAAGCCAAAATCTAAAGGAGGACTAGGGTGAAAAACCTAAGTTTGTTCAATATAGGTCTACTCTCAAAGGGGTGGTGTAAATTAGAAAGTGGAGAGGGCCCATGACAGCAATTAGTTAAGGCCAAGTATAAAATACAATGTGGTTTTCGTAATGCGACACATAAACATTATGATTCCCCTGTGTGTGATGTTTTGATCAAAATCAAGCATTTGTATCTCCAAGGGAGGTGTATGGGGGGGGGGGGGTTAATGGTGGGAACGGCACATCTTTTGGGCATGATTTATATGATAGATAAATTTTCGTCTCAGAAAATTTTCCCGCTTGAAATTAATTTGGACCAGGACTTGATTATTAGAGAAATGGCTATTAATAGATGGAAGATGAGGTTTATGTAGGAGGTGGTTGGATGTTCCTTTGCAAATTCAATGTATAAACTCGGGGAATATTTTGGCATGTGTATGGCCCTTGGTGCTCAACCAGCTGATATCCAAAGTGGAAGTTCTCAAAGAGTGGAAAATTAACTGTCAAATTCAATTCATGCATAGAAAATTGTCATTTTTGGGCGTGGACATGTCATTTAAGCATTTGTGGAAGACAAAATTACCTCTCAAAATGACGATATGCCTTTTTCTAATCCAATACAATGCAATTGTGACCAAAGATAACATGAAAAAAGGGAAAATGGTGGGATTTTTTTCCTGGTGTTTTTGCCATGATGATTAAACCATTCAACCTCTTTTTTTTGTGTTTCTAGTTATTGTGTTCGGGTGGAGGTGGAGCACAATAAGATCCATCGTTCGTGCTTTTACTATACCTTCTTGGTTTACACAATATTTGTGGTGGATAGCGAATATGGTTCCCTTATGGACTAACATGCATGTTGCAGGTGTGGCAGCCTTGTGTTGGGCACTACGATGAAATTCATAATTAATCTTGTTTCTGTTGCGGTCAGAAACCCACCGGTGAGCAGCGACGGGCAACACTGTAGAGCCGGGAGGCTCCCAGGACTGCGGCTGGCCCTGGTCCCTCCGAGCGACGGCCCGCAAAGACTCCGGCACGCACATCCGATGCTGATGCAAGGGCGTGCCACCTGACCTATACCTGGTGAGGAAGGTGTTGGATGTGCCTCGCTTAGTTTCCCGCATGGCATACACGTAAACATTAAATACGAGCCTCGATCGGCTCTCAGGTTGTCCTGTGAATCGGCTCAAGGAGCCAATCCACCCATGATGCGTACGAGGTGTACGATCAGATGGTGGTCCTGCTTGGTCAAAATAAAGCTAAAACGACCTACTACGATTTAGGGTTTTCACCGCATAATCGAGCATCCTACTCGTGATTGAGCTCGGCGGCCACGCACGGTGATCGTAAACCGACCCTAGACAAGGCCTAAAAACCAACGCGAAGTTGATCCTCGGAACATCCTCGTCTAGGGCTAGCAAACTACACCCTACGCGCCACCGGATCCTTCAACCCGTTTGTAAGGCCTAACCATGCAGATATTAAACTAATCCTTGAAGAACAAGGAGCAATCATAACGGATCGGATCTACTAAATAATGATCAAGCGGGGTGCCGCCCTTACACCCAAGATAGGTGTAAGGGCGGCTAGATGTCTAAGGGTCGCACGACGATAGCATATGATACGATGAACAATGCTAACCCTAAAACATCTATGATAACTACGTTGCTCGCCATAAAAAAGGCTTCAGTACGAGCAACGCATGAACAACGAATAACGTAGCATCGCCTAGATCGCAAGATGCGATCTAGGCAGCATGGTGCTTACCCGGAAGAAACCCTCGAGACAAGGGAGTTGGCGATGCGCCTAGATTGGTTTGTGGTGAACGTGATTGTTGTTTATTTCATAAACCCTAGATACATATTTATAGTCCGTAGACTTTCTAACGTGGGAATAATCCCAACCGGGCACGAGCCCAAACTCTATCTAACCGACACGTATCCTACTATGGTACAGATACACGGGCAAACTAGCCCAAACTTTGTATACAAGGCCCATTCATGTATTTTCTTCCATGTATATTTTTCAATCGCGGCCCACCTCTGATCCGGTCAAATTCTGGTGATAACACATGCCCCCTGGTTTTGGAAATGACAATTCCAAAATCACTCTGTTTTTTTCTTCGTCGGGTCATGTCATGGCAGAGCAGAACCGTCGCAGTATCCTTCATCATGATGCCTTGCCTCCACTTCTCCGCGTGACCTGGCAATTTTTTTTGTTGGGCACCACTCCCTCGGAAACTGCTGTGGCATTGAATCTCCACTATATCCCCTTTTATTTAACTGTTCCAAACAGTCCGCTTCTTCATCCCCTTCGCATTAGCACTCCAAAAGCCCTCCTGCGCCACCATGTCTTCTTCCTCCTCGGCCTCATCGGGTCTTTCCATCGAATCCTCCTCCTCCCGCGAGCCGACGCCGGAGTGGGGCCCGGAGGAGGTCCACGCGGCCAACATCCGCCGCGCCATCGCAGCCGGGAGGAGTCCAGTCACGACTTTCTCCGTCCGGTCCGAGGACGACAAGTCCTCGACCGACGGGAAAGTGACCTCCGCTTCCTCGCCGACGGGGAAACGGAGGAGGAGAGCGATGACGATCACTTCTCCTGGGACGACTTCACCTCCTCTGAGGAGGAGGAGGAGGAGGAGGAGGAGGAGGAGGAGGAGGAGGACGACACCTCCTCCGACGAACCGCCGGCCAAGCGCTTCTGCCCCTGGCCGGGGAACCTCAGCGACTTCGACAACGACGACGACGCCGACGAGGAGGACGAGGACAACGAGGGTCCCGCCGGCGGTCGCTACGAGCAGCCGACGACGAGCCCGCCGGGAGTAGCGCCGACAGCGGCGACGACGGCGACGACGAGGGCAGCGACGACCCGTAGATAGGACCCTTAGCATAGGATCAGTAGTAGTAGACGGGGCAATGTATCCCCTTAGTACTTCCTTTTGAGAGCAATCAGCTCTTTATGTAAGAAATCTCGTTTATCAATGAAGAATTTTCCCAATTTGATTTTGCCGATTTCCTTTATGCCAATTTAGCCGATTTCCCCTCATACTGACTTTGCCGATTGTCCACTTAGCCAATGCTCAATGAACCGATGGCAACGCATCGGTCCCTCCTAATCCGCCCTTCATCTCTTCGACTACGGAGTGATCGTAAACTTGGTCAATGCTCAATAAGCCGATGTCAACGCATCAATCCCTCACGATCTATCCTTCATCTTTTCGACCGATGACTTTGAGCTCGGTGGACAATGTGGAAGACCAATGCCTTCAAGAGAGCCCTAGAACCGCTGCTGAAACGACTTGACGCTGAAGCCGATACTTCACGTAATCGTATATCACCCGCTCGCAAATCTCCTCGTTGATACTTCATAACCCCGCTCTGTTCCTTTGCGAGCAACCAGATAGCCCAGAGCCAACTCCCTATCGGTGATGATGGATCCCTCTTTTGCAAGAACTCACCACCTTTGAAGAAGATTGCGACGCAGACCAGCCGATGACTCTCCAATCGGCTTCTAAAAACAGAGCATCTACCAGGTCAGCCTGCCCCCGAGCCTCGCCAAGGCGAAAACAAGGATGAGGACACGCAATTTAGACAAATGGACCCGAGCTCGATCACACCCGAGAAAGCTACCACGCAGAGCCAGCCAGCAGCCGATCACCTTTCTTCCGTTGAAAGCCGATATTGCAGATGATCACACAGCGGCTTAGAAACAAAACTCCTCTGACACAGAGTTGGAGGTCCTTGTGTCTTGAACACGCAACTGGTAGATCCCATGAAATTTGTGCTAGAGTCGATGGCTGAATCATTGATACGTCTCCGACGTATCGATAATTTCTTATGTTCTATGCCATATTATTGATGATACCTACATGTTTTATGCACACTTTATGTCATATTCGCGCATTTTCCGGAACTAACCTATTAACAAGATGTCGAAGTGCCGCCTCGTTTTCTCGCCGTTTTTGGTTTCGTAAATCCTAGTAACGAAATATTCTCGGAATTGGACGAAACGAAGACCCAGGGGCCTATTTTGCCATGAACCTTCCGTAAGACCGAAGAGCATACGAAGTGGGGCCACGAGGTGGCCAAACCACAAGGCGGCGCGGCCAAGGGGGGCCCGCGCCGCCCGTGGTGTGGGCCCTCGTCGCCCCCGACTCGCCCTTCCGCCTACTTAAAGCCTCCGTCGCGAAACCCCCGATGCGAAAAACCACGATACGGAAAACCCACCGAGACGCCGCCGCCGCCGATCCCATCTCGGGGATTCTGGAGATCTCCTCCGCACCTCGCCGGAGAGGGGATTCATCTCCCGGAGGACTCTACACCGCCATGGTCGCCTCCGGAGTGATGAGTGAGTAGTTCACCCCCGGACTATGGGTCCATAGCAGTAGCTAGATGGTTGTCTTCTCCTCATTGTGCTTCATTGTTGGATCTTGTGAGCTGCCTAACATGATCAAGATCATCTCGTAATACTCTATGTTGTGTTTGTCTGGATCCGATGGATAGAGAATACCATGTTATGTTAATTATCAAGTTATTACATATGTGTTGTTTATGATCTTGCATGCTCTCCGTTACTAGTAGAGGCTCGGCCAAGTTTTTGCTTTTAACTCCAAGAGGGAGTATTTATGCTCGATAGTGGGTTCATGCCCGCATTGACACCGGGACAAGGACGTAAAGTTCTAAGGTTGTGTTGTGCTGTTGCCACTAGGGATAAAACATTGGCGCTATGTCCGAGGATGTAGTTGTTGATTACATTACGCACCATACTTAATGCAATTGTCTCGTTGCTTTGCAACTTAATACTCGGAAGGGGTTCGGACGATAACCCGAAGGTGGACTTTTTAGGCATAGATGCAGCTTGGATGGCGGTCTATGTACTTTGTCGTAATGCCCAATTAAATCTCACTATACTTATCATGACATGTATGTGCATTGTTATGCCCTCTCTATTTGTAAATTGCCCGACCGTAATTTGTTCACCCAACATGCTTTTATCTTATGGGAGAGACACCTCTAGTGAACTGTGGACCCCGGTCCATTCTTTTAATACTGAAATACAAATCTGCTGCAATACTTGTTTTTACTGTTTTCTTGCAAACAATCATCTTCCACACAATTCGGTTAATCCTTTGCTACAGCAAGCCGGTGAGATTGACAACCTCACTGTTTCGTTGGGGCAAAGTACTTTGGTTGTGTTGTGCAGGTTCCACGTTGGCGCCGGAATCCCTGGTGTTGCGCCGCACTACATCCCGCCGCCATCAACCTTCAACGTGCTTCTTGGCTCCTCCCGGTTCGATAAACCTTGGTTTCTTTCTCGAGGGAAAACTTGCTGCCGTGCGCATCATACCTTCCTCTTGGGGTTGCCCAACGAACGTGTGAAATACACGCCATCAAGCTCTTTTTCCGGCGCCGTTGCCGGGGAGATCAAGACACACTGCAAGGGGAGTCTCCACTTCTCAATCTCTTTACTTTATTTTTGTCTTGCCTTATTTTATTTACTACTTTGTTTGCTGCACTTATATCAAAACACAAAAAAATTAGTTGCTAGTTTTACTTTATTTACCGTCTTGTTTGCTATATCAAAAACACAAAAAAATTAGTTTACTTGCATTTACTTTATCTAGTTTGCTTTATCTACTACTGCTAAAATGAGTAATCCTGAAGTTGAAGTTCGTTCATTTAAGCAACAGGGAGGAGAATGTTTAAAAGATGCTTGGTATAGAATTAGTGATGCCCATAATAGGTGCACTAAGAAACACTCCACCACTATCCTACTCATGAATTTTTATGTTGGTATCTCTAGCCGGAATAGATATGTTCTTGATTGTCTCGCGGGAGGTAACTTCCTAGGTGCTCCCGCTTTAGAAGCTAGTTGCATTATTGAGAGTTTATTTGGAACACCACCTGTTAATGAAATTAAAATTGAAACTTCCCTTGAGGATGTTATGAAAAAATTGGAAACCATAGAGAAAAATTTTAGTGTTGAAACTAAGTTGGAGATGTTACTTGTTAAAACTGATAAACTGGATAAATTCTTAGGAGGAATTGATGAAAGAATTAGTGTCCTAGGAACTTGTGTTAACCATGATAATCAAATTAATAGGATTGGCGAACTTGAAAAAGCTATGGGAACCTTGGGTTCAACCTTTTCATCTTTACAGCTTAGAGAGAAAGCTTATGTGGGAAAGGAGCAAAAGTTTATGTATGCCTCTAAAGTGCCTAAACCAAAGAAATATTATTATAGGCCTAAAATTGACAAAGCCCCTAGTACCACTGCAAATGGGGGAGCTTATGATATCAATGCTCCATCTCGCGATAACACTTGATATACACTTTCTGCGCCTAGCTGAAAGGCGTTAAAGAAAAGTGCTTATGGGAGACAACCCATGTTTTTACTCCAGTATTTTTGTTTTATATTTGTGTCTTGGAAGTTGTTTACTACTGTAGCAACCTCTCCTTATCTTAGTTTTGAGTTTTGTTGTGCCAAGTAAAGTCTTTGATAGAAAAGTAAGTACTAGATTTGGATTACTGCGCAGTTCCAGCTTTCTTTGCTGTCACGAATCTGGGTCTACCTCCCTGTAGGTAGCTCAGAAAATTAAGCCAATTTACGTGCATGATCCTCAGATATGTACGAAACTTTCATTCAATTTGAGCATTTTCATTTGAGCAAGTCTGGTGGCCTAATAAAATCCATCTTTACGGACTGTTCTGTTTTGACAGATTCTGCCTTTTATTTCGCATTGCCTCTTTCGCTATGTTGGATGAATTTCTTTGATCCATTAATGTCCAGTAGCTTTATGCAATGTCCAGAAGTGTTAAGAATGATTGTGTCACCTCTGAACATGTGAATTTTTATTATGCACTAACCCTCTAATGAGTTGTTTCGAGTTTGGTGTGGAGGAAGTTTTCAAGGATCAAGAGAGGAGTATGATGCAATATGATCAAGGAGAGTGAAAGTTCTAAGCTTGGGGATGCCCCGATGGTTCACCCCCGCATATTATAAGAAGACTCAAGCTGTTTAAGCTTGGGGATGCCCAAGGCATCCCCTTCTTCATCGACAACATTATCAGGTCCCTCCCCTGAAACTATATTTTTATTCCGTCACATCTTATGTACTTTGCTTGGAGCGTCGGTTTGTTTTTGTTTTTTGTTTTGTTTGAATAAAATGGATCCTAGCATTCACTTTATGGGAGAGAGACACGCTCCGCTGTAGCATATGGACAAATATGTCCTTAGGCTCTACTCATAGTATTCATGGCGAAGTTTCTTCTTCGTTAAATTGTTATATGGTTGGAATTGGAAAATGCTACATGTAGTAACTCTAAAATGTCTTGGATAATTTGATACTTGGCAATTGTTGTGCTCATGTTTAAGCTCTTGCATCATATACTTTGCACCCATTAATGAAGAAACACTTAGAGCTTGCTAATTTGGTTTGCATATTTGGTTTCTCTAGAGTCTAGATAACATCTAGTATTGAGTTTTGAACAACAAGGAAGACGGTATGGAGTCTTATAATGTTTACAATATGTCTTTTATGTGAGTTTTGCTGTACCGTTCATCCTTGTGTTTGTTTCAAATAACCTTGCTAGCCTAAACCTTGTATCGAGAGGGAATACTTCTCATGCATCCAATACTTGAGCCAACCACTATGCCATTTGTGTCCACCATACCTACCTACTACATGGTATTTATCGGCCATTCCAAAGTAAATTGCTTGAGTGCTACCTTTAAAATTCCATCATTCACCTTTGCAATATATAGCTCATGGGACAAATAGCTTAAAAACTATTGTGGTATTGAATATGTACTTATGCACTTTATCTCTTATTAAGTTGCTTGTTGTGCGATAACCATGTTTCGGGGACGCCATCAACTATTCTTTGTTGAATATCATGTGAGTTGCTATGCATGTCCGTCTTGTCTCGAAGTAAGAGAGATCTACCACCTTTATGGTTGGAGCATGCATATTGTTAGAGAAGAGCATTGGGCCGCTAACTAAAGCCATGAATCATGGTGGAAGTTTCAGCTTTTGGACATATATCCTCAATCTCATATGAGAATAATAATTGTTGCCACATGCTTATGCATTAAAGAGGAGTCCATTATCTCGTTGTCCATGTTGTCCCGGTATGGATGTCTAAGTTGAGAATAATCAAAAGCGAGAAATCCAAAATGCGAGCTTTCTCCTTAGACCTTGTACAAAGCGGCATGGAGGTACCCCATTGTGACACTTGGTTAAAACATGTGCATTGCAAAGATCCGTAGTCCAAGCTAATTAGGACAAGGTGCGGGCACTATTAGTATACTATGCATGAGGCTTGCAACTTGTAAGATATAATGTACATAACTCATATGCTTTATTACTACCGTTGACAAAATTGTTTCATGTTTTCAAAATAAAAGCTCTAGCACAAATATAGCAATCGATGCTTTCCTCTTTGAAGGACCATTCTTTTACTTTTATGTTGAGTCAGTTCACCTATCTCTCTCCACCTCAAGAAGCAAACACTTGTGTGAACCGTGCATTGATTCCTACATACTTGCATATTGTACTTGTTATATTACTCTATGTTGACAATTATCCATGAGATATACATGTTACAAGTTGAAAGCAACCGCTGAAACTTAATCTTCCTTTGTGTTGCTTCAATGCCTTTACTTTGATTTATTGCTTTATGAGTTAACTCTTATGCAAGACTTATTAATACTTGTCTTGAAGTACTATTCATGAAAAGTCTTTGCTTTATGATTCACTTGTTTACTCATATCATTACCATTGTTTTGATCGCTGCATTCACTACATATGTTTACAAATAGTATGATCAAGGTTATGATGGCATATCACTTCAGAAATTATCTTTGTTATCGCTTTTACCCGCTCGGGCCGAGCGTAACTAAGCTTGGGGATGCTTGATACGTCTCCGACGTATCGATAATTTCTTATGTTCTATGCCATATTATTGATGATACCTACATGTTTTATGCACACTTTATGTCATATTCGTGCATTTTCTCGGAACTAACCTATTAACAAGATGCCGAAGTGCCGTCTCGTTTTCTGCTGTTTTTGGTTTCGTAAATCCTAGTAACGAAATATTCTCGAATTGGACGAAACGAAGACCCGTGGGCCTATTTTGCCACGAACCTTCCGAAGACCGAAGAGCATACGAAGTGGGGCCACGAGGTGGCCAAACCACAAGGCGCGCGCGGCCAAGGGGGCCCGCGCCGCCCGTGGTGTGGGCCCCCGTCGCCCCCCGACTCGCCCCTTCCGCCTACTTAAAGCCTCCGTCGCGAAACCCCCGATGCGAAAACCACGATACGGAAAACCTACGAGACGCCGCCGCCGCCGATCCCATCTCGAGGATTCTCGGAGATCTCCTCCGCACCCCGCCGGAGAGGGGATTCATCTCCCTGAGGACTCTACACCGCCATGGTCGCTCCGGAGTGATGAGTGAGTAGTTCACCCCCGGACTATGGGTCCATAGCAGTAGCTAGATGGTTGTCTTCTCCTCATTGTGCTTCATTGTTGGATCTTGTGAGCTGCCTAACATGATCAAGATCATCTATCCGTAATACTCTATGTTGTGTTTGTCGGGATCCGATGGATAGAGAATACCATGTTATGTTAATTATCAAGTTATTACATATGTGTTGTTTATGATCTTGCATGCTCTCCGTTACTAGTAGAGGC
>NC_061514.1:251277766-251306159 GCF_022539505.1 Lolium rigidum | reverse complement strand
GGCGACATAGAGGTACCCCTTTGTGACACTTGGTTGAAACATATGTTATGCAATGATAATCCATGTAAATCCAAGCTAATTAGGACAAGGTGCGGGCACTATTGGTATTCTATGCATGAGGCTTGCAACTTATAGGACATCTTATGCATAACACATATGAATTATTACTACCGTTGACAAAATTGTTTCTATGTTTTCAAAATGAAAAGCTCTAGCACAAAAACAGTAATCCATGCTTCCCTCTGCAAAGGGCCATTCTTTTACTTTATGTTGAGTCAGTTTACCTATCTTCTTCTATCTTAGAAGCAAACACTTGTGTCAACTGTGTGCATTGATTCCTACATACTTGCTTATTTGCATTCATCATATTACTTTGTGTTGACAATTATCCATGAGATATACATCCATGAGATAAACATGTTGAAGTTGAAAGCAACCGCTGAAACTTATATCTTCCTTTGTGTTGCTTCAAAACTTTCTACTAAGAATTTATTGCTTTATGAGTTAACTCTTATGCAAGACTTATTGATGTTTGTCTTGAAAGTACTATTCACGAAAAGTCTTTGCTATATGATTCAGTTGTTTAAGTCATTGTCTTTACCATTGCTTCGAATCACTTCATTCATCTCATATGCTTTACAATAGTATTGATCAAGATTATGATAGCATGTCACTTGAGAAATTATCCTTGTTATCGTTTACCTACTCGAGGGCGAGTAGGAACTAAGCTTGGGGATGCTTGATACGTCTCAAACGTATCTATAATTTCTTATGTTCCATGCTACTTTTATGACAATACTCACATGTTTTATACACACTTTACATCATTTATACGCATTTTCCGGCACTAACCTATTGACAAGATGCCGAAGCACCAGTTCCTGTTTTCTGCTGTTTTTGGTTTCAGAAATCCTACAAAGAAAATATTCTCGAAATTGGACGAAATCACGCATAGGGTCTTATTTTTACACGGAGCTTCCAGAAGACCGAAGAGCATACGAAGTGGGGCCACGAGGTGGCCAAACCATAGGGCGGCGCGGCCAGGGAGGGGCCCGCGCCGGCCTATGGTGTGGGCCCCTCGTCAGCCCTCCGACTCTGCCCTTCCGCCTACTTAAACTCTCCGTCGCGAAAACCCTATTACCGAGAGCCACGATACGAGAAAAGTTCCGGAGACGCCGCCGCCGCCAATCCCATCTCGGGGGATTACTGGAGATCGCCTCCGGCACCTGCCGGAGAGGGGAATCATCTCCCGGAGGACTCTACATCACCATGATCGCCTCCGGACTGATGTGTGAGTAGTTCATCTTTGGACTATGGGTCCATAGCAGTAGCTAGATGGTTGTCTTCTCCTCTTGTGCTATCATGTTAGATCTTGTGAGCTGCCTATCATGATCAAGATCGTCTATTTGTAATGCTACATGTTGTGTTTGTTGGGATCCGATGAATATGGAATACAATGTCAAGTTGATTATTGATCTATCATATATGTGTTGTTTATGTTCTTGCATGCTCTCCGTTGCTAGTAGAGGCTCGCGGCCAAGTTGATACTTGTGACTCCAAGAGGGGGTATTTATGCTCGATAGTGGGTTCATGTCTCCATTGAATGCGGGGAGTGACAGCAACCCCTAAGGTTGTGGATGTGCTGTTGCCACTAGGGATAAAACATCAATGCTTTGTTTAAGGATATTTGTGTTGATTACATTACGCACCATACTTAATGCAATTGTCTGTTGTTTGCAACTTAATACTGGAAGGGGTGCGGATGCTAACCTGAAAGTGGACTTTTTAGGCGTAGATGCATGCTGGATAGCGGTCTATGTACTTTGTCGTAATGCCCTGATTAAATCTCATATTAGTCTTTGTGATATGTATGTGCATTGTTATGACCTCTTTATTTGTCAATTGCCCAACTGTAATTTGTTCACCCAACATGCTATTTCTTATTGGAGAGACACCACTAGTGAACTGTGGACCCCGGTCCATTCTTTTACATCTGAAATACAATCTACTGCAAACTCTGTTCTTTGTTGTTCTTCGCAAACAAACATCATTTTCCACACCATACGTTTAATCCTTTGTTTACAACAAGCCGGTGAGATTGACAACCTCACTGTTAAGTTGGGGCAAAGTATTTTGATTGTGTTGTGCAGGTTCCACGTTGGCGCCGGAATCCCTGGTGTTGCGCCGCACTACACTCCTCCGCCAACAACCTTCACGTGGCCTTCATCTCCTACTGGTTCGATAACCTTGGTTTCATACTGAGGGAAAAACTTGCTGTTGTACGCATCACACCTTCCTCTTGGGGTTCCCAACAGACGTGTGTCAATTACACGCCAGCAAGGAGCAACAAGTTTTGGAGAAGATACTGTTTCCTCTCTCCTTTTACTCCTCTTCTTCTTCTTTTCCTCTTTAGGAGGGTGAGGCTTGAAAGGAGGCTTCTCCACATAACCTGGTTTATTATTAGAAACAATAGAAGAAACTTGGGAGGATACCTCTCTTTCATTAATAAGAACAAAACACATATTATTCCTGTCATATTTTGGTAAAGTCCCATCCTTTATAACACTTTGTATGTAGGTGTTGGCATGGTAATTATTAACACAATAGAGATAACATCCATGCAACACACTATTCATATCAAGATCACTCATATCTAACAATTTTTTTTCTTGATAACTCTTCACACCCCAAAAATGAAGTAAGTTCATCATGCTGATTAGCAGTGATCATGTTATCACAATATAGACTTGAAGTACTCATTAAATTCTAAATACTATCATCGTGACCAGAACATTGAAAATTAAAATGACCCACTTCATAGCAAAGTTCACAAATAAAAGGATGGAGGTCACAAACTTTTTCACCAAGATCTTTTAGAGCCTTGTACCACATTCTAGTTTTTTCATTCCTATGATGGATACAATATTCATCTTCGATTTGATTAATTCCACAAGGTCTATGCATTCCACAAAAATTAACATGCTTATAAGAAATAGTATTTTCAGAAGTTTGGGCATGTTTATTGCAATCATTAACAACAATTTCATTTTCCATGCAAGTGTCTTTGAAAGGTTCATGATACACGTCCCAATTTTCTTTAGGAACATTAATATGAGAAGCAAAGGTTCTACAACAATCAACAATAATTTGAGAATCAAGACCATAATTATCACTAAGCTTTTGAAAACCAGCAGTTTCAATGAAAGACTTAATGCATTCATATTCATAGTTTACACCTGATTCTTTACCTTTGTCGTTCTCCCAATCTTCAGTATTGCTTTGAATTCTTTCAAGAAGATCCCATCTAGCTTCAACCTTCTTACTTGTGAAAGAACCACTGTGAACATGCATCTACATAATCCTTATAATGACTTGAAAGCCTTGCATAAAAATTAGTAACAATTATTTCCTCAGAAAGCTCATGGTTAGGACATTTGAGTATTAATGTTTTTAGTCTTCCCCAAGCTTGAGCAATGCTTTCTCCATCATGAGGGTAAAAATTATAAATGCGATTCCTATCTAGATGCACTTCATGAAGAGGTTAAATTTAGAGTAAAAGAGAGATTCAAGCTGTTTCCAATTCGATGGTTGTTCATCCAGCAGCCTATACCATTCCTTTTCTTTGTCCTTAAGTGACAATGGAAATAGTTTCCTCATAACATTTTCTCTTGATAAACACTGCAATCTCAAATAACTCACAAAGTTCTGTAAGTTTAGACAAGTGAACACTTGGATGGACTGATCCATCCCCTACATACTGATCATTCATAACCCTTTCAACAATTTTCATAGGTATTTTAAAAGGAATACTTTCAACGGGTGGATTTGGAATATCACAAGCATCATTCGAATTACCACATATTGGAGACAAAGCATTATCAAGGCAAAATACTTCTTCCAAAGCTGAGGAGCAAAAAAGATTATTGTTGTATAAACTAGCTTCCCCAAGCTTGGGTTTTTCCATAGCATTAAAAATAATGGTGTCCAAAAAATTTATACTAATAACATTACTACCACTATTATACGGAACAAACTTCCATAGGTTTTTTAATTTTCTCTTCAAAAAGCATCATGTCCTAATTCAATATAAATTTCATAAGGATCTCTAATTTTTTTGTTGTTTTCCATTAAGCCTAACTAGTGAAATAAAAACAAGAAACAAAAAGATATAATTGCAGAATCTAATGGAAATAGTGATGACCCACAAGTATAGGGGGTGTATCGTAGTACTTTCGATAAATAAGAGTGTGGAACCCAACGAGGAGCGAGAGGTGTTGACAAGCAGTTTCGATGAAGGATTCCTTGTAAATGCTCACGAGACAAGTATTCGGGGGGTTTTGATATAGCAGATGAATAAAGTACAAGTAAGTAAAATGCGAGAGTAATAATTGCAGTGAGTGGCCCAATCCTTTTTAGCACAAAGGACAAGCCGGTTTGTTTACTTATAATGACCACACGTTCTTGAGGACACACGGGGATTCAGTCTAGTGCTTTCGCTTCATATAGCTGATTAATTTTCATTTTTTGATAAGTGTTGTGTGGGTTGATACGTCTCCGACGTATCGATAATTTCTTATGTTCCATGCCACATTATTGATGATATCTACATGTTTTATGCATACTTTATGTCATTATTATGCGTTTTTCGGAACTAACCTATTGACGAGATGCCGAAGTGCCAGTTCCTGTTTTCTGCTGTTTTTGGTTTCAGAAATCCTAGTAAGGAAATATTCTCGGAATTGGACGAAATCAACGCCCATGGTCCTATTTTTCCACGAAGCTTCCAGAAGTCCGAAGGGGAAACGAAGTGGGGCCACGAGGTGGGGACACAGTAGGGCGGCGCGGCCCAAGCCCCGGCCGCGCCGGCCTAGTGTGTGGCCCCACCGGAGACTCCACCGACCTTGCCCTTCCGCCTACTTAAAGTCTCCGTCGCGAAAACCCTACCACGTTCGACGAAACCGAGAGAAAACCTTCCCGAGCCGCCGCCATCGCGAAGCCAAGATGCGGGGGACAGGAGTCTCTATTCCGGCACGCCGCCGGGACGGGGAAGTGCCTCCGGAAGGCTCCTCCATCGACACCACCGCCATCTCCATCAACGCTGCTGTCTCCCATGAGGAGGGAGTAGTTCTCCATCGAGGCTCGGGGCTGTACCGGTAGCTATGTGGTTCATCTCTCTCCTATGTATTTCAATACAATAATCTCATGAGCTGCCCTACATGATTGAGATTCATATGATGATGCTTGTAATCTAGATGTCATTGTGCTAGTCAAGTGGATTTTACTTATGTGATCTCCGGAGACTCCTTGTCCCACGTGTGTAAAGGTGATAGTGTGTGCACCGTGTGGGTCTCTTAGGCTATATTTCACGAGAATACTTATTCAACTGTTATGAATGGCATAGTGAAGTGCTTATTTATATATCTTTATGATTGCAATGTGTTTTGTATCACAATATATCCGTGTGCTACTCTAGTGATGTTATTAAAGTAGTTTATTCCTCCTGCACGGTGTAATGGTGACGGTGTGTGCATCATGTAGTACTTGGCGTAGGCTATGATTGTGATCTCTTGTAGATTATGAAGTTAACTATTGCTATGATAGTATTGATGTGATCTATTCCTCCTTTCGTAGTGTGAAGGTGACGGTGTGCATGCTATGTTAGTACTTGGTTTGGTTATGTTGATCTGTTATGCACTCTAAGGTTATTTAAATATGAACATTGAATATTGTGGAGCTTGTTAACTCCGGCATTGAGGGTTCGTGTAATCCTACACGGTTAGTGGTGTTCATCATCCAACAAGAGAGTGTAGAGTCTAGCATTTATCTATTTATTACGTTATGTGATCAAAGTTGAGAGTGTCCACTAGTGAAAGTATGATCCCTAGGCCTTGTTCCTAAATATCGCTATCGCTGCTTGTTTCTTGTTTTCTTGCATCTATACTTCCTGCAATTTTACTACCATCAACCGCACGCCTGGCAAGCACTTTTACGGCGCCGTTACAATCTGCTCATATTCATTCATACCACTTGTATTTCACTATCTCTTCGCCGAACTAGTGCACCTATTAGGTGTGTTGGGGACACAAGAGACTTCTTGCTTTGTGGTTGCGGGGTTGCATGAGAGGGATATCTTTGACCTCTTCCTCCCTGAGTTCGATAAACCTTGGGTGATCCACTTAAGGGAAACTTGCTGCTGTTCTACAAACCTCTGCTCTTGGAGGCCCAACACTGTCTACAAGAATAGAAGCACCCGTAGACATCACCCTCACAGATGGTTTCTCTCGTTCTAGTTACAAACTGATAAGAACAGATCATGTGCTGGATTTTGTGGCCCTGCCTGTGATGCAAAGGCTGAGGCTTTGATTAGTAATAAGAACAGATACTATGGCTAGCTCTTATTTCTCTATGATGATCGAGGCATAGCATCTCTATGCGGTCGAGAGAAATAGATTCTTCACTCTGTGATGAGCTTAGCATAGCACCACTATGCAAGATCTGAGAGGAATCTCTTCCCATGACTTAACCGATGGTTTATGGTTTGATCTTAGTCTATTTCATTGCTTGCAAATACTGCCCATGTGCTATCTTTTAAGACTTGATACCCTCTGTGGTGCCTCTTAAGAGTGTGCACAGAGATATTTCTTACTTAGCAAGATTAGTGTTGTTGGCAGTTATGTAGGTTGATTTATTGGACTTGGATCATCATAACTATGATCAGATGATGTTAAAATCATCACAAAAAACTCATGTTTGATAAGCTATTTGAGGTGGACGGTATGATGCCTTTTTGGGAATAAATCCATATACTAGGATCAGTGAGTTTGGTATACATATTTCCATCTGCTAGGCATAACGTTGCTGGCTGATGGTGATCTTGTTATGCTTCTGGATTGTGGAATCTTCACCCCCTTGACTTGAGCCCACTCCTTCTGATCTTGATACTTGCTTTGGATTGGTTTGGGTGACTATCTACTTCTTTCATTTCTGGTTTGTTTCTGGAGGATTGTTTGATGGCCTGGATGAAGAACATTTGCTTTTCTTGGTGCTTTTCTTGGTTTGGTCGATGGGTTAGATAGAACTGGGGTGCTCGGCAATGGTGTGCTGCAAGTAGCTTATATACCCTGCTCTCTCTTGCTGTCTTTGGTTGACAGCACACACATGCAGAACCTATGTGTGAGCTGCCTGCTTCATTGCTTCCATTACTGGCTTGGTTCAGCTCCCCTTCGGGATAAACTTGGCAAGGAAAATATCTACCTTTTCAACCTCTCTTTATTTTTGACATAGCCACTTGGCTTTATTTCTATTTTGTGTCTTCTTTGTTTGTCTTGCAGGTGCTCAGGCTAAACAAGAAATGCTTGAAGAATGTAACTAACTAGTTTAGCCATTTGCAATTGTTTGTAATTTTCATTTTCCTTTTTCATCTATTCACTTTACGTAATATTTTGTAATAATTATAATTCAAATGAATATTGTAAATGACAATGTATATTGTGTGTTAATCAATAAAGCCCAAGTTTTCCCTAATGAGATTTTGATATATGATTTATTCTTTTATATTTCTTCATTTTCCAATTTCTATAATTGTTTATTGGATTATTCATAATTTGATTTATGATATATCAAATTGAAGTTTGAATTTGAAATTCAAACCTAACTTGTTTGAATTCAATTATGCAACTTAAAGTGGATTATGAAATGTTCTCCTCTCTTCTCGAAACCCTAATTTAATTTAGGATAGGTCCAATTTTATCGCACTCTCGAAACCTTTAATCATGTCTGGTGTCGAGAGAGAAACTTGTTCCCCTTTGTTGATGTAGTTTAATAATTAAGCGCGAAATTTTCCCAAATTTTCTATGCATGAATGCAATGCACACATCTGTTTTCTCTCTTTTTGTAACCCCAATACATGTGATATTACAGTCTCTACCCCTTAAACTAAACTTCGTCCTCGAAGTTTGAACTCTCTTGCGTCCCGGAGTGTGGATCTGACTTGTGCAGACTATATCTTTTCTCGAACTCCGTGGTGATCTCACTGGATATATTTGAATATATCCCTTGTCCAGATTCTTCATGGAATCCATCAGTGTTTGTCTCTGAACAATGACTTCTTTCTTTAATTCCATGATTTCTTTCAATAATATATCTTGTTTCCTTTCTCATTGAAGATTCAATGATTGGGTCTTCTTCTGGTGCTGCTAGTCTTAACTGAAGACTAATTTGATATCATACTCCTAATTGGTAAAATAGGTCTTTGTTTTCCCTTACTACCAAAACCGCAATAATGGTATTTAGTAAGGTACTTACCATAGAAGTGGTCTTGACGGTTTATTTCCCTAGGAATGGATTAAACTCACTTAGTCCATCCAATCATGGTTTATAGTTGATACCTATAACTATTTTGGGGTATTTAGGTTCCATGAAAGGAATCATACTATTAGTCTCTGATTTTGGTATGGTCAATCTTCTTCAGTCTTTGGCCATCTTGAGCTTTATTGAGCCTATTGTATTTCCTTCGTCCAACTTCTTTATGCTTGACTTACTTGAGCTATCGTACTTCTGAGTAGACATTACTCACTTTCTCAAGTTATAGTCCACTTCTTACTTCCTCGAGGTATAAACCTCGGCTTCTAGTCTGACACCCTTCTGAAAGTAGTGTTCGATAATCTTATGAAAATAAGATCGAACTTCCTCTTAGTTCAGACCTTCTTCATCTATATTGCTCAAAATATTGAGTTATTGTACATCCAACTCAATCTTTACTCTACCCCTTAGAGTTTTCTTATGGTCTTCAACTCCTTTTCTTCCAACCATTGGACTTATGGTTAGAATATTGGTCTAGGTCTTGTTTATGGTTGTACTCTTCTAAGATCTTGCGAAGAATATATGTGGTGTATCCACTCAATTGTGGACATCCAGTGTGAATCCTTCGATTAAATGATTATAGGTCATTGTTATTTGGCTGACAATTTTTTTATTTGTTCTCAACTTCTTGGTACAATTAATCCAATGGTGGACTACTTGATACCAATTGTGGCAATTTGTTATCTAAAAATGGATTCTATTATAGGTTCTGATCAACTGGACGAGACATCCTCTACTTTTTCTCGCAGTATTGATCCTATACCAACTGTGGTCTTCTCGTTACCATCTGTGGTCTTCTTATATCTTCTATGGTTTCATAGGTCATCTTCCATCATTCAGGGTTTATTTTGCAGAAAAACCACTAGCTGACACTATGAATATAGTATCCTAAGTGATTTCCCATGCATTCCTTATTTCATAATGACTATGGTTCTACTTCTACTTCTCCATAATCATCATATTTCTCACCTTCATGCTCCTTATGTACTAAAGTACCCCTCTGTTGAGGTAAAGCATGAGTTTTGGATTGGTACTTCCTTCCAAAGATTGTGGTTGCTTCCCACAACTTTACTTCCTTTTTCTGATGCACCTTCATCTTGTCTTCGAAATCTTCATAATTCGTCACTTCCTCACACGAATACCATTACCCTCTAGATCTAAAGCATCAAGTAAGAACTTGATATTGCAACATGCATTTGCATATCAAAGTCAAACTTCATGTATGGATCTAGTCAAACAATGAAAATCCAATAAAATCCAAGAAGATTCAGCTTTGTGCTTATAATACACATCATCATAAGCCTGAATATAGTAGTTGAGTAAGACATCTCTAAACATCAGGTTGAGATGTGTAGTATATAACACCACATAAGATAGGTTTATATCGTGATACTTAGCACGAATATGTGGATTTCTACTATTTATCTCAACATTTACCTTAATTGCACATTTGCAATGAGATAAACTTGAAACAAAGTGGTCTAGGATAGTTGTGATTGACCTAAAGTTCTTTGGAAGTATTAACTTGGATTCCATTTTGTTGAGGACTACTTCACATGATATGTCTAAGTTCTAACATTGCTACTCTAAACACATATCTATTAGGATATAACTCCTATACTACCAGGTGTTTCTATCATAAACATATGGTTTTGATGTGCTTGGCACACTTCCCATTGTTTTGGAACACAACTCTTGCACTATTGTTTTGCACTTGGCTTTTTATTGTACTCCTCTTAATTAATTATGAGGTTCTAGTCCATCACATAATGATTCTCATGTGAATCATATATGATTACTATCACTATTCTGTAAATAGATATGTTTTATTTCTATCTCTCTTACTTACCTCCCATGATTGACTCATCATGGTCTATACTACCTCATATGACTCATAATTATCACTTACTATCAATTGTTTCACAGGTCTAGACAGTTTTACTTACTCATTATTTAACTTGATCTACATCTTCTATTAGGATATCTTAATTATCTTCATCACTTGATATTATTCCTATTACGAGTCCGGATAACTCTTACTTAATCATAACATATGTTGGTACACATCTTCCAATAGGATATCTTCCTTATGGTTGTATCCTTTCTTTGGACTACCATGTATTGTATACCAACTCTGATCTACTCATCTATTGTTTTAAGGACTTAATGGTATGCTACATATTTGGGATTAACTAACTAACTTTGGAAGGATATGTAAGAAATGTTGACTCAAGTGTGTCAGGATTATTCTCAAGTGAATATCCATCTCAAGTCATAAGAATATTTGGTTTACCTAAGATAACTTCCTATAGACACTACCAATCCTATAGGTCTCCTTTAAAGGGTTTTAATCCTAGGGTCAAAGCATTTGCTCTGATACCAACTGTGCTGACCCGGCATACCACTACATGGTGTAGTATGCAAGTCTGATATAACACCAATGAAACACTGTTCCACTAGTATTATATCGCTCGAGTGGTACAACGAAACATATGCGGGTCCAAGGCATGTCTATAGAATTACACACAGACTCTGTTACATAAGATCATCATAACCTCCTACTTTACAATGAGGTAAAACTGCAAATAAACTCCAGAAGAACGACTCGTAGTCTAATCCTATCATGAACTCTATTTGTAGAGTATTTAACTAGCTATAGAGGCTATGACTAGATTCTAGCTAAATAGGAGCTAGGTTTAGGGAGCTAGTTCCCTTCTACTGCTTAATCTAGGTTTTCTCCATGGTGGATGTGGTATATGACTCTTCCGGCAGGTTCCTGTCCCTTGAAGTAGTTGTTGACTCCTTGATCTTAGAGTTGTACTGTAGATCCTCCTTCGTGGCCTCCATATCTAAGCAGGGGATTTAAGAGTGGTATGAGTACGAGCGTACTCAACAAGTTCATTATAGGAAAGAGGTGTTTAATGCACTAGCTACAACATTAGACCAGAAAGTCTAATACCAATGCAGGTTTTCATAACCATTTCTTCAAAAGGTTGCTTTTATTCAGAAGAACTATGTTCGTCAACCTTCACCGGTTTACTAGAACTTCATGGAGTTCCTTTCCGGCAGCGTTCGCAGTTCCATATCCCGGAACAGGGAGTGACAGGTCACGATTCATTACACTCTGCAGAGGTGTGTTGCTTTACCCATAAGAGATCTTAACCTTGGTGCCAACCGGGTGATCTTCCCGTCCACACTTCCTTTGGTGTGAGGCCCGGTATAAGGTCATAGCCAATCATATTCCTCCGCTACCTCATACACCCACCCTTTGCTGCAAACTCCGACCCTGGGTCCTCGCCGGTGCTCTTATACCAATTAAGGACGGCCCCCGACCACGACAACAGTTCAGGTCTCTACCATGAACTCCTCCGCCGGGAGATGCAACCCATCATAGACCGCAATAACCGTGGGACTTCAATCGGGACCCCCACCCTACCACTTGTCCTCTCTTGGATCAAGGGTTTACGGTAAAGCGCATCCGTTGATGTACAAGAGGTGGAAATACAATTGACTATTCCGTCCCACTCCAGATCTTATGGTTAACACGGGTATTACGGCACAAGAATCCATTGGACGACATTTGTTGTTTAATCCTAGATGGATATAAACCCTTGCAATGGAACCTCCACCATATCAACACAATCCATGGTTCCATTGCCCACCACAAAGTCATATTCATAGTTATGAAAATAGTGGTTTTGCTTTTTATGCAATAGTGATAAACATAGTACTTTGCAAGTAATTTGGTAAAAATACTCAAATGACATGAGCAAGTGATGAACTTGCCTTTCTTGACTGCAAGATTATGCAGACAAGGTCTCCGATACAATAACCCCAAATTCTTAAATAGCATCATCGTCCGGTAAGGACGATGTTTAAAAGATTGGCAAGGATGCAATAATGCATAAGTATGAGATGCAATCGCTCTAAGCGTGATCTAACCCCGATGATTTAGGATTAGTGAGTGGTAATGATTAGTTCTGGGTGTGTTGCACTATTAGAATGATTCACAAACAAGGTTCTTATTCAGGTTTGTGTTGTTTTAGAATCATAAGCAGGTGGTAAAATGAATAGTAACAATCATACACACCCAGGAATAGTAGTTGTATAATAAGTAAAGAGCAGTTGTCAATTTTAAGTCCTATAATGCATGGTTGATGATTACTTATTATATTTCAAAAGAATAACTTTTGAAGAACATATTGATTAAGAAATAATAAGTATTTTCACTAAGAATTATTTACTTATATGGTTTACTTGTGTATTTACTTCAAAAGAATAACTTTTGAAGAACAGGTTAATTAAGAACAAGAACTACTTTTAATAGGTGCTATGGGCTTCTAGGGTTTACTATTGGATTCATTTAGTTCACTAATAGGAACTAGTTGAGTTCTTAAGTAGAATGGGTCTATATGTAGCAAGTTTTGGCAGGTTTATTAATATGGTTTCCCATAAGCATCATATCAAAGGATGGTCATCAAGGTGGTTCCATGAGTTAGCTATTAGGGTTTACTATGATTTCATATTTGCTTTATTAAGTAATCACTAATGGTTTCTAAGCTAGGTGGCTTATTATTTCCTAAGTAGGGTTTAAGTTGGATAGGAGTATGTCATGTGGATTACTACACAAGGTTAGTATTATGGTTCATCACTATGGTTCTTTTAGGATATAATGGTTTAGGTGGATTCCATTGGTGTAATACTAAGTATGATGATCAATGGTCTTACTATGTGAATAACAAATTAGGGTTTGCTCCTAAATGGCACTAATGGATCATATAAGGTTTATTCAAGAGTAAAGACATGAAATGATAATCTCATATGATTAAGCCTAGATTTATTTTAGTAGATCATGGGCATGCATTTATTTGTTTCTTGTTAAGATTCTATATGTAAAGGTGAAGTTGATATGATCACATGGGCTAAACCCCTAGGGTTTTAGGATTGCAAGTGCAACTAATTTAGAGTGATCACATAAAATGATGAGACCAAAATTCTTGTTTATATTAGAATTAGGGTTTCTGAATTGTGATATCATTATTAAAATGATAATTGGTAGTAGAGTTGGAATTATTACTAATTTGGAGATAGAAGTAATAATTGATTTAACACTATATTTTTTTAAATAAAAACTTAAATAGGATAAATACTATTAGGGTTTAGGGTTTTTAATTAATAGTTGAAGTTATGCTTAATTAGAATTTTCATGTGACTAAACATAACCATAAAGAAACTATTTTGTTATACATGGAATTTTAATACAAAGTAATATTTACTATTTTCTTGATGTGAAAAATATAAACAAGAAAATTATATGATTAGTATTTAGGTATTAATAGTTTAGATTTAGAATTGGTTCTCTAAAAATTTAGAGGAAAATTCAAATTATTGTTTCTTTTATTTTTGAAGTATTTGTTTTAGATTATTATTTTTATTTATAGATGTCATTTTCTGATATTTACTTCTATTTATTGTTTTCTTTTTATTTACTTAAATGTCTAAAAGGTTTTTCCTTAAAAAAAATAGACCAAGTGGTGCGTTGGGGCTGGCCCAATGGCCTGGCCAACCAGGCTCGGCCCAACCTGGTCCAACCGAGTCGGTTGGGTCGAACCCAACCCGACCCCTTCTCTCATGCCCCCCCACACACACTCGTACACGAGAACGAGCTCGTCCGTTCCCCTCCTGGCGATGGCGCTTGCCGTTCCGGCCGCCACCGCCCAGCCTGTTGCTGGCCGATTCCGGCGCCGCCGCTCGTCCATGAGGCTTTGCCGCCCTCCTCCTTCTTCTCCACCAAAACTCCCTCGCCGTGGCGCCCCTGTCGCCCACACCCATGCGCCCCTCTGTGAACCCTAGCCGCCTCCTATTACGACCGTCGCCGGCTGATTCTGGTGCCGCCGTTGGTCGGCCCTGCACCGCCTTCTCTTGATCTCAAACCTCCTAGTTCGATTTGGCTTTGGTGGTCTCTAGCGGTCACCCCCGACCCCGGAACCCTAACTACTGCCGGTGGAGATTCTGGCCATCGCCGGCCTCGGCGAGCACCGCCGTCTGCGGTCGCGCCGCTTCTCTGGCTGCTCGCGCACGTCGACGAGCTGCTGCTCTGGCGTGGTCGTTTGCGCCTCCGCTCTTTGCTGTCATTCAACCTCATTACTGACCACTACCTCGGTTTCCCTCTTTGGCTCGCCATAATCTGACGGTGGTGATGGTTCTGGTTGTGTGTCGACCACGGTCTTGACGCCGGCGGGACGGCTACTGGTGTGCAACCCCGGCGTCCATGTACTGGTGGTGTTGTGCTGTGTTGTGACCACTACTTCGTCCTCGACGCTGGCTGGACGGTGCCGCGGACGCAACCTCGGCATCAACTATTGTGCTTATTTCTCTGCTGCAATCACTGTGAGCGAATTCACTCCCCTTTCACTATGTCTCTGACCTTGTTTTAATTTAAATTGTACTAGTGGCTTATCTCCCTCTAGTTGTTGGCTGTGATACAAGCATATGTGCTTAAAAATGTTTGGGTGACTTGGTACTGGTTATGTGATATGCTAATAAGGCTTTGCTCCAAGGGATCTCCGCCATGTGCTTGATTGGTTGCTCCAGTTTAGTTGTTGTGGTCATGAATTTGTGTGTGCTAGGCCTGATTATCGCATATGCTTGGGAATACTGATTCATGTGCTATATGACTTGTAAATTTAGCAGTCAAGTACTTATTCTAGTGGGCTATATCACAGGTTTAAGAGTGGTTAGCTAGTATGTGCTTTGTAAGTATTCTAAATGTTGCTAAAATGCTGCAGTGCATACTTTGGATAAGATCGGATACATATTCTTGGAAGTACTTGCGTGCATGCTTCTTGAACATTTGAGTTTGGTTGGGTGGTGTGCAAAATATTGAGATATAATATCTGTGTAGATGTTTTAACTCATCTCTGGCATTGGTAAATGGCTGCTATCTCACGGCTAAGGAAGCTGAATATCCACTACAATATGCACTATTGCTTGGCTGGGTGGTTTGACTGTGAGCTTATGGCATGCATTTCATACTGGATTGAGATGGTCCATGAATCATTTTATCAGTGTTATGGATTGGAATTGATATATGTATGCTGCCCTCACAGATGGTTTCTCTCGTTCTAGTTACAAGCCGATAAGAACGAGATCATGTGCTGGATTTCGTGGCCCTACTCGTGATGCAAAGGCCGAGGCTTTGATTAGTAATAAGAACGAGATACTATGGCTAGCTCTTAATTCTCTATGATGATCGGGCATAGCATCTCTATGCGAGTCGAGAGAAATAGATTCTTCACTCTGTGATGAGCTTAGCATAGCACCACTATGCAAGATCTGAGAGGAATCACTTCCCATGACTTAACTGATGGTTTATGGTTTGATCTTAGTCTATTTCATTGCTTGCAAATACTGCCCATGTCCTATCTTTTAAGACTTGATACCCTCTGTGGTGCCTCTTAAGAGTGTGCACGGAGATATTTCTTACTTAGCAAGATTAGTGTTGTTGACAGTTATGTAGGTTGATTTATTGGACTTGGATCATCATAACTATGATCAGATGATGTTAAAATCATCACAAACAACTCATGTTTGATAAGCTATTTGAGGTGGACGGTATGATGCCTTTTTGGGAATAAATCCATATACTAGGATCAGTGAGTTTGGTATACCTATTTCCATCTGCTAGGCATAACGTTGCTGGCTGATGGTGATCTTGTTATGCTTCTGGATTGTAGAATCTTCACCCCCTTGACTTGAGCCCACTCCTTCTGATCTTGATACTTGCTCTGGATTGGTTTGGGTGACTATCTACTTCTTTCATTTCTGGTTTGTTTCTGGAGGATTGTTTGATGGCCTGGATGAAGAACATTTGCTATTCTTGGTGCTTTTCTTGGTTTGGTCGATGGGTTAGATAGAAGTGGGGTGCTCGGCAATGGTGTGCTGCAAGTAGCTTATATACCCTGCTCTCTCTTGCTGTCTTTGGTTGACAGCACACACATGCAGAACCTATGTGTGAGCTGCACTGCTTCATTGCTGCCATTACTGGCTTGGTTCAGCTCCCCTTCGGGATAAGCTCGGCAAGGAAAATATCTACCTTTTCAACCTCTCTTTATTTTTGACATAGCCACTTGGCTTTATTTCTATTTTTTGTCTTCTTTGTTTGTCTTTTAAGTACTCAGGCTAAACAAGAAATGCTTGAAGAATGTAACTAACTAGTTTAGCCATTTGCAATTGTTTGTAATTTTCATTTTCCTTTTTCATCTATTCACTTTCTGTAATATTTTGTAATAATTATAATTCAAATGAATATTGTAAATGACAATGTATATTGTGTGTTAATCAATAAAGCCCAAGTTTTCCCTAATGAGATTTTGATATATGATTTATTCTTTTATATTTCTTCATTTTCCAATTTCTATAATTTTTTATTGGATTATTCATAATTTGATTTATGATATATCAAATTGAAGTTTGAATTTGAAATTCAAACCTAACTTGTTTGAATTCAATTATGCAACTTAAAGTGGATTATGAAATGTTCTCCTCTCTTCTCGAAACCCTAAGTTAATTTAGGATAGGTCCGAGTTTATCGCACTCTCGAAACCTTTAATCATGTCTGGTGTCGAGAGAGAAACTTGTTCCCCTTTGTTGATGTAGTTTAATAATTAAGCGCGAAATTTTCCCAGATTTTCTATGCATGAATGCAATGCACACATCTGTTTTCTCTCTCTTTTTGTAACCCCAATACCTGGGATATTACACTGTCTTAATGCTATTTCAATCCTATCAATTGCCCAACTGTAATTTGTTCACCCAACACTTGTTATTGGAGAGTTACCACTAGTGTAGATAGCTGGGAACCCCGGTCCATCTCTCATCATCATAACTCGGTCCTACATGTCATTGGAAGTAGTATCAACTATTTTCTGTTGCCATTGCCTCTGTGTTACTATTACTGCTGCTGTTTTACTGTTACTACTGCTCTCATATTACTGCTGCTTTCACATCACCACTGTTACTAGTGCTTTTCCAGGTGCAGCTGAATTGACAACTCAGTTGTTAAGGCTTATAAGTATTCTTTACCTCCCCTTGTGTCGAATCAATAAATTTGGGTTTTACTTCCCTCGAAGACTGTTGTGATCCCCTATACTTGTGGGTTATCAGGCCCCAAAGTGACAGAAATTGGGACAACCGGAGGGGAAGGTTGTGATACGAGGATCACATGTGTTCACGGAGTGTTAATGCTTTGCTCCGGTACTCTATTAAAAGGAGTACCTTAATTACCAGTAGTTTCCCTAGAGGCCCGGCTGCCACCGGCTGGTAGGACAAAAGATGTTGTGCAAATTTCTCATTGCGAGCACGTACGACTATATACGGAACACATGCCTATGGTTGTTTAGTACTTGGATACTGTTTTATTATTATCTTCAAATACCTAGTCTTGATTATTACATGAGTTATCTTATCCATGCAGCGCCCGTTCATCCATCCCTATGCCTACAGTATTTTAATCCTACTGTTTACTATAATCACTACTGTTGTCTTTATTACACTGCTGCTTATATTTCACTACTGCTACTGCTATAAAACTGTTGCTACTGAGAAACTCTTGCGAGCAAGTCTGTTTCCAGGTGCAGTTGAATTGACAACTCCGCTGTTAAGGCTTACAAATATTCTTTGGCTCCCCTTGTGTCAAATCAATAAATTGGGTTTTACTTCCCTCGAAGACTGTTACGATCCCCTATACTTGTGGGTCATCACTCTCCAAATATGGCATCATCGCGTCGCCAAAAGTGATGGTAACGCATGGCTGGGCCATCCACTTGGGCAGGGTTCCCGTGCCGCCATTGCCCGCCGGCAAGGACTTCGACCATGAGGTATTCCGCCGTAGTTAGAAGGGCGCGTTGTGGCTCGACCCAAAGTACAAAGACGATAGCAACTACTGGCCGACGCTATTTCGCGACGAACAGGAGACAACTCTAAACCACTTCACCGGCTTTCAATCACCACTAGAGAAGAACAAAGCGAGTAGTTAGTGCTCGGCCACACCATCAAGGACTTCACCAAGAATGCGCGGCGTGTAGCCTTCATTCGTAGGCTACATACGCCGGCATTGTCACCCTTGACCCCGACAAGGAAAAATAGGGGTTCTCGGTGGACTCTAGCAGCGCGCTGCCCAAGCGACTCCGGCAAGGAAGCCTTCACGGCGTATTAAGTTTTTAATCCGTATGAATGAACGGTGCACTGTTCCTCTTTTTTTTTACGAAACCTCGTCAGAGGGCGGGGAGCTCCCGCATTGCATTATAAGAAGAGGGCGAATGGTCCGGTCAGTAAGGGAAACCGGACCCAAAAACCGTACAAGCACGGTTAATTAAGGGAAACCGGTGAAACCCGCACACTACACACCCGAACGGTGTATTGTCCCTCTTTTTTCTCCATGTGTGCTAAATAATGTTTCATGGAAGCTATTTCCATCTTAAAATAAACATGAAATGGTAATATGTGTCAGGCCAGTGGGTCAAGCCCCGATCCAAATGGACACATGGCAACATGGTCTAATTTGTATTCGCGGTTTGACACAAACGAATTAAAAGAAAGAGGTGAATGCTGAACCCAACAATACATTTTAATACGCGCCACGTCTTATCTATTCTCTAAATTGTATTGGAAGGGTCAGCTTACCAACTGTCTGTTGAATCAAGTCACATTAATTTTCAGAAACTTAAAATGAAAATCAACTAGATGTTCTAAAAAAATAAACTTCTTTTTTAATGTCGATCATATTGAGCGCGTAGAAGCAGAGGTACCACCCACGGCTTAAGAGGACAAACAAGGGATTCTAATAATCTTAGAATAGCCAAGACCAAGGTTTTGAATCCAGGTTGCACACTGCTTGAATGAGATTAAGTGGTGAGATTGTACTGGAGAATTACGGCAATGGCAAATAGGCTTTTGAAACCAACGTCCGAGGAATGAGAATCAAAGTCATAGTTGCACGCCAGCTTCGGTGATGGCTAGTTGACCACTGCTGGGTCGAGTCGTCGAGGACCGCGGTGGCCCTCGCGACATGACCTCGCGTAGAACCAAACAGCGACTGGGTGAACTGCTCCGTGTGAGTCTTCCCAACGGTTTCCACACGGCAACAACGATAGGTTCCTGTCGAATCTGATGGGATCTGCCCTTGCAGTGGAGTTCTTAGACCTGAAATGAACTTTGTTTAAACTCTAGTGGCTACTCAGAAAAAAATCTCTTCGATTCTAGATACATAAGTTTCAGCGACAGGTAATATGAATCAGAGTAGTAACTTTTATGGCTTCGTGGTGTCTCGCCGGTTGGCTAGATGTGATTCTTCTTCATAGGTTTGCCGGCCTGACCGGCGAGGCCGAGCAGTTTGGCCCTCCGACAGTTTCCACCATGTCACACCACCGTTTTTGACACCGAACGACTCAGTTGATGTCACGCCATCTTCCATGTCGAACAGTTCAGAATTTCGCAAAGTTGACTTTGACAATTCCATTCAGCATTGTCGGGCAACCCGAAAATATTGATGCATAAACACCCGGGACGAAAGGCGATTATAATTTGAACATTGATTCGCCTATGGAAGGTATACAATATGAAGTGTTGTCCAACCTAACGGCTCCCAGACGTAATGCCCAATAAACTGGTATGGCCGAGGATTTTTTTTTTAAAGCTGAACGGTAGGTTTTCCCATAGCATTTTTTTATATATTTTCAATAAAAGGTGTCTGTACATAAAAGCAATTTTTACATCACCAACTTTTTTTTGTTTACAAGATAATGTATTTTAGGGCACCTGTATTGTACGAGATGATATAAAATAGGGCACATTTCACAAACTTTGATCACAACTTCAAATTCAACATCAACAGTCAAACTTGATCAAACTTGAATTTTAAATTCGATTGAACTTCCAGCTATATATATACTCACACACTGATACTAGACAGAACATTAATTTAATTCGATTAAAATTCGACATCCACACAAACTAAACACTACTTCCGCGTCGCCGCAGCCACCATGGATTCCAAGGTAACCCTCGCAGCCGCCGCCGCCTTGGACTCCGCCATAGCCCCAATGGAGGCTGCATCTGCAGCCAAATCAAAGCGTGCCGCCACCGGCGGCCGGGAAGCTAAGCGAAGGCGGCAAAGAAGGTGTTGTCAAAGAAGGACAAAGGCGTCGAGGCCGCGAAGCATCACGGCCGGCGCAAGAATCTGAAGGAGAGGAATGTATCGGCTGCCGCCACCAAGCAAGTGGAGGCTACCCAGCACACCGCGTGGTAGATGCAGCTGAAAGTTGGCGCCGCGCAAGTAGGCCTCCATCCGAGCATAGCGGAGGCCATGCTCCTCGTCAAGCAAGAGAGGATCGTCAGTGTCGCTCCCTCGGCCTCATCGGTAAGCTCGGTAAGTTCCCAGCTGCGTCCTGGAACGCCTGCACCCTTGCTGGTCCACACGGCGTCGCGGTTCACCTCCGGTGGCAATGGAGCGTCAGTTCCCGACCTGAACCGAACACCGAGGAGCGATGACTCATGACCGGGCGCAACACAGAAGACGTGTCGGGTCCCGGAGGAGAGCATGCTGGTGCCCCGCACCCGGTTTGAGGAAATGAAACCATCTGCCATGACGATGGACGACCCGGTACGTTAGCTTTCTCAGTGTGTCGGTCTGCCGTGTGTCATTCGTCTGATGTCCGATGATTCTTAGGCCTTTTGGACGAGACGCAATGAGTGTGACATCCAGGCCATTATCTTCGGCGGCGGCTTCGTTGGCGATGTCGGCCCCGGGACAGGGTCGCATGATCAGTGGCCGGAGACACAGGACGGGGTGCACATCGATGGCGCACGACTGTTCTCCACCCAGCCCACTGATACGTCTCCAACGTACCTATAATTTCTGATGTTCCATGCTTGTTTTATGACAATACTTACATGTTTTGCTTGCACTTTATAATGTTTTTATGCATTTTCCGGAACTAACCTATTAACGAGATGCCGAAGGGCCGGTTGTTGTTTTCTGTTGTTTTTGGTTCCGAGAAAGGCTGTTCGGGCAATATTCTCGGAATTCGACGAAATCAACGCCCGGAACCTTATTTTTCCGGAACCTTCCGGAAAGTCGAGAGGGGGACCAGAGGGGTGCCCCGGGGGCCCCACACGTGGTGGCGGCGCGGCCCGGGAGGGGGCGCGCCACCCTAGTGTGAGGAGGCCCCGTGGCCCCTCGACTCCGACTCTTCGCCTATTTAAGCCACGGTGACCTAAAACATCGACACCAATTGACGAAACTCCGAGAAAGACTCCGGGGGCGCCGTCACCATCGCGAAACTCCAATTCGGGGGACAGAAGTCTCTGTTCCGGCACCCTGCCGGGACGGGGAAGTGCCCCCGGAAGCCATCTCCGTCGACGCCACCGCCTCCATCATGCTCTGTGAGTACTTCCCCCATGGACTACGGGTTCTAGCTGTAGCTAGTTGGTACTCTCTCCCCCATGTACTTCAATACAATGATCTCATGAGCTGCCTTACATGATTGAGATTCATCTGATGTAATCGGTGTTGTGTTTGTTGGGATCCGATGGATTGTTACATTATGATTAGTCTATCTATAAAGTTTGTGAAGTTATTGTTGCTGCAATCTTGTTGTGTTTAATGCTTGTCACTAGGGTCCGAGTGGCATGATCTTAGATTTAAGCTCTATACTTATTGCTTAGATTGTATCTACAAGTTGTATGCACATGTCTATGTCCGGAACCAAAGGCCCCAAAGTGATAGAAATTGGGACAAGCTGGAGGGGAAGGCTTAGATATGAGGATCACATGTTTTTACGGAGTGTTAATGCTTTGCTCCGGTGCTCTATTAAAAGGAGTACCTTAATTTCCGGTAGATTCCCTAGAGGCTCGGCTGCCACCGATCTGGTAGGACAAAAGATGTTGTACAAGTTTCTCATTGCGAGCACGTATGACTATATATGGGAAACATGCCTACATGATTAATAATCTTGATGTTCTGTCTTAATGCTATTTCAATCCTATCAATTGCCCAACTTGTAATTTGTTCACCCAACATTTGTTATTGGAGAGTTACCACTAGTGTAGATAGTTGGGAACCCCGGTCCATCTCTCATCATCATATACTTGTTCTACATGACATTGGAAGTAGTATCGACTATTTTCTGGTGCCATTGCTCTCATATTACTGCTACTGCTGTTGTGTTACTGTTACTACTGCTCTCATATTACTTGCTGCTTTCACATCACCCACTGTTACTAGTGCTTTTCCGGATGCGGACTGAATTGACAACTCAGTTGTTAAGGCTTATAAGTATTCTTTACCTCCCCTTGTGTCGAATCAATAAATTTGGGTTTTACTTCCCTCGAAGACTGTTGCGATCCCCTATACTTGTGGGTTATCAAGACTATTTTTACGGCACCGTTGCCGGGGAGGCATAGCTCTACTCATAAGTACACCTGGGGAGTACACTCTACCTCTCTCTCTGTTTTATTTTATTTTGTTTTGCTTAGTTTACTTTTATCTAGTTTATTTGTGCTTAGTTTATTTATGTCCAGTATTATTTTGCTTAGTTTACTTTTGTCTAGTTTGTTTTTGTCTTGTTTTATTTTCCTCATATACCCGAAAATCCATAAAAATTTGAAAAACCGAAAAATTAAAAACTATTGCTATGGGAGAACCTACAACCTATTTGGAGCTTATTGAATTATATAATAATTATAGAGAATCAAGAACGGGAAAAGTTATGAGTGATGTGATAGAAAAATTGAATACAATTGCTAAAATCTTGCTTAAACGCCATGATATAAATTGTTGCTCTAAACAGGATACTAAACATCTGAAATTTCAATGTGGCTTTAGTGAGGAAGTTTTAATTAAGAACTATAATTGGAATAGCTATATTCATTTTGGGTTCGAAGAAGTAGAACAATTTGTCATATTTATGGGAGCCTCTGAGATAGAATCCTTCATATCTAATAATTATGAAACTTGTGTTGTTTGTAAGGACCTTAAAGATTATGTCTCTTCTATCCTTAATTTTTGCATAGAAAGTTACAGTGATAATTCCTATATCATTGATTACAAAGAGAGACTCATTAATGCACAAGAATGCACTCACAATTTGCAGGAACCTGTGGAAGAAGAAATTAATGAACCTGAAAGCTCATTGGATGAAAAAGAGGAGGAAATTGATGAACCTGAAAGCTCATTGGATGAAAAAGAAGAGGAGAGTGATGAACAAAAGGAGGAAGAATGGATTAGCTGCCCATGCCAACCTTCTAATGAGAGTAACTCTTTATCTCTTACACTATTTGATTGTCCTCCATGCTTACCAAAGAAGGATGAATGTTATGTTCCTGTGGATTCTCTTGAAATATTCCCTATGAGTAAAACTTGTGAGAATAATTACGCTACTGTTATCTATGATAATCCATGCTATTTTGATAAATCTTATGATAATGCTTTGTTTGTGCCTGATGTCGAAATGCATGGTACTAAAGAGTTTTGCTTAGCAAATGTTTATGATAAATCTCTAGATGATGGTCCTATGTTACTTGATAATATTAATTATACCACTAATGAAAATGGGATTGGAAAGGTCTTGACTTTATCTAGGAGTCCCGTATCTCTTAAGAATGATCAATCATCTTGTTATATTATTGATAAAAAAGGATTTGATAGTTTTAATCCTACTATTTTTGAGCTTGATAAAAATTATGTGTTTGTAGATCATGGAAAGTATGCTGCATGTGATAGTTATATTGTTGAGTTTATCCATGAAGCTACTGAAAATTATTATGAGAGAGGAAAATATTGTTGTGGAAATTTGCAGGGTACTAAAACACCTCTCTATATGCTGAAAATTTTGAAGTTACTCGTGTTTTATCTTCTTATGCTTGTCACTTGGTTCTTCATGAATTTATTTGTGTACAAGATTCCTATGCATAGGAAGTGGGTTAGACTTAAATGTGTTTTGAACTTGCTTTTTGATGCTCTCTTTTGCTTCAACTCTTATTTCTTGCGAGTGCATCATTAAAATTGCTGAGCCCATCTTAATGGCTATAAAGAAAGCACTTCTTGGGAGATAACCCATGTATTTATTTTGCTACTGTTTTGTTGTGTCTTGGAAGTTGTTACTACTGTAGCAACCTCTCCTTATCTTTATTTTATTGCATTGTTGTGCCAAGTGAAGTCTCTAATAGAAGATTGATACTAGATTTGGATTACTGCGCAGAAATAGATTTCTTGCTGTAACGAATCTGGGTATGATTCTCTGTAGGTAACTCAGAAAAATCTACCAATTTACGTGAGTGATCCTCAGATATGTACGCAACTTTCATTAGTTTTGAGTTTTCTGATTTGAGCAACGGAAGTACCTCTTAAAAATTCGTGTTTCTCTGGTTGTTGTTTTGACAGATTATGTCTCTGTTTTTTGCATTGTCTCTTGTGGACTTTAAGCAAGGCTTTCTAGACGTGGAGAGCTGTAGCTAATGTTTTATTGAGTTCTTGAAATGTGTCACTACAGGGCTAAAGTGGATTAAAGTTTTTTGAGTACTAACCCCTCTAATGAATTTTATGAGAAGTTTGGTGTGAAGGAAGTTTTCAAGGGTCAAGAGAGGAGGATGATATATGATCAAGAAGAGTGAAAATTCTAAGCTTGGGGATGCCCCCGTGGTTCATCCCTGCATATTTCAAGAAGACTCAAGCGTCTAAGGTTGGGGATGCCCAAGGCATCCCTTCTTCATCAACTTATCAGGTTCTTCTATTGAAACTATATTTTTATTCGGTCACATCTTATGTTCTTTACTTGGAGCGTCTGTGTGTTTTAATTTTTGTTTGTGTTTGAATAAGATTGGATCCTAGCAATCCTTGTATGGGAGAGAGACACGCTCCGCTTTTTCATATGAACACTTGTGTTCTTCGTTTTACTTTTAATGTTCAATGATAAAAGTTGGAAGCTATTGCATTTATTGCTATTTGGTTGGAAAAAGAAAATGCCTCATATTGTCTTGGATAATTTGATACTTGGCAATTGTTTTGAGCTCTCAAGTAGATCATGATTAAGCTCTTGCATCATGTAGTTTAAACCCATTAGTGGAGAAATACCGTAGAGCTTGTTGAAACTGGTTTGCATTGGTCTCTCTAAGGTCTAGATATTTTCTAGTAAAAGTGTTTGAGCAACAAGGAAGACAATGTAGAGTCTTATAATGCTTGCAATATGTTCTTATGTAAGTTTTGCTGTACTGGTTCATACTTGTGTTTGCTTCAAACAACCTTGCTAGCCAAAGCCTTGTACTGAGAGGAAATGCTTCTCGTGCATCCAAAACCTTGAGCCAAAACCCATGCCATTTGTGTCCACCATATCTACCTACTATGTGGTATTTCCTGCCATTCCAAGAAAATACTTCATGTGCTACCTTTAAACAATTCAAAAGCTATTATCTCTTATTTGTGTTAATGTTTTATAGCTCATGAGGAAGTATGTGGTGTTTATCTTTCGATCTTGTCATTTACTTCGGACAGACTTTCACAATGGACTAGTGGCTTCATCCGCTTATCCAATAACTTTGCAAAAAGAGCTGGCAATGGGGTTCCCAGCCCCGATTAATTAACTTGCATTAATAATTCTCTTCACGTGTTTTGCTCTGATTCATCAGTAAGCAATTTAATTTTGTAAATAGACACTCCTTCATGGTATGTGATTGTTGGAAGGCACTCGAGGATTCGGTTAGCCATGGCTTGTGTAAGCAAAAGGTTGGGAGGAGTGTCATCTAAAAAATATATAAAAAATAAAAACTAAACTAAAGTACATGTGTAAACAAAAGAGAAGAGGGATGATCTACCTTGCTGGTAGAGATAACGTCCTTCATGGGAGCCGCTCTTGAAAGTTTGGTTGATAAGGTAGTTAGAGTACCCATTACCATTCGTTGACAACAATAAACACCTCTCAAAACTTTACTTTTATGCTCTCTATATGATTTCAAAACTTAAAAAGCTCTAGCACATGATTTAATCCCTGCTTCCCTCTGCGAAGGGCTTTTCTTTTACTTTATGTTGAGTCAGTTTACCTACTTCCTTCCATCTTAGAAGAAAACACTTGTGTCAACTGTGCATTGATTCTTACATACTTGCATATTTTCATTCATCATATTACTTTGTGTTGATAATTATCCATGAGATATGCATGTTGAAAGTTGAAAGCAACTGCTGAAACTTAAATCTTCCTCTGTGTTGCTTCAATGCCTTTACTTTGAATTTATTGCTTTATGAGTTAACTCTTATGCAAGACTTTTGATGCCTGTCTTGAAAGTACTATTCATGAAAAGTTTTGCTATATGTTATCTATTTGTTAGCAACTATAGATCATTGCCTTGAGTCACTGAATTCATCTCATATGCTTTATAATAGTATGATCAAGATTATGTAAGTAGCAAGTCAATACAGAAATTATTCTTTTTATCGTTTACCTACTCGAGGGCGATCAGGAACTAAGCTTGGGGATGCTTGATACGTCTCCAACGTACCTAAAATTTCTGATATTCCATGCTTGTTTTATGACAATACTTACATGTTTTTCTTGCACTTTATAATGTTTTTATGCATTTTTCGGAACTAACCTATTAACGAGATGCCGAAGGGCCGATTCTTGTTTTTCGTTGTTTTTTGTTCCGAGAAAGGCTGTTCGGGCAATATTCTCGGAATTCGACGAAATCAACGCCCGGAACCTTATTTTTCCCGGAACCTTCCGGAGAAGTCAGTGGGGGACCAGAGGGGTGCCCTGGGGGCCCCACGCGTGGTGGCGGCGCGGCCCAGGAGGGGGGCGCGCCACCCTAGTGTGAGGAGGCCCCGTGGCCCCTCCGACTCCGACTCTTCGCCTATTTAAGCCCTGGTGACCTAAAACATCGACACCGATTGACGAAACTCCAGAAAGACTCCAGGGGCGCCGCCACCATCGCGAAACTCCAATTCGGGGGACAGAAGTCTCTGTTCCGGCACCCTGCCGGGACGGGGAAGTGCCCCCAGAAGCCATCTCCATCGACGCCACCGCCTCCATCATGCTCCATGAGTAGTTCCCCCATGGACTATGGGTTCTAGCTGTAGCTAGTTGGTACTCTCTCCCCCCATGTATTTCAATACAATGATCTCATGAGCTGCCTTACATGATTGAGATTCATCTGATGTAATCGGTGTTGTGTTTGTTGGGATCCGATGGATTGTTACATTATGATTAGTCTATCTATAAAGTTTGTGAAGTTATTGTTGCTGCAATCTTGTTGTGTTTAATGCTTGTCACTAGGGCCCGAGTGGCATGATCTTAGATTTAAGCTCTATACTTATTGCTTAGATTGTATCTACAAGTTGTATGCACATGTCTATGTCCGGAACCAAAGGCCCCAAAGTGACAGAAATTGGGACAATCTGGAGGGGAAGGCTTAGATATGAGGATCACATGTTTTAACGGAGTGTTAATGCTTTGCTCCGGTGCTCTATTAAAAGGAGTACCTTAATTTCCAGTAGATTCCCTAGAGGCCCGGCTGCCACCGGCTGGTAGGACAAAAGATGTTGTACAAGTTTCTCATTGCGAGCACATATGTCTATATATGGGAAACATGCCTACATGATTAATAATCTTGATGTTCTGTCTTAATGCTATTTCAATCCTATCAATTGCCCAACTGTAATTTGTTCACCCAACATTTGTTATTGGAGAGTTACCACTAGTGTAGATAGTTGGGAACCCCGGTCCATCTCTCATCATCATATACTTGTTCTACATGACATTGGAAGTAGTATCGACTATTTTCTGGTGCCATTGCTCTCATATTCACTGCTATTGTCTGCTGTATTCTTGTTACTCTTGCTCTCATATCTATCTTGCTTTCACATCACCCCTGTTACTAGTGCTTTTTCGGGTGCAGGCTGAATTGACAACTCGGTTGTTAAGGCTTATAAGTATTCTTTACCTCCCCTTGCGTCTGAATCAATAAATTTGGGTTTTACTTCCCT
>NC_061514.1:251212826-251277666 GCF_022539505.1 Lolium rigidum | reverse complement strand
ATGTTTTCAAAATCAAAGCTCTAGCACAAATATAGCAATCGATGCTTTCCTCTTGAAGGACCATTCTTTTACTTTTATTGTTGAGTCAGCTCACCTATTTCTCTCCACCTCAAGAAGCAAACATTTGTGTGAACTGTGCATTGATTCCTACATACTTGCTTATTGCACTTGTTATATTGCTTTGCATTGACAATTATCCATGAGATATACATGTTATAAGTTGAAAGCAACCGCTGAAACTTAATCTTCCTTTGTGTTGCTTCAATACCTTTACTTTGAATTTATTGCTTTATGAGTTAACTCTTATGCAAGACTTATTGATGCTTGTCTTGAAAGTACTATTCATGAAAAGTCTTTGCTATATGATTCAATTGTTTACTCATTGCATTTACATTGTTTTGATCGCTGCATTCATCTACATATGTTTACAAATAGTATGATCAAGGTTATGATGGCATGTCACCTTAAATTATCTTTGTTATCGCTTTTACCTTGCTGAGACGTAGCAGAACTAAGCTTGGGGATGCCGATACGTCTCCGACGTATCGATAATTTCTCTATGTTCCATGCTTGTTTCTTATGACAATACCAACATGTTTTGTTCTGACACTATATCATTTTTATGCTTCCGAACTAACCTATTGACGAGATGCCGAGAGGCCAATAATGCCGTCGTTTTTGGTTTCGTAAATCCTATCCCCAAGCTTAGTTCCTGCTCGTCCCGAGCAGGTAAACGATAACAAAGATAATTTCTAGAGTGACATGCCATCATAACCTTGATCATACTATTGTAAGCATATGTAATGAATGCAACGATCAAAACAATGGTAATGACATGAGTAAACAAATGAATCATAAAGCAAAGACTTTTCATGAATAGTACTTTCAAGACAAGCATCAATAAGTCTTGCATAAGAGTTAACTCATAAAGCAATAAATCAAAGTAAAGGTACTGAAGCAACACAAAGGAAGATTAAGTTTCAGCGGTTGCTTTCAACTTATAGCATGTATATCTCATGGATAGTTGTCAATGCAAAGTAATATAACAAGTGCAATATGCAAGTATGTAGGAATCAATGCACAGTTCACACAAGTGTTTGCTTCTTGAGGTGGAGAGAGATAGGTGAACTGACTCAACATAAAAGGTAAAAGAATGGCCCTTCGCAGAGGGAAGCATTGATTGCTATATTTGTGCTAGAGCTTTGGTTTTGAAAACATAAAGAGAGCATAAAAGTAAAATTTTGAGAGGTGTTTGTTGTTGTCAACGAATGGTAGTGGGCACTCTAACCCCCTTGCCAGACAAACCTTCAAAGAGCGGCTCCCATGAAGGATGTCATCTCTACCAGAAAGGTAGATCATCCCTCTTCTCTTTTGTTTACACATGTATTTTAGTTTTATTTATGGATGACACTCCTCCCAACCTTTTGCTTACACAAGCCATGGCTAACCGAATCCTCGGGTGCCTTCCAACATTCACATACCATGAAGGAGTGTCTATTTGCAAAATTAAGTTGCTTACTGATGAATCGAGCAAAACATGTGAAGAGAATTATTAATGAAGGTTGATTAATTGGGGGCTGGGAACCCCGCGCCAGCCTCTTTTTGCAAAATTATTGGATAAGCGGATGAAGCCACTAGTCCATTGGTGAAAGTTGCCCAACAAGAATGAAAGATAAACACCACATACTTCCTCATGAGCTATAAAACATTGACACAAATCAGAGGTGATAAATTTTGAATTATTTAAAGGTAGCACTCAAGCAATTTACTTTGGAATGGCGGAGAAATACCATGTAGTAGGTAGGTATGGTGGACACAAATGGCATAGTAGTTGGCTCAAGGATTTTGGATGCAAGAGAAGTATTCCCTCTCGATACAAGGCTTAGGCTAGCAAGGCTATTTGAAACAAACACAAGGATGAACCGGTGCAGAAAAACTCACATAAAAGACATATTGTAAACATTATAAGACTCTACACCGTCTTCCTTGTTGTTCAAACTCTTTACTAGAAATTATCTAGACCTTAGAGAGACCAATTATGCAAACCAAATTTTAGCAAGCTCTATGTATTTCTTCATTAATAGGTACAAAGTATATGATGCAAGAGCTTAAACATGAGCACAACAATTGCCAAGTATCACATTATCCAAGACATTTTACCAATTACTACATGTAGCATTTTCCGTTTCCAACCATATAACAATTAACGAAGCAGTTTCAACCTTCGCCATGAACATTAAAAGCTAAGAACACATGTGTTCATATGAACCAACGGAGCGTGTCTCTCTCCCACACAAGCATTTATTCAGAGAATGAAAATAACAAAACGAAAATAAAAGCACACGGACGCTCCAAGTAAAGTACATAAGATGTGACCGAATAAAAATATAGTTTCAAGAGAAGGAACTCGATAATTTGTCGATGAAGAAGGGGATGCCTTGGGCATCCCCAAGCTTAGATGCTTGAGTCTTCTTATAATATCCAGGGATGAACCATGGGGGCATCCCCAAGCTTAGACTCTTCACTCTTCTTGATCATAGTATATCATCCTCCTCTCTTGACCCTTGAAAACTTCCTCCACACCAAACTCGAAACAAACTCATTAGAGGGTTAGTGCATAATCAAAAATTCACATGTTCAGAGGTGACACAATCATTCTTAACACTTCCGGACATTGCCCAAAGCTACTGGAAGGTAATGGAACAAAGAAATCCACCCAACACAGCGAAAGAAGCAATGCGGAATAAAAGGCAGAATCTGTCAAAACAGAACAGTCCGTAAAGACGAATTTTATTGAGGCACCAGACTTGCTCAGATGAAAATTCCCAAATTGAATGAAAGTTGCGTACATATATATCTGAGGATCACTCACGTAAATTGGCATAATTTTTTGAGTTACCTACACAGAATTAGGTCCAGATTCGTGACAGCAAGAAATCTATTTCTGCGCAGTAATCCAAATCTAGTATTCACTTTACTATCAAAGACTTTACTTGGCACAACAATGTAATAAAATAAAGATAAGGAGAGGTTGCTACCGTAGTAAACAACTTCCAAGACACAAATATAAAATAAAAGTACTGTAGCAAAATAAACACATGGGTTATCTCCCAAGAAGTGCTTTCTTTATAGCCATTAAGATGGGCTCAGCAGTTTTAATGATGCACTCGCAAGAAATAAGAATTGAAGCAAAAGAGAGCATCAAAAGGCAAATTCAAAACAAATTTAAGCCTAACATGCTTCCTATGAAAAGGAATCTTATAAATAAACAAATTCATGAAGCATGATGCAACAAGCATAGAAAGATAAAACAAGTGTAGCTTCAAAAATTTCAGCACATAGAGAGGTGTTTTTGTAACATGAAAATTTCTACAACCATATTTTCCTCTCTCATAATAACTTTCAGTAGCATCATGAGCAAACTCAACAATATAACTATCAAATGAAACATTCTCATCATGAGTCTCATGCATAAAATTATTACTCTCCACATAAGCATAATCAATTTTATTAGTTGTAGTGGGAGCAAATTCAACAAAGTAGCTATCATTATTATTCTCATCAAGTGTAGGAGGCATATCGTAATCATAATCAAATTTATCCTCCATAACAGGCGGTACTAAAAGACTACTATCATTATAATCATTATAAATAGGAGGCAAAGTATCATCAAAGTAAATTTTCTCCTCAATGCTTGGGGGACTAAAAAGATCATGCTCATCAGAACCAGCTTCCCCAAGCTTAGAATTTTCCATATCATTAGCAACAATGGTGTTCAAAGCGTTCATACTAATATGTTCCATAGGTTTTTAATTTTCGCATCAAACCATCCATGTCTTAAATCAGGAAATAGAATAAGAAGCTCATTGTTGTCCATTATGCCAAACTAGTGTAAACAAGAAACAAAAAGATGCAATTGCGGGATCTAAAGGAAATAGTTTTGAGCACACACACAACGGTAACGAGAAAAGTACTTTACCCGGGACCGGAGTATGAGTGCCTTTTACCTTTCCTCCCGGCAACGGCGCTCGGAAAAGTGGCTAGTTGCCGGGGTCCGTGTGTGAGTGCCGTTTACCTTTCCTCCCCGGCAACGAGCGCCGAGAAAAGTGCTTGATGTCTACGGGTGCTTCTATTCTTGTAGACAGTGTTGGGCCTCCAAGAGCGAGAGGTTTGTAGAACAGCAACAAATTTCCCTTAAGTGGATCACCCAAGGTTTATCGAACTCAGGGAGGAAGAGGTCAAAGATATCCCTCTCATGCAACCCTGCAACCACAAAGCAAGAAGTCTCTTGTGTCCCCAACACACCTAATAGGTGCACTAGTTCGGCGAAGATATAGTGAAATACAAGTGGTATGAATGAATATGAGCAGTAGTAACGGCGCCAGAAAAGTGCTTGCTGGCGTGCAGTTGATGGTAGTAAAATTGCAGGAAGTATAGATGCGATAAAACGAGTAAACAAGCGGCGATAGCGATATTTAGGAACAAGGCCTAGGGATCATACTTTCACTAGTGGACACTCTCAACTTTGATCACATAACGAGAATAAATAGATAAATGCTAGACTCTACACTCTCTTGTTGGATGATGAACACCACTAAGCGTGTAGGATTACACGAACCCTCAATGCCGGAGTTAACAAGCTCCACAATATTCAATGTTCATATTTAAATAACCTTAGAGTGCATAACGGATCAACATAACCAAACCAAGTACTAACATAGCATGCACACTCGTCACCTTCACACTACGAAAGGAGGAATAGATCACATCAATACTATCATAGCAATAGTTAACTTCATAATCTACAAGAGATCACAATCATAGCCTACGCCAAGTACTACACGATGCACACACTGTCACCATTACACCGTGTAGGAGGAATAAACTACTTTAATAACATCACTAAAGTAGCACACAAATATATTGTGATACAAAACACATTGCAATCATAAAGAGATATAAATAAGCACTTCACTATGCCGTTCATAATAGTGAATAAGTATTCTGTGAAATATAGCCTAAGAGACCCACACGGTGCACACACTGTCACCTTTACACACGTGGGACAAGGAGTCTCCGGAGATCACATAAGTAAAATCCACTTGACTAGCACAATGACATCTAGATTACAAGCATCATCATATGAATCTCAATCATGTAGGGCAGCTCATGAGATTATTGTATTGAAGTACATAGGAGAGAGATGAACCACATAGCTACCGGTACAGCCCCGAGCCTCGATGGAGAACTACTCCCTCCTCATGGGAGACAACAGCGTTGATGGAGATGGCGGTGGTGTCGATGGAGGAGCCTTGGGGGCACTTCCCCGTCCCGGCGGCGTGCCGGAACAGAGACTCCTGTCCCCCAGATCTTGGCTTCGCGATGGCGGCGGCTCTGGAAGGTTTTCTCTGGTTTCATCGAACGTGGTAGGGTTTTCGCGACGGAGACTTTAAGTAGGCGGAAGGGCAAGGTCGGTGGAGTCCTGGTGGGGCCACACACTAGGCCGGCGCGGCCAGGGCTTGGGCCGCGTCGCCCTACTGTGTCCCCACCTCATGGCCCCACTTCGTTTCCCCTTTGGACTTCTGGAAGCTTCGTGGAAAAATAGGACCCTGGGCGTTGATTTCGTCCAATTCCGAGAATATTTCCTTACTAGGATTTCGAAACCAAAAACAGCGAGAAAACAGAGAACTGGCACTTCGGCATCTCGTCAATAGGTTAGTTCCGAAAAACGCATAATAATGACATAAAGTATGCATAAAACATGTAGATATCATCAATAATGTGGCATGGAACATAAGAAATTATCGATACGTCGGAGACGTATCAGAGGGCAGCATACATATATCAATTCCAATCCATAACACCGATAAAATGATTCATGGACCATCTCAATCCAGTATGAAATGCATGCCATAAGCTCACAGTCAAACCACCCAGCCAAGCATCAAGTAAGTAGTGCATATTGTAGTGGATATTCAGCTTCCTTAGCCGTGAGATAGCAGCCATTTACCAATGCCAGAGATGAGTTAAAACATCTACACAGATATTATATCTCAATATTTTGCACACCACCCAACCAAACTCAAATGTTCAAGAAGCATGCACGCAGTACTTCCAAGAATATGTATCCGATCTTATCCAAAGTATGCACTGCAGCATTTTAGCAACATTTAGAATACTTACAAAGCACATACTAGCTAACCACTCTTAAACCTATGATATAGCCCACTAGAATAAGTACTTGACTGCTAAATTTACAAGTCATATAGCACATGAATCAGTATTCCCAAGCATATGCGATAATCAGGCCTAGCACACACAAATTCATGACCACAACAACTAAACTGGAGCAACCAATCAAGCACATGGCGGAGATCCCTTGGAGCAAAGCCTTATTAGCATATCACATAACCAGTACCAAGTCACCCAAACATTTTTAAGCACATATGCTTGTATCACAGCCAACAACTAGAGGGAGATAAGCCACTAGTACAATTTAAATTAAAACAAGGTCAGAGACATAGTGAAAGGGAGTGAATTCGCTCACGGTGATTGCAGCAGAGAAATAAGCACAATAGTTGATGCCGAGGTTGCGTCCGCGGCACCGTCGAGCCAGCGTCGAGGACGAAGTAGTGGTCACAACACAGCGACAACACCACCGAGTACATGGACGCCGGGGTTGCACACCGATAGCCGTCCCGCCGGCGTCAAGACCGTGGTCGACACACAACCAGAACCATCACCACCGTCGGATTATGGCGAGCCAAAGAGGGAAACCGAGGTAGTGGTCAGTAATGAGGTCGAATGACAGCAAAGAGCGGAGGCGCAAACGACCACGCCAGAGCAGCAGCTCGTCGACGTGCGGGAGCAGCCAGAGAAGCGGCGCGACCGCAGACGGCGGTGCTCACCGAGGCCGGCGATGGCCAGAATCTCCACCGACAGTAGTTAGCGTTCCGGGGTCGGGGGTGACCGCTAGAGACCACCAAAGCCAAATCGAACTAGGAGGTTTTGAGATCAAGAGAAGGCGGTGCAGGGCCGACGAACGGCGGCACCAGAATCAGCCGGCGACGGTCGTAATAGGAGGCGGCTAGGGTTCACAGAGGGGCGCATGGGTGTGGGCGACAGGGGCGCCGCGGCGAGGGAGTTTTGGTGGAGAAGAAGGAGGAGGGCGGCGAAGCCTCATGGACGAGCGGCGGCGCCGGAATCGACCGACAGCAGGCGGGCGGTGGCGGCCGAAACGGCAAGCGCCATCGCCAGGAGGGGAACGGACGAGCTCGTTCTCGTGTACGAGTGTGTGTGGGGGGGGGGCATGAGAGAAGGGGTCGGGTTGGGTTCGACCCAACCGACTCGGTTGGACCAGGTTGGGCCGGGCCTGGTTGGCCAGGCCATTGGGCCAGCCCAACAGACCACTTGGTCTATTTTTTTTAAGGAAAAACCTTTTAGACATTTAAGTAAATAAAAAGAAAACAATAAATAGAAGTAAATATCAGAAAATGACATCTATAAATAAAAATAATAATCTAAAACAAATACTTCAAAAATAAAAGAAACAATAATTTGAATTTTCCTCTAAATTTGTAGAGAACCAATTCTAAATCTAAACTATTAATACCTAAATACTAATCATATAATTTTCTTGTTTATATTTTTCACATCAAGAAAATAGTAAATATTACTTTGTATTAAAATTCCATGTATAACAAAATAGTTTCTTTATGGTTATGTTTAGTCATATGAAAATTCTAATTAAGCATAACTTCAACTATTAATTAAAAACCCTAAACCCTAATAGTATTTATCCTATTTAAGTTTTTTATTTAAAAAAATATAGTGTTAAATCAATTATTACTTCTATCTCCAAATTAGTAATAATTCCAACTCTACTACCAATTATCATTTTAATAATGATATCACAATTCAGAAACCCTAATTCTAATATAAACAAGAATTTTGGTCTCATCATTTTATGTGATCACTCTAAATTAGTTGCAATCCTAAAACCCTAGGGGTTTAGCCCATGTGATCATATCAACTTCACCTTTACATATAGAATCTTAACAAGAAACAAATAAATGCATGCCCATGATCTACTAAAATAAATCTAGGCTTAATCATATGAGATTATCATTTCATGTCTTTACTCTTGAATAAACCTTATATGATCCATTAGTGCCATTTAGGAGCAAACCCTAATTTGTTATTCACATAGTAAGACCATTGATCATCATACTTAGTATTACACCAATGGAATCCACCTAAACCATTATATCCTAAAAGAACCATAGTGATGAACCATAATACTAACCTTGTGTAGTAATCCACATGACATACTCCTATCCAACTTAAACCCTACTTAGGAAATAATAAGCCACCTAGCTTAGAAACCATTAGTGATTACTTAATAAAGCAAATATGAAATCATAGTAAACCCTAATAGCTAACTCATGGAACCACCTTGATGACCATCCTTTGATATGATGCTTATGGGAAACCATATTAATAAACCTGCCAAAACTTGCTACATATAGACCCATTCTACTTAAGAACTCAACTAGTTCCTATTAGTGAACTAAATGAATCCAATAGTAAACCCTAGAAGCCCATAGCACCTATTAAAAGTAGTTCTTGTTCTTAATTAACTTTGTTCTTCAAAAGTTATTCTTTTGAAGTAAATACACAACTAAACCATATAAGTAAATAATTCTTAGTGAAAATACTTATTATTTCTTAATCAATATGTTCTTCAAAAGTTATTCTTTTGAAATATAATAAGTAATCATCAACCATGCATTATAGGACTTAAAATTGACAACTGCTCTTTACTTATTATACAACTACTATTCCTGGGTGTGTATGATTGTTACTATTCATTTTACCACCTGCTTATGATTCTAAAACAACACAAACCTGAATAAGAACCTTGTTTGTAAATCATTCTAATAGTGCAACACACCCAGAACTAATCATTACCACTCACTAATCCTAAATCATCGGGGTTAGATCACGCTTAGAGCGATTGCATCTCATACTTATGCATTATTGCATCCTTGCCAATCTTTTAAACATCGTCCTTACCGGATGATGATGCTATTTCAGAATTTGGAGTTATTGCGTATCGGAGACCTTGTCTGCATAATCTTGCGATCAAGAAAGGCAAGTTCATCACTTGCTCATGTCATTTGAGTATTTTTACCAAATTACTTGCAAAGTACTATGTTTATCACTATTGCATAAAAAGCAAAACCACTATTTTCATAACTATGAATATGACTATGTGGTGGGCATGAAGGAACGTACACAGCAAACTCTTGTGCACAACAAGACACAACAATCAGAGAGTTGCTAAGCAAGCATAAAGTGGGCGTGAAGTGTGAGCACTTCATGCTATCGTGGCAGTAAACAATGATAAGGAAACATAACATAGTATCTGCTACTTTGGTCCATGAATTCTAAGATCAGGAAGTAACAATTATAAGGCAACAGAACGTAGTATCTTCAATGTGTATAATGCTATTTGTAGCGAAACAGATCGAAACCACAACTGGTCAACACATTATAGCAGGAGTAACCTTGAAATAAGACGTGAAAAATAAGAATGTGGAGGTGCAATGTCCAACTAGCAAGTGCAGAGGGATGATTAGGATATTTACACCAGCTTATTCGCGGTTTGACACGTTACAGGGACACAGAAAAATTATATACCTTCAGACCTGCTCATGGCTTCTCTGCTCGTAACAGTTACACCTGGCAACGGAGAAAGAGTCAAAAGAAGGAAGTATTATACCAAGACATTTACATCAATCTCACTGAGAGCCAAACACAGCTCAGTAACTTCATCACAAGCCTATATATATATACTATTGCCTCGTTTGAATATGACATGATGAGAAGTTAATTTTCAATTAACTTCACATCATGTCATATTCAAAAGAAGGTCCTGTAACGCTTATTACGGAAGGCATGTATAGAAATGAAAGCACAAGCTTATGTAAATAAAGAGAAGAAATGTAAAACAAGTTGCTGCTTATTATAGATGGCATATAATACAATAGAAGGAATTAAATAGCAGGAAGAACTGAAACTGGATTGTATAGTACGGAGTAGTAGATCAGCGTAAGCGTGCAATTAAGTCAACTTAAAACGGAAGGCCTAGTCTATTTAGAGTAGGACATGTGTAACGATAACGAAATGAAACACTAGATGCAGATCATGTTCTTTAGAAACAAGCATTGAAATCATTTAGCAAAAGTAAATAATTCAGGGACTACTTAATAACTAGCATCCAGATCATGCAACAAGTTTAAAAGTTAAAAGACTACTATAACACACAGGTAACGTCTGTTGACAACTAGAAATTGTATAAAAAAAAGATAGAGAAAACTTCATCGTTTAGATACTCGGTCCCTGAAAATAAAATTGTATGCCTCTGATTCAACACCACAATACAGTTCTAAAAAAACACAGAAATGGCAAGCAACAGTCATTTTCTTCTTTTCTTCCCATTCTACTAACTTTTTTTTTCTAGGGCCGCTAAATTATAGTACTTGTTGAATGTGAAAGTCTTTTGCAAATTCAATTGATGGCCAGAGAGATAACGACTTCAGGTAATGTCTGTTGGCACCTAGAAATCATATAGAAAAAGATTAAGAAAATTTCATGGTTTAAAAGTCAGACGCTGAAAAAAATATCGTATGCCTCTGGATTCAACGGCACAATACAGTTTGAAAGAAAAAACAAAGAAATGGCAGGCAACAGCCATTTTCTTCTTCTTTTGTTCCATTCTACTAACTCTTTTTTTTTGCGACGGCTGCCAAACTGAGTACTTGTTTGAATGTGAAAAGAGGAAAACAGCAGGAAGGTAGTACTTGTGTGTAGGTTGTTTCCCGCAATGAGCGGAGAAGAGTTTTCCAAGTGTAGTGCTCCACCGAGACAGGCTACATGTTCTCTGCAAAGGCAACAAAATCCTTGCTGCTGCTGTGCTCATGACGCGGCATCTTACATAGTGCAATTTCGCTAACATTGCTAGTGGCACTTTTGTACTAGGGTATATATTGGCCACGGAGCAACATCACCGAGTAACTAACTACCATCCCATATCAACCACTAGCTGCTTATCTGTCTCCATTTCCGAATTCTAAGAGCCAGGTAAGAGATCAAAAATTCTAATCACGAATGCAAACTGAAAGGGGGACGGAACACTGACATGGATTCCTCGGCGGGCGCCTCGACGAGCTGGAACTTGGTGACGAGCGGGAGCGCCTCCGTCTGCATGGCTGCAACCCAACAACACCGTGAGCAAGTGAAGCAGCGGCCTCGAGGGAGCGGAGGGGATCCGACGAGGTGGCATACGCACCTATGACGACGAGGACCTTGGAGATCGCGCCGGCTGCGGCAGCTTCCGCGGCGTCGGCCGGTTGGTCGGACGACGGCGGCGCCATGGCCGGAGGAAGGACCCTAGGCGGCGGCGGGATTGGATCGGAGATGGTGGTGGGCGAGTTGCCAAGCCGCATCTTACCTGGAGGTTGCCGGACCAGGCGTGACGCGGCGGCCCCGCGCGCGAGGCCGGGCGGCGCGGGAGCGCGACGAGGAAGTAGAGGTGGCCGCGGCGGAGCGGCGCGTCGGCGGATAGAGGGCGGGAGCGCGCGCCCAGGAGCTTGACCTCGTCGGCCTCGAGGAGCTTGAAGCCCGGGTGGTCGCGCAGCACGTCGGACGCGGCCTCCGGCGGCTTGATTTCTTGGGAAAGCCAAGGGAGAGCCTGGGTCGCCGGAGTTGGCCGGGATCTAGGCCGGAGAGGAGGGGCGGCGGAAGGGAATTGGCTAGGGTTTCTGGCTTGCCGGGCGGTCTGGGTCGGTTTTGTTGGAGTGGTCCGGTCGGTCGCGCGCGTGGTTTGGTGGTTTGGTCGGTCGAGCGCGTGACCAAAAAAATTTAGGCGCCAATGGGAAAATCCCGCGCGTGGTTTGGTGCGTTAGATGCTTCGGACGGTTGAGATTCAAGTTTGGAGCTGATCCTTGGTAGGTTGTTTCCTGTCTTCTGATTGGCTAATTTTTTTTGGCATGCTAATGACGTTTTGACCTAAATTGCCAATGACGTTTTTGCCCAATAACGTCACGATTTTCTAGGGTTTTGCCCCCCCGAGTGGCCAAGGACGGTCAAAGCTAGGAACGTCATAAAGCTATGACATTTTGATTTCCAGTCATAAAAAAACGTCATATTATGGCAGATTTCTTGTAGTGTTATGCATTATTGCATCCTTGCCAATCTTTTAAACATCGTCCTTACCGGACGATGATGCTATTTCAGAATTTGGAGTTATTGCGTATCGGAGACCTTGTCTGCATAATCTTGCAGTCAAGAAAGGCAAGTTCATCACTTGCTCATGTCATTTGAGTATTTTTACCAAATTACTTGCAAAGTACTATGTTTATCACTATTGCATAAAAAAGTAAAACCACTATTTTCATAACTATGAATATGACTATGTGGTGGGCAATGGAACCATGGATTGTGTTGATATGGTGGAGGTTCCATTGCAAGGGTTTATATCCATCTAGGATTAAACAACAAATGTCGTCCAGATGATTCTTGTGCCGTAATACCCGTGTTAACCATAAGATGCTGGAGTGGGACGGAATAGTCAATTGTATTTCCACCTCTTGTACATCAACGGATGCGCTTTACCGTAAACCCTTGATCCAAGAGAGGACAAGTGGTAGGGTGGGGGTCCCGATTGAAGTCCCCACGGTTATTGCGGTCTATGATGGGTTGCATCTCCCGGCGGAGGAGTTCATGGTAGAGACCTGAACTGTTGTCGTGGTCGGGGGCCGTACTTAATTGGTATAAGAGCACCGGCGAGGACCCAGGGTCGGAGTTTGCAGCAAAGGGTGGGTGTATGAGGTAGCGGAGGAATATGATTGGCTATGACCTTATACCGGGCCTCACACCAAAGGAAGTGTGGACGGGACGATTACCCGGTTGGCACCAAGGTTAAGATCTCTTATGGGTAAAGCAACACACCTCTGCAGAGTGTAATGAATCGTGACCTGTCACTCCCTGTTCCGGGATATGGAACTGCGAACGCTGCCGGAAAGGAACTCCATGAAGTTCTAGTAAACCGGTGAAGGCTGACGGACATAGTTCTTCCTAATAAAAGCAACCTTTTGAAGAAATGGTTATGAAAACCTGCATTGGTATTAGACTTTCTGGTCTAATGCCGTAGCTAATGCATTAAACACCTCTTTCCTATAATGAACTTGTTGAGTACGCTCGTACTCATACCACTCTTAAATCCCCTGCTTAGATATGGAGGCCACGAAGGAGGATCTACAGTACAACTCTAAGATCGAGGAGTCAACAACTACTTCAAGGGACAGGAACACGCTGGAAGAGTCATATACCACATCCACCATGGAGAAAACCTAGATTAAGAAGTAGAAGGGAACTAGCTCCCTAAACCTAGCTCCTATTTAGCTAGAATCTAGTCATAGCCTCTATAGCTAGTTAAATACTCTACAAATAGAGTTCGTGATAAGATTAGACTACGAGTCGTTCTTTCGGAGTTTATTTGCGGTTTTACCTCATTGTAAAGTAGGAGGTCTGTGATGATCTTATGTAACAGAGTCCGTAGTGTAATTCTATAGACATGCCTTGGACCCGCATATGTCTCTGTTGTACCACTCTGAGCGATATAATACTAGTGGAACAGTGTTTCATTGGTGTTATATCAGACTTGCATACTACACCATGTAGTGGTATGCCGGGTCACCACAGACAGAACATCAAGATTATTAATCATGTAGGCATGTTTTCCATATATAGTCATACGTGCTCTCAATGAGAAACTTGCATAACATCTTTTGTCCTACCAGCCGGTGGCAGCCGGGCCTCTAGGGAATCTACTCGGAAATTAAGGTACTCCTTTTAATAGAGCACCGGAGCAAAGCATTAACACTCCGTGAAAACATGTGATCCTCATATCTAAGCCTTCCCCTCCAGTTATCCCGATTCTTTGTCACTACGGGGCCTCGGGTTTCGGACATAGACATGTGCAAACAACTTGTAGATACAATCTAAGCAATAAGTATAGAGCTTAAATCTAAGATCATGCCACTCGGGCCCTAGTGACAAGCATTAAACACAACAAGATTGCAGCAACAATAACTTCACAAACTTATATAGATAGACTAATCATAATGTAACAATCCATCGGATCCCAACAAACACAACACCGATTACATCAGATGAATCTCAATCATGTAAGGCAGCTCATGAGATCATTGTATTGAAGTACTCCCTCCGGTCTGAATAAATTGACGCGAAATTGCATAGGTAGTAGCTCAGTTCCACGTCGATTAAACAAGTACAGAGGTAGTACATGGGAGAGAGAGTACCAACTAGCTACAGCTAGAACCCGTAGTCCATGGGGGAACTACTCACGGAGCATGATGGAGGCGGTGGCGTCGATGGAGATGACTTCCGGGGGCACTTCCCCGTCCCGGCGGCGTGCCGAAACAGAGATTCTGTCCCCCGAATTGGAGTTTCGCGATGGCGGCGGCGCCCCTGGAGTCTTTCTGGAGTTTTGTCTATTCGTATCGCGTTTTTAGGTCGAAAGGGGTCTTATAGGTGAAGAGGCGGCGCAGGAGGGTGCCTGGGGCCTCCTCACAATAGGCTGGCGCGGCCAGGCCTGGGGCCGCGCCGCCTTATGGTGTGGTGGCCCTCTGGCCCGCCTCCGACTCTCCTTCGGTGTTCTGGGGTCTGCCGGGAAAAATAAGATGTTGGGTCTTCGTTTTGTCGAATTCCGAGAATATTGCCCGAACAGCCTTTCTGGAACCAAAAACAGCAGAAAATAGGAACTGACACTTCGGCATCTTGTTAATAGGTTAGTTTCGGAAAACGCATAAAAACATTATAAAGTGTGAGCAAAACATGTAGGTATTGTTATAAAACAAGCATGGAACATCAGAAATTATAGATACGTTGGAGACGTATCAGCATCCCCAAGCTTAGTTCCTACTCGCCCTCGAGTAGGTAAACGATAAAAAGAATAATTTCTGTAGTGACATGCTACTTACATAATCTTGATCATACTATTGTAAAGCATATGAGATGAATGCAGTGACTCAAGGCAATGATCTATAGTTTGCTAACAAATAGATAACATATAGCAAAACTTTTCATGAATAGTACTTTCAAGACAAGCATCAAAAAGTCTTGCATAAGAGTTAACTCATAAAGCAATAAATTCAAAGTAAAAGCATTGAAGCAACACAGAGAAAGATTTAAGTTTCAGCAGTTGCTTTCAACTTTCAACATGCATATCTCATGGAAATTTGTCAACACAAAATAATATGATGAATGCAAATAAGCAAGTATGTAAGAATCAATGCACAGTTGACACAAGTGTTTGCTTCTAAGATGGAAGGAAGTAGGTAAACTGACTCAACATAAAGTAAAAGAAAGGCCCTTCGCAGAGGGAAGCGAGGATTAAATCATGTGCTAGAGCTTTTTAAGTTTTGAAATCATATAGAGAGTATAGAAGTAAAGTTTTGAGAGGTGTTTGTTGTTGTCAACGAATGGTAGTGGGCACTCTAACTACCTCATCAACCAGACTTTCAAGAGCGGCTCCCATGAAGGACGTTATCTCTACCGGCAAGGTAGATCATCCCTCTTCTCTTTTGTTTACACATGTACTTTAGTTTCATTATTTATGGATGACACTCCTCCCAACCTTTTGCTTACACAAGCCATGGCTAACCGAATCCTCGGGTGCCTTCCAACATTCACATACCATGGAGGAGTGTCTATTTGCAAAATTTAGTTGCTTACTGATAGATCAGGGCAAAACACATGAACAGAATTATTAATGCAAGTTAATTAATTGGGGCTGGGAACCCCATTGCCAGCTCTTTTTGCAAAATTATTGGATAAGCGGATGTATATGCCACTAGTCCATTGTGAAAGTCTGTCAGAAGTAAATGACAAGATCGAAAGATAAACACCACATACTTCCTCATGAGCTATAAAACATTGACACAAATAAGAGATAATAGCTTTTGAATTGTTTAAAGGTAGCACACGAAGTATTTACTTGGAATGGCAGGAAATACCACATAGTAGGTACATATGGTGGACACAAATGGTATAGGTTTTGGCTCAAGGTTTTGGATGCACGAGAAGCATTCCCTCTCAGTACAAGGCTTTGGCTAGCAAGGTTGTTTGAAGCAAACACAAAATTGAACCGGTACAGCAAAACTTACATAAGAACATATTGCAAGCATTATAAAACTCTACACTGTCTTCCTTGTTGCTCAAACACTTTTACCAGAAAATATCTAGACCTTAGAGAGACCAATCACGCAAACCAAATTTCAACAAGCTCTACGGTAGTTCTCCACTAATAGGTTTAAACTACATGATGCAAGAGCTTAAACATGATCTACTTGAGAGCTCAAAACAATTTCCAAGTATCAAATTATTCAAGACAATGTGAAGCATTTTCTGTTTCCAACCAAATACCAATAAGTGCAGCGGTTTTCAACTCCGCCATGAACATTAAAATAAAGCTAAGAACACCAGTGTTCATATGAAAAAGCGGAGCGTGTCTCTCTTCCACACAAGGATTGCTAGGATCCGAATTTATTCAAACACAAACAAAAATAAAAACAAACATCCAAGTAAAGAACATAAGATGTGGAAGAATAAAAATATAGTTTCAATAGAAGAAACCTGATAAATTGTTGATGAATAAGGGGATGCCTTGGGCATCCCCAAGCTTAGACGCTTGAGTCTTCTTGAAATATGCAGGGATGAACCACGGGGGCATCCCCAAGTTTAGACTTTTCACTCTTCTTGATCATATATCATCCTCCTCTCTTGACCCTTGAAAACTTCTGCCACGCCAAACTTCTCATAAACTTCATTAGAGGGGTTAGTACTCAAAAAACTTTAATCCACTTTGATCCTGTAGTGACACATTGAAAGAACTCAATAAAACATTAGCTACAGCTCTCCACGTCTAGAAAGCCTTACTTAAAGTCCACAAGAGACAATGCAAAAAACAGAGACAGAATCTGTCAAAAACGAACGACCCAGTAAAGACGAATTTTTAAGAGGTACTTCCGTTGCTCAAATCAGAAAACTCAAAACTAATGAAAGTTGCGTACATATCTGAGGAACACGCACGTAAATTGGCAGATTTTTCTGAGTTACCTACAGAGAGCCCTGCCCAAATTCGTGACAGATAGAAATCTGTTTCTGCGCAGAAATCCAAATCTGGCATCAACCTTCTATTAGAGACTTTACTTGGCACAACATTGCAATAAAATAAATATAAGGAGAGGTTGCTACAGTAGTAACAACTTCCAAGACACAACATAACAGTAGGAAAATAAAGATATGGGTTATCTCCCAAGAAGTTCTTTCTTTATAGCCATTAAGATGGGCTCAGCAAATTTTAATGATGATCACATGGAAAATAGAAATTGAAGCAAAAGGAGCATCAAGAAGCAAATTCAAAACACATTTAAGTCTAACCCACTTCCTATGCATAGGAATCTTGTACACAAATAAATTCATGAAGAACAAAGTGACAAGCATAGAAAGATAAAACAAGAGTAACTTCAAAAGTTTCAGCATATAGAGAGGTGTTTTAGTACCATGCAAATTTCTACAACCATATTTTTCTCTCTCATAATAATTTTCAGTAGCTTCATGGATAAACTCAACAATATAACTATCACATGCAGCATACTTTTCATGATCCATAAACACATAATTTTTATCAACCTTAAAAATAATAGGATCAGAACTTTCAAAACCACTTTTATCAATACTATAACAAGATGATTGATCAATCTCAAAAGATATGGGACTCCTAGATAAAGTCAAGACCTCTCCAATCCCATTTTCATTATTAGTACAATTAATATTATCAAGTAACATAGGACCATCATCTAGAGATTTATCATAAACATTTGCCAAGCAAAACTCTTTAGTACCATGCATTTCGATATCAGGCACAAACAAAGCATTATCATAAGATTTATCAAAATAGCATGGATTATCATAGATAACTGTAGCATAATCATTTTCACAAGTTTTGCTCATAGGGAATATTTCAAGAGAATCCACAGGAACATAACATTTATCCTCCTTTGGTAAGCATGGAGGACAATCAAATAGTGTAAGAGATAAAGAGTTACTCTCATTAGAAGGTTGGCATGGGTAGCTAAGCCATTCTTCCTCCTTTTGTTCATCACTCTCCTCCTCTTTTTCATCCAATGAGCTTTCAGGTTCATCAATTTCCTCCTCTTTTTCATCTAATGAGCTTTCAGGTTCATCAATTTCTTCTTTCACATGTTCCTGCAAATTGTGAGTGCGTTCTTGTGCATTAATGAGTCTCTCTTTATAATCAATGATATAAGGATTATCACTGTAACTTTCTATGCAAAAATTAAAGATAGAAGAGACATAATCTATAAGGTCCTTACAAACAACACAAGTTTCATAATTTTTAGATATGAAGGATTCGATCTTAGAAGCTCCCATAAATAAGACAAATTGTTCTACCTCTTCGAACCCAAAATGAATATAGTTATTCCAATTATAGTTCTTAATTAAAACTTCCTCACTAAAGCCACATTGAAATTTAAGATGTTTAGTATCCTCTTTAGAGCAACAATTTACATCATGGCGTTTAAGCACGATTTTAGCAATTGTATTCAATTTTTCTATCACAGCACTCATAACTTTTCCCTTTCTTGATTGTCTATAATTATTATATAATTCTATAAGCTCCAAATAGGTTGTGGGTTCTTCCGTAACAACAGTTTTTAATTTTTTAGGTTTTTCTAATTTTTATGGATTTTTGGGTATATAAGAAAAATAAAACGAAACACAAAGAAACTAGACAAAAGTAAACTAAGCAAAACAAAATAAAATAAAAACAGAGAGAGAGAAGTAGAGTGTACTCCCCAGGTGAACTTATGAGTAGAGCTATGCCTCCCCGGCAACGACGCCAGAAAATAGTCTTGATAACCCACAAGTATAGGGGATCGCAACAGTCTTCGAGGGAAGTAAAACCCAAATTTATTGATTCGACACAAGGGGAGGTAAAGAATATTTATAAGCCTTAACAACTGAGTTGTGAATTCAGCTGCACTGGAAAAGCACTAGTAACGGGGGTGATGTGAAAGCAACGAGTAATATGAGAGCAGTAGTAACGATAACACGGCAGCGAGTAATAGTAACACAGAGGCAATGGCACTAGAAAATAGTTGATACTACTTCCAATGACATGTAGGACCGAGTATATGATGATGAGAGATGGACCGGGGTTCCCAGCTATCTACACTAGTGGTAACTCTCCAATAACAAGTGTTGGGTGAACAAATTACAGTTGGGCAATTGATAGGATTGAAATAGCATTAAGACAGAACATCAAGATTATTAATCATGTAGGCATGTTTTACATATATAGTCATACGTGCTCGAAATGAGAAACTTGCATAACATCTTTTGTCCTACCAGCCGGTGGCAGCCGGGCCTCTAGGGAATCTCTTTGGAAATTAAGGTACTCCTTTTAATAGAGCACCGGAGCAAAGCATTAACACTCCGTGAAAACATGTGATCCTCATATCTAAGCCTTCCCCTCCGGTTATCCCGATTCTTTGTCACTGCGGGGCCTCGGGTTTCGGACATAGACATGTGCAAACAACTTGTAGATACAATCTAAGCAATAAGTATAGAGCTTAAATCTAAGATCATGCCACTCGGGCCCTAGTGACAAGCATTAAACACAACAAGATTGCGGCAACAATAACTTCACAAACTTATATAGATAGACTAATCATAATGTAACAATCCATCGGATCCCAACAAACACAACACCGATTACATCGAGATGAATCTCAATCATGTAAGGCAGCTCATGAGATCATTGTATTGAAGTACATGGGAGAGAGAGTACCAACTAGCTACAGCTAGAACCCGTAGTCCATGGGGGAACTACTCACGGAGCATGATGGAGGCGGTGGCGTCGATGGAGATGACTTCCGGGGGCACTTCCCCGTCCCGGCGGCGTGCCGGAAGAGAGATTCTGTCCCCCGAATTGGAGTTTCCCGATGGCGGCGGCGCCCCTGGAGTCTTTCTGGAGTTTTGTCTATTCGTATCGCGTTTTTAGGTCGAAAGGGGTCTTATAGGCGAAGAGGCGGCGCAGGAGGGTGCCTGGGGCCTCCTCACCATAGGCCGGCGCGGCCGGGCACCGGGCCGTGCCGCCTTATGGTGTGGTGGCCCTCCGGCCCGCCTCCGACTCTCCTTCGGTGTTACGGGGTCTTCCGGGAAAAATAAGATGTTGGGTCTTCGTTTCGTCGAATTAAGAGAATATTGCCCGAACGAGCCTTTACGGAACCAAAAACGGCAGAAAACGAGAAGCGGCACTTTGGCATCTTGTTAATAGGTTAGTTCCGGAAAACGCATAAAAACATTATAAAGTGTGAGCAAAACATGTAGGTATTGTCATAAAACAAGCATGGAACATCAGAAATTATAGATACGTTGGAGACGTATCAGGGCCTCGGGTTCCGGACAGCAATATGTGTATACAACTTGCAGGTAAGATCATAAAACAATGAATATCATCATGAATCAATAACATGTTCAGATCTGAAATCATGGCACTCGGGCTCTAGTGACAAGAATTAAGCATAACAAGTTGCAACAATATCATAAAAGTACCAACAACGGATACTAGGCACTATGTCCTAACAATCTTATGACTATTACATGAACAATCTCATCCAATCCCTACCATCCCCTTCAGCCTACAGCGGGGATTTACTCACACATGGATGGGGGAAACATGGATGGTCGATGGAGAGGCGTCGGTGGTGATGATGGCGATGATCTCCTCCAATTCCCCGTCCCGGCAGGGTGCCAGAACGGAGTTTCTGATCCCGTGATTGGGTTTCGCGATGGCGGCGGAGTTCTGGATGTCTTCTGGCAAATTGGTCGAACCCCGGTGCGTTTTTAGGTTAAGGGCTTTAAGTAGTCCAGAGGGGAGCGTCGGGGGCTGGCTGAGGCGGCGTCACCATAGGGCGGCGCGGACTAGGGGCCCACCGCGCCGCCATATGGTGTGCGCACCTCATGCCCCCCTCCGTCTCGTCTTCTGGCTCCGTAAGTTTTCTGTGAAAATAGGCCCATTGCAATTATTTCCGGGGATTTTCCTGAAAGTTGATTTTCTGCACAGAAATAAGACACCAGGGCAATTCTGCTGAAAACAGCGTTAGTCCGTGTTAGTTGTATCCAAAATACACAAATTAGAGGCAAAACAATAGCAAAACTGTTCGGGAAAGTAGATACGTTTTGGACGTATCAGAGAGCTCGATAGCCTCGTGCCAGTTCAGCCAATTCATGTCCATGTCGGCGACGCGGTGATGAAAAGTGATCTATGCCTATGGGGAATGCCTAGTGTGGTTGCTTGCCTTAAAAAGGACCGGAAGGCGGCTACCATAAATGTCGGCGTAGGAGCGGCGAGATAGAATTGAAGGCTCGCGCGAAGGCCACAGGCCCGCCCACCAGTTCAGAGGCACAAGAGGCAAGTGGTGGACATTGAAGCCGCGTGATACGTCTCAAACGTCTCAAAACAAAGTGTAAGCAAAACATATATGAATTAGTGTAAAACAAGCATGGAGCATCAAAAATTATACGTTTGAGACGTATCAAGCATCCCCAAGCTAATTAACTCCTACTCGTCCTCAAGTAGGTAAGTGATAACTAAGATAATTTTTAGGTGACATGCAGCTAACACAATTTTGATCAAGCTTGTAGAGCATTGTGAGTTGGGATCTAAGTACTCTAACATAGGCATGATAGATATGATTCAATTGAACTTAGCAACTATGTTATCACATGAAGAGTAACTCAAATAAAAGATCATGAATAATAGTGCATTGAAAGCAACTGTGTGTTTATGATCATGGAGTAAACATAATAAAGTGGTACTCACATGTCCTTATGGAATAGCAAAACATAAATGCCAGGACACCTTCAAAGTTCAGAGGGTGACTAGATACAAGTAATTTAAAAACAAGCAATAGCACAATCATGAATCAATCAATAATAATTTTGGGACTATGCATATTGCACTAAGAATGAGAACTATGCTCTTTTAATTGTTGCATAAAGTAGAAGATGAAGACTCAACATAAAAGTAAAAGAGAGAATCTTTGCAGAGTAAGCAAGATAAACAAGTTTTATAAATCTTCCAAAAAGTATGGTACTTATTAGGTTTGAGCTCTTATTGCCCCTATCATAAGCATCTTGAATTGTTAAACTTAATGTGAGTCAAACATGAGCTATATGCTTGCAAATCACAAGTTGAGAATCTCCTGCCCCTTGAATGCGAGTACCTAAATCTCATACTACTCAACTTAGGTCCCAAATAAGTTCTTGTCATTATAAGTATACATGTATCATTGAGAACCGCCAACGGGGTACCTCTTGCCCGATGATATGGAGGTACTCTTGTGGAGCAATCCCATACCAAAATGACAAGACAAACAGACATTGAGCACCTCAACAATTTTTTATTTACTATGAGTATAGCTTTTTATTGCAAATACTTCATAGAATGCTCACTACGGCTTAGCTGTAAATTTCCACCATGAATGATGCATGGCTTAGATTAGCGTCCCAGGCGTTTCCCTAACTCATATACAAACTCCATGGTCTGATAAGATTCCATTTTATTTCGCATCGCTAGGCATCCATAGACAAAAGAACATGACATCAACTAAATATAAGTGCTATGTCGAAAGTGTTCTCCATGAAAGCATGGTTCTACTAACTCCCAACTCGTAATTTGCAAACATATAAACTTCATAAGATAGGCACAATGATCAAATTTATTAATTGCAAGAAAGTAAATGTGCCATCAAGTTCGTGAGAGCTTTACTGACTAATTTTCTCATGCCAAAATTTAATTTGAAAGATAAAAACATGATGAATTACTTGGAATAGCAATAATGCTACTAGCTATATATGGTAGATACAATTGGCAAACTTTATTTCATGGTGGTTGGATGCACGAGTAGAGATCATACTCAGCACAAGCGAAAGCTAGCAAAAGACTGAGAGCGACCAACTAAGAGAGCAATAATGGCCATAATCATGCATAACGATAAAATATTATCAATCAAAGCATAAAGTGATATTACAAGTCAAAAACTAAATGATCATAGAGGTTTTAGTTGACTGGTTATAGTCATAACATGGTGTAAGTATGCGCCAAGTCAACCCAATAAAACATCAAAGAAGAATACCACAATATTATGCTTTTATAATAGAAACAACACATGATTCTTTCAATGAAACATTATGCACTCTCAGCCATTTGAAACAAATCATGCTACAACAATAAATACTAAGCATATGACATATTTGTAGTGGTAGTCTCCCGTTATTCTTTTTAGAAATTTAAGTCATATTTGTAGTGGTAGTTGTTGGTTGTGTACAATTTTGGGGAGTGGTGTTTTGGAACATGGGAGCATATGCTCCCTCTATTTTGAAATGCATCTTACACATATTTTGAATTTCAAAAAAAATTGAAACCAAAAATTCGCATGTAAATCTTCTCGTACTACACGCTTACAAAGTTGTTTCATAAAAAATCGACTTATCATGTGACGTGTGTAAAAAAGACAAAACTCAATCCTAAAAATAATGTTTTTCACAAGATAAGTTTTCTCTTTTTTATATATACCACAAAAAATATTGGTTTTTCGTGAAACTTGACGAACGAACATATATTATGAAGATGTACATGTAAAAAAATTTGTTAAAATTTTTCGACATTTCGAAATATAATTTTTTGGTAGAGGGTGCATACGCACCCGGGAGCCGAATTGAATTTCCGACAATTTTGTTAGTTTTTAGATTATAAATTAGTAGATACAAATCGTAGATGATAGTATATAGTGTGTAGATAAAAAATCATGTATTGTTAGATGTTAGTGTGGTGTAAATTTTTAGATAAAATGTTGTAGTTGATAGTGTAGTGTCAGGCGACCGAGTGGTATTTTGTCTTATGGAAACATATGCTTCCTTTATTTTAAAATTTATTATCTTAGATACATTTTAGAATGTTAAAAAAATTTGAAACAAAATATTCACAGGTATATCTTCACGTGCTACGCGTTCACATGTGTTCTTGACTTGGTTCCCCTCACTAGGCTTGACCACGTTGAAATTTTTGATGTTGCTTGGTGAATGTTACTGCAGCGACGTGGTCTCTCTAGACCACGCACAAGAAGTTGATTTCTGAAGGAAAATTGATCAAGACGCCAGTTGATATAATCTACGGCATGATTTCATTTCTGCAGCTTTAGCGTCCTCTAGATGGAAAGAAGCGCATGAGCAGTTCCAACGAGCGGTTGATTGGGTCGTCTCTAGATGGAAGAAGCGCATGAGTAGCCTGCTTTGTCAAGGAGTAGCTTGAGTCATTTTTTTATTGGTCTTGTTTCAGCTTAAAAACTTGTTTGTGGCATCTATGTTGGTGTTTAGCATGAACTGTTTTGCGCTTAGTTCTTGTAAATTCTTATGTTTGTTGTGCCGGTGCTTGTGCGTTGGGAGTAGTCTTTCCTGGGAACTTAGGGCATCTCCAACCGAGCGACCCAAACGGACGCGCTGGGTCGTCCGTTTTGGACCGTTTGCGTGTCCGAGCGGACGCGCGGACGGAGCCCCGCGTTCGCGCGTCCGTTTAGGTCGCATGCTGCGCCCAACGCAGCGGCCACCCATTTGGCCATTTGGCCTATTTCTTTGGAAAATAGGTCCTCTGGCCACAGATCCTTATAAACAATGTCTAACAAATATAGAATAATATCTCGTAAACATAGAATAATATATAATAAACATAAAATATTATCAAATACCATAAAATATTATCAAATGTACCATGATAAATCAAATAAAATGTGCCATAGTTTGAGAAAAATATAAAAATTACAATTGAGATTGTCTAACTCAATTTGGGCGCTCGAGAATCTCCTTCTGTCTCTTCTCGAACCAAGCTCTCTTTGCCTCGCTCATGTTGGTCAAGTCGGCGTTCATGATGAGGTTGTCCTCGGCTTGGCGTTTGAGCTCAACTTCCTTCGCCTTCAGCTCCACCTCTTTGGCCCTTGCCATTGCTATGAGCTCAAGTTCTCTCTCTTTGAGCTCAAGTTCTTTAGCTTTGGTCTTGGCCTTGACCTCTTCAATCTCAAGCTTCTTCCGCTGGACATCAAAGAATTTCTTCCTGTCCTCTTCTTTCTCCCGGCGCCTCCTCTCATCCCTCTTGTCCGTGGACACCTCTCTGTCCGCATGCATCTCCTTCAAAGTGCAATACAATAGCATGGACGAAGCATCACGCTTCATGTCGGCTTTGGTTGACTTGTGGCCGCGTGGACGACTTGCACGAGAAGCGGAGCTACCGCAAGGTTGCTCACCATCAAGGTCAATGAGCGTGGCATCTTTGGCGGGATTGTTGCCAGTCAAGGTCGCCATGTACCCCTCGTACCCCTCCTGAAACTTGGGGGTGCCTTGGAGTTCCTTCCAACAATGAGGGAAGGCAAAGGTCTTCTCTCCATTGTTGATTTTGTAGAATTCCAAAGCTCGCCACACCTAGAGCAAAGCGAGACAACAACGATAAACAGATGTGCAAACATCGGATGAATAAGTTGAGGTTAAGAATCATACCAAGTCCTTCACACCCATGCCACTAACGGGGATCCGCCTGGAACTTGTTGCATTCCGTTTGAATTGCTCCCCACCTCTTTTGGAGCGATATTTCGCTGCGGTCGCTCTCAAATGGCTCCTGTCCATATTTGCGATGTTCATGGAAGTATTCATAGATCCGGCGCCAGAATGCGGTCCCCTTCCGCTCGGCACCCGTCAACGCATCTTGCCTGATGGTCAACCATCCATCGACGAGCACCTTGTCCTCCTTCTCCGTGTAGTTGGCGGTTCGTTTGCTTACCCGGCGACCATGAGCTTGTGCAGCTGCGGCTTGTGTGAGGCCCTCACCGAACAACGACTCCTCCTCGATGTTTATGCTACCGGGATAGGCAGTTGTGCCCTCCTGTGTGTCAATAGGAGGTGGCTGGGGAGCCTGCTGTGTCGAAGGATATGGCAGGGTCGTTGGCATTGTCTGCGCGAAAGACGGAGGGGCCTGCACAGTGGACGGTGACTGCGCGCGCGCGGCCGACAAATCGTCGAACAGGTTGCGTGCACCGGCCATCGCAGCTGCTCCCAGGTTCTTGGGGCCTTTGGAGTTCGCCGGCGCACGGTTCAGGTCAATGGACGAAGGTGACGGCCCCGTCAAGGACTCGCCCACCTCCGGTGACCCATCCCGTGACTGGTACGCGTGCCGCCCATGCGCCCCCATTTCGTGCCCAAACGGGGCAGTCGGTGGGGCAACCTTGGAGGAAGGGGCCGGGTCACGGACGTGGCCGAGCTCCCCCCCGAGGCCGCGCCGGTGCCGGGGATGATCATGTGCTGGCCGAGCGCTGCGTGGCCGTAAAAGAGCATGGCCTGCGCCTGCTGCTCTTGAAGGACAGTGCTCTTCGCCTCCGTCTTGAGTTGGAGAAGCTGCTCCGTCGCCCGCTGCCGCTCCTCCGCGGCAACGATATCCCTCTTCCGTTGGTCGAGCGCCCTGCGGCGGTCGGCCCTCTTCTTGCTCTCGATCTTCCTCTGCTCCGGGGTGAGGTCGGCCTTCGCCTTCTTCGTCGGCGGCCCGGGCTCCACGACCACCGGAGCGTCCAGTTCAGGAGCCGCCTCCACGGCAGGAGCGGCAACGGCCGCGGGTGCCTCCTCTCCGATGGTGGTGGTGGTGGCGGTGGCGGCGGCAGTCGCTTCGTCGGCCATCTCTAGGTTTTGGGAGTACAATGGAGTGTTTCTGTTTTGGGAGGCAGACAGGCGGGCCAGGGGCAAACAAGGGGAGGACGCGAGCGACCAGCCTTTCGCGTCCGTGGCCACGCAAACTCGTCCAAGATTTGGGCCGGGTTTGGGTCGTCCCGGACGCCGCGGCCATCCGTTTTAGGGATGGGTCCGCGCGCTGGGCCGCGGTTTTGTCCGTTTCAACCCATCCGGACGCGCGGGCGCGGGATGGGTCGCTCGGTTGGAGATGCCCTTAGGGAGCTCCTATATGCTCTGTGCATTCAATGTAATGAATTTTTGCGGTGATCCCAAATCGATCAAAAAACTATGTATCTAATTTTATTTTATTGCTTCATATAAACGTATGGTTTCTCATAATTAAGTAGGTGTCCAGTCATCCGGTCGGTCTCGCCAACGTCGGGAGGAGTGGGGAACCCGATCTATCAGTTGAGTTTTCAATAAAAAAAATTAGTGTTTTAAAAAGATTAGGTTAGAGTTTTGGTAGTTATCTTCTTTTCGATCTCCACGATAATGTAGATACCATCGTCTACAATAAGTGATCTTCGGCCCTTCTTTTGATGATGAGATCTTCTTCCCTACGTCAATGTTGATGTTAAAAGATTAAAGTTATATAGGTACGATCTTACTGATCTTACTTTGTCTGATCGAATTTGAAACTTCTATCAAAGTTGTCAAGGATGGTCCTAGCCGTTTTTGTTTCGGATGCTACGTCTTTGATAATGGTGATTCTTACAATCGTCTCATAACAACGTTGACAAGGCAATTCGGCTACTGTTATCTAAAATATTGGTGTTGGCACTTCTGCCAATGTTATTTGATTACTTTAATAGTTGCGCACATATAGCCTTACATTGGTACTCAGATTAAAATTATGGGAAAATCTTCCTTTAAATTTGCATGTCTATATTTTGGTATCTATGCTTTTTTTTCAGCTGACTTTAGAAAAATACAATATTTTATGGGAGAAGAAAGTTTGAAAGCCTTGCCGTTTCTTCCAATTTTATTTCATAATTGCTATATATAAATCTCACATATCTAGTTATAAACATACATATATCATGATATTGATTGTAAAAAAAACAGGCTTCGGCCTTTTTTTAGTCAAGTCAAACTAGCCCCACATGAGTCAACACAGGACCCCACCATCCGTACCCTAATCCCATCCCCATCTTCTACTCTGCTTCGCTTTCTTCCACTCTGCTTCGCTTTCATATAAAAAAACAAAAATACTCTGCTTCGCTTTACTACGCCACAGCCGCATCTTCTCCACCGCTCTACGGCTCCCCCATCGCCCAAACACCATGGCCTCGCACCACCGCGGGCGCGGCCACCTTCCCTCTTACCTCGTCCCCGCCGCGGCCCTGCTCCTCGCCTTCATCCTCACACCTCTATCAGCCGGCGATCCTCTCGGCCATTTCTGCGGCAACAGTGCCAACTTCACCGCCAACAGCACCTACCAGGCCAACATCCGGCTCCTCAACGCCACCCTCCCCAAGAACGCCTCCTCCTCACCCAATCTATTCGCCACCGGCACCGTCGGAACCGTTCCGGACATCGTCTACGCGCTCGCTCTCTGCCGCGGTGACACGAGCGCCGCCAACTGCAGCGAATGCATCGGTACCGCCTTCCAGGACGCGCAGCAGCTCTGCCCGTACAACAAGGACGCCACCATCTACTACGAACCCTGCGCGGTCCGCTTCTCCAACCAGAACTTCCTATCCTCCACCGACGACGGCGGCAGCGCCCTCATCATCATGAGCAGTCAGAACGCGTCCGCGCCGGCCAAGGTGTTCGACGCCGCGGTGAGCGCCCTCATAAACGCCACCGTCGACTACGCGGCCACCAACTCATCCAGCCGGTTCGGCACAGGAGAGATGGCCTTCGGGAGCTTCGACAAGATCTACGGGCTGGCGCAGTGCACGCCGGACATGGCCCCGGCCGATTGCCGGGCCTGCCTCCAGGGTATCATCGCGATGATGCCAAACTATTTCAGCGGCAAGTCGGGTGGCCGGGTTATAAGATTGAGGTGCAGTTTCAGGTATGAGCAGTATCCTTTCTTCAACGGGCCTTCGCTGCTGCAGCTCCCGGAGCCATCCCCATCTTTAGCACCAGCACCAGCGAACGTAACGCCACTGCCGGCCAGAGGAGGTGAGCCTGGAGAAACAACTTCATCTTATTTGCACGATTCGTTCTTCAGACAGAAGTAATTTCGCAATTCCGGGAGAAAACAGTGAGGCCCGACCTGTGAATAAACGATAGAGCATCGGAGTGTTTAATTCGGTCCTAGTAAATATAGACTATCAACACCAACGAGGGGCCTAGTATTGATTCATGAACGAACTAGTAAACTTCAGGTAGATAATTTTCAAGAAGCAATTTTAGAAATTCCCGTTGTTAGGTCTTGACTTCTGTGCAGTCCCGTAGCTATCGGTTGCTTGACTGGACAACAGGGAAAATTATACCTTCCGACTCATAATAACTGTAGGAGCATTAGTTTAATTTAGTCTAAATATAAGCTAAAGTCTTGATACGAGGGAGTCCGAGTTGTGAGTCTTATGACAACCTGCCCAGTTGTGCATCCAGGCCGATTGCTAGCCACAGAAACTATCCTGTAAAGTGTGTGTATTGGGAATTGGAGCACACTTGCATGATTGAGCCCAAATATGAACAAATTCAGGAAACAGAATATCTCCTTTATCTTCAGGTGTGCCCATGAGCACATGGGATTTTTCCTTTTTAGACAGGGCAAATAACATGGTTTATTTGTGTGTTAGCTAGCTGGGTTCAATTAAAACGGTGATAAGCAAAAGAGAAACTGTTATTTTTTACACCTCTTTTGTCGAGAGAACCCATACGAAATAACATATTCAGACTGGCCACCCATCTGTATTTCCTAATTCGAAGAAGCAAGGCATAAAGCTTTCAGCACTATGAACATCAAAGATAGTAATGGACTTTCTCCTCCTGATCTCTTTGGAATCGTCAGCATAGAAGCTTCATTATGTAAAAATGTTCAACAAAAGGCGGATTCGTCATCTTCTATAGAATCTTGTAGAATTCTCTTCAGTGTGTCTTGTAATGACTGGCGCCTTTTGTATGCAGAAAGCAAAAGGAATGGAGCTGCTAGAATTTTAGCCATTACACAGTCGATAGTCGCTGCAATACTGGCTTCTGTTGTAGTTTGCCTTTGTCTGCAGAGGAAAAAGAGCAAACCGGTACAAAAGGCATCAGTATCATGTAAGTCATATCAGTTAGTTCCAAATCCATTCTTTTACACAAATATAGTCTTTTTTCAGAACTTCTATAGATTTGAAACTAGGGTTTTGTTTGACAATGACATCATTTCTATATGACAATAATTACATTCATGCATTACACCATTACTAAAGGGTATTTTTCTCTTATGATAGACCCAAACAATCCGGAGGACACACAGAGTATTGATTCACTCATGCTCGATCTCTCAACTCTACGAGCCGCGACAGATAATTTTGATGAAAGCAATAAACTCGGTGAAGGAGGGTTTGGAGTGGTTTATAAGGTACAATATCATTTCACATAGACTCTTTATTCTGTATTTTATACTTCTAGTAAAATATATCTCCTTTTGTACAGGGAATCCTTCCCAGCGATGAACAAATAGCAGTTAAAAGGCTCTCACAAAGTTCTCGGCAAGGGATAGAGGAGCTTAAAAATGAGCTTGTTTTGGTTGCTAAGCTTCAACACAAGAATTTAATGAGACTTATTGGTGTTTGTTTGGAAGAAAATGAAAAATTACTTGTGTATGAATACATGCCCAACAAAAGCCTCGACACCATTCTTTTCCGTTGAGTACCTCAACACCATTTAGCAACAGTGAAAAAACATCTAAATATGTTGTGTACAGTTCTGAGGTTTGTTTTTCTGTGTGGCAGATCCTGAGAGGAGTAGTCAGCTAGACTGGGGGAAGAGATTTAGGATAGTCAATGGGATTGCTAGAGGCTTACAATATCTTCATGAAGATTCTCAGCTGAAGATAATTCACCGGGACCTCAAAGCGAGCAATGTTCTGTTAGATTCTGAATTTATTCCTAAGATTTCAGATTTTGGTTTAGCAAGGCTCTTTGACAGTGATCAATCACAAGATGTCACCAACCGTGTCGCCGGAACCTAGTAGGTCACGATGACACTGCCCTTATAAGATATCTAAACGTGCATGAGTCTAACATAATGTTGCTATTGCAGTGGATACATGGCCCCTGAGTATGCTATGCGGGGGACTTACTCTATCAAGTCCGATGTGTTCAGCTTCGGCGTGTTGATTTTGGAAATCGTCACAGGAAGAAGAAACACTGTCGCATTTGACTCCGAGAAATCTGCAGATCTCTTAAGTTTGGTAAGTATATTGAGTATTACAAACTTCATAGGTCACACAAAGCTACAATAAATACTACTAATAAAAGTAATAGTAGTAATACACCTACGTAATGGTAATGCAGGTATGGGAGCACTGGACAAAGGGAACAATTGTGGAGATCATGGATTTGTCCATGACTAGCCATTCTCCTGGAGACCAGATGCTGAAGTGCATTCAAATTGGACTTCTATGTGTTCAAGAAGACCCCACAGATAGACCATTGATGTCAGTGGTGACTGTCATGCTTAGCAGCGACACCGTGTCTCTCGAAGCTCCGTCTAGGCCAGCTTTCTGCATCCAAAAGAGAGTCATACTGTAAAATCCCCAAAAAAAATTAACCAAGAATAGTTTGTCTGAAATCAGGAACCAACAAAAATTGTTATTGATAAATGAGATGAACTTCATGCATGATTGTTATGTTTGGTGTTCTTGTATCTATGATTAGCATGCTTATTGATTGAACGAGATTGTGAACACACAATTCAATGTGCCTTTGTGATCATGTCATTAAAACTACACAAAAAACTAATTACTAAAAGTATTGTCTTAATTGCATCTCCTATTTTTAATGATTTGACTTATCCAAAGAAAAGAGCTAGGGTTTAGTTTGTTTATGAAGACACAAATGTTTTCAAAAACTAAGTAATTATAAAATCTAAGTGGGATATATAGAAACCACTATTTTGCACGCTAATATTTTGCAAGTATTTGAAAAATGGATTTTAAGCATCTTCGAAAAGCTAGAAGAAAGAAGATACAATATCTCAATTCATTATTAGGAATTAAAACTACAAAAAGTATACTTTCTTATTCAAATTGAAGAGTTACACGGTAGAGAAAAAAAACAAGAAATTGCATCTACTCGTACTATCCATGGTGAAAAAAATACTGAGTTCTAGTGTTTGTTCATCGGTACGTAGTTTGTAGAAGGCTCAGTGATGACTCTGATCCGGGCGATCCCTGCAGCTAGGAAAATTCCTCCTAGCCACGAGGATATCTCCTCCTTGCTCCAAAGATCGAAGGCGTGATCTCTATACCGGTATCCCCTTCCCAACAATAATAATGCAGACTTGGCCGCCGCCCCTCCCTAAGGAATGTTTAGCTAGCCAGACAGCCTCCCCAACCCTAGCCGACCTCCTCTACAACAAAGCGAGAAAACACAAAATTCCTAGTAACGAGATCGATATATCCAAGATCTATACTATGTAGATGTGAGATAACGGAGGGATTCGGTGTTCATACATTTGAAGACCGAAAGCGTAACGTTCCAATGAACATTTTTTATATATTCGTACGGCGACGCCGATCTCAAAGTCGTGCAAACGTACAAGTGATGTAGTTCTAGAACTGGCAAAACTTCCGCAGTTCTGCACGCGGCCGGTGTAGATGACGTCCCTCGGGTTCTGGTCTAGGGAAGTAGCGGAAGGAGAAAGATCCGGACCAACGATTCACCAACACGATATGGTGTGAGTATGGTGGATATCTCGAACTTCGTATGCCCATCCCAATATTTCAGAACCACGCGTGAGGAAGAGAGGCAAAAGCCAAGGGGGTGGAATGAGAGGAGGGGTTGCCGCCTCCTTATATAGGCGTGGGGGTGGAGGTGGCACCTCCACCAACTACCCCCCCCCCCCCACCTTGGCCGCCACCCCATTTAGGGTTTGGTGGGGGCGGCGCCCAACATAGGTTGTTGGCCCTCCTTTCCCTTTGGGTGAGGCGCCACCCCCTAATAGGATGCCAAATGGTGGCCCATTAGGGTTTAGCCTATTTTTATCCGTTTTAATATTAATTCATTTATTAAATACCAAAAACATATTATTTAAGTCTCTCAACAATTCATCAACTCCGAAACTTTACTGATACCTCTTCAGAACAATTCTTGAGTTCTCTCTAATTACTCTGATGACCCTGAATCAAACCCTAAGCATCGTATACCCGTAAGCATGCGACTCTACGGTTTGAGAATGTGTAGACATGATCGAGACACATTTACAATCAATGAACAATAGAGAGATCTGGAAAGCCATGATGGCCCTATGCTTTCCAAGAAAAACATTATCGCTTGAACATCAACGTTCACATTGTCTCATGATACTTGGTTTGTCCAAGATCTGATTTTCGCTATCTCCATACCTAGTTCGATCTCGTTACCGACAAACACATTTGCTCATTCCCGTGACCTAGTCACATGCTTGCAAGCTTCATAGATGTAATCTCATTGTGTGGGCCCAGAGTACATATTCATACGCCTCAACTTATTCCTTCGGATATGTAGAGACACCTTTATGATCACCATGTTACAGTGTGACGGGTGGCCTTTCGGTGATAGTGATTAGATATGATCTCACGGTCAAAGAATTGGGTTACTATGTTTTCCTAGTTATCACAATGTAGAACTTCACGAATGGATCTCATTGCAATACTTATGACAGGTGTGTGGCCATCACATCATTCATCTATTGACATGACCCCATTGTCAATTGACATAAATGTCCATCATCAGAAACCTTAATCATATATTGACCGGACTAGTTGACCAGGGACTTTGTTTGTTTACATACCACACGTGTACTAACGTTTCCGCTTAATACATTTATAGTGTGGTATACAAATAATTATGAACATTAGAGATATGAAAATAAAAACATCTTTATTATTTGCATCTAGGCCACATCTCCAACAGTCTTTCGCCTGCACTAGAATACAAATAAACTAGTTTATATTTGGCAAGAATATAACACCTACGTATTGCCTCTTGGTGTTGATCATGCTTCGCTCATGGAAGAGGTTTCTTTAACGGGTCTGCAACATTCAGATATGTATGTACTATGCAAATCTTTATGTCAGCTTCATTGAGATAGTGTCGTATCACATGATAACGTCGGAGAATATGGTTGGCAGTAGAATAAGACATTGGTTCCTTTGCATTTGCAATGGCATCTGTGTTGTCACAATAAATGCTCACAAGGTCTTGCATGCTTGGGAACACACCCAGCTCGATGACAAACTTCCTTAGCCAAACAACTTCATTCGCCACTTCCGAAGCAGCTATTATTTACAACCTTTAATCCTGTTGCATACCCAGCATCCTGAGGCTATTCCCGCACGAGCTTTTTTGGCCGTAGGATCCTGCATGTGAGCGGCTAGGATTGCATGTTTGAAAGGAACGAAGCAATTTACCCCTACCCGTCTTATATTTCTGGCGTGGCTGACATCTTGGCCCGCTTGATGTTGGATGTACCGTCGTTTGTGGGGGTATACTGCGTTCAGTAAAAAATGACAGCGTCAAAACCATCTTTATCCTTTCACTTCTTCTATCTGACCCTAGGTCTCTGTCCTCTCCCCCAACCTCGTCCGCCGCCGCGCGCCGCCCATGCCCCGGCGGAAGCTGCCCGTCTTCCTCCTCGCCGGTTGACGCGTCGCCGGATCCCCCACCGATTTTCGCTCTCCGTTCCCCGGCCGGAAGACGCGCTTTGTCCACCCCGACGGCAGCCGCGCGCCATCGACTCCGTCGGGCGACTCTAGCCATGTCAACGAGGAGCGCGTTGCCGACCTCCTCAACACCGGATGGGGAGTTGGCTCTCCCATGCGCACCATCGCCGCCCACTCTGTCTCTAACGACCTAGCGCACATCGAGGTCATCAACAACGTCAATCACGATGAGGCGACACCGGGCCTGCGCCGCCACGACGAGATCGCTTCCATCGCCGAGGTGGACTTCGAGGTAGTCAAGGAGCTCGACTTTTCCCTACCCTCTCGCTGCAGTGGTGGCCACCGCTCAAGATGGGGTGCCTCAGCGCAATGGCGCAAGCACTACACTCGCGGTTAGGGTGTCAACGTGGGATCCCGGTGGGATGTCATTTTGTACTATGTAGTTCAAATTTTGATGTCAAAATTTGTACTAAGAAAATCAAATTATACTACAAGTGGGACAAAAGTGGGATCCCACTTGACACCCTTACTCGCGGTACCTATCAGTGCTACTATTTTTTTTTGAATGCCTAGGCTTCAGTTTAAAACATGGAAGGATTTGGCAGTAGACGAGGTACTTGCGTAGAGAGAGGTACAGGGAGGGAGAAGAGGGTGTCGTGCTTCTGCTGCTTGCTCCTTGCCATTGCCACGATGCCTTTTGCAGCCTGTTTCTGTGAGAGGCATACTACTGTTGCGAACGCTGAGAGGCATGTGAGAGATTTAGAGGATCGAGGGAGGCTGGGAGATGGAGTGCTGCAAGCTGATGTCCTACTTGTTTTCTGAACAGCGGTCTGGTAGTGTGGAAATTAAATAGTAAGGCGCATTTGGAAGAAAAAAATTCTTATAACTTGATTTACATGGGCATCTTTGGTAATGGTACTCTCTGCATATGTCAAGAACTCTTAGGAATTTATCATGCGTCATCATCTAGCAATGTCTCATAGCGTCTTGCTTACAGGGCAATAATCCATTTAATAATCGAAGGTCCTACGTCCTAGGTGAACTTCTTTACTGTTCTACTTTTTTTTTCTTTTCTATGGTAGGTCAGTAACCTTCTCCTATTTGTAGTGAACCCATTTCATTTCTACTTGTCGTCAATCATCTCCTCTTCACCACAACGATGCCCCACCTTTTTTTTCAAATTCTCTGCCATTTCTAGAAGCAGTTGAAGGGGATCTCTGTAATGACTCAAGAGGTACAACTGAAATTCTATGGTCAGGTGATTAATTAATAACTATAGTAAGCATCAGTTTCTCCTTTTTCATGTTGAAAATCCACTGATGAATTATTATTTGAGTGTAATAATTCTCACACTTTTGATTTCTTAGTGTGGTGTCAGAAGACAAGGGATCTGCAATTGGGAGCATTGCTCTACTTAAATAGTTTAAGTTTAGTCTTAGGCTTGATGTTTGTGGTACAAATTTTTGGATATAAATAGATTTTCTATGTAATCCACACAGTACTGATGACAACAATCTAGGCAATGGTAAATTATAAGCAACATACATCATCATGTAACATTACTTTGAAAGGTTAGTATTAGGGCATGATTAATAGGAGCACATTGCTGATGTATTCAATTCTCTGACATGTTTTTATCGGTATCTCCTGCAGTGCAGCTACAATAGTTTGTTGTAGAAAATATGTGTTACAGGAATATTAGATTGTCGGTTAAAGGAGATAGTTGTGCAGTTTAATGTTTTGTCTTTGTCTTTGTCTTTGTTTTGTTTTGCTTTGCTTTGCTTTGCTCTTTCTCTCTCTTTTTTTTTTTACTTTTTTTGCCGGATCTGGATGTAAACCTCACGCCATCTTGGTTCTATCCTTCTAATAAAATATTGTGCATTTAGATGTTTGTTGGGGAAATAAAGGAGATAAGCTAACAGCTACAAGTCAGTAGTTGTCAGACTCATTTCAGGCTGAAGTTGCTTCAAAGATCGATAAAACATGCAGTACGCTCGCTGCATCCATAGACTAGCAAAACGAAGCACTAAGGCTGTGGGAGAATCTATGTCAATCTTGTGTTGATTCCCATGGCATTATACATACTAATTAACACATAGGTCTGCCTGTATAAATTTACACAATATGTGGCTACATGCTCTAGGTTATTCACTTAGCTTAACATTTCAAGGCTACATTGGAGATAAAGAAGATTTTAGCTTTGAAGTCGTTATAGACGCCTCGCAACTTCGCAAGGAATCATTGCATAATGGCATGCTCCTACATAAAGAACAAATTGTGCATTGGATGATATAGCATACTGTCATATGTCATAGTTATGAAGATGCAAGTAATCTGCGTTCTTTTCCAACCAAAACAAATTTGTACTCATTGCCTTTGTGCATATGGATTGTTCAATTAACGCCATGGCTAGCCATCTTGTGTTCAAGAGGAAGCACAAACGATATGTACGGATATCCAGTATTTGTTAGCTGGCCATCAAACCAAATTGCACTTTAGTATGAAATTTTCATTTTCAGTATATCTTTGCTATGACCAGCTCTTTTATTAGACTTTGCAACATTTATCCTTCAGAGTTTCTGCATTAGCTTTATCCATAAGCTTCATGTGAAAAGCCTTGAAGGTTTAGAAGTCTTACAAGTTGATTCACCCATCTTTACCTTTAAACTATAAGTCAAGTTGGCTGGCTGTGAGCTTACGGCCTCTGCTGCAGTTCTTTTCGCTGTTGTGTGGGCCTCCATATCAGTTTAGAGTTGCCCTTCACTACCAGATTTTCCTCTGCTTCAGCTAACGTTTGCATGAATCAGGCAGGTGCCAAAGAAGGTGGCTGCGTAAATGTGGGGTTGGGTAGTCAATCTTCTCTCCGATCTGGCTAGGGCACTAGGTCTCCTACCACGAGGGCCATCGGCAAGCGGGGAATCCACCCCTTAAACAGCGGAGCCAGGATTTGGTCATGGTTTTAGTGGCTCCACATCGTCCAAGGTTGAGCTGCTAATTCCTTCTCCCAAACTCATTTTTCTTCGCCCAAATTCTCTGATTGTAATTATGTGAAAACACTTGCTACAGATGTGCATAGTTATTTCTTAGTTTTAGTATAGTCTATTTGTTATGTGTCAGACTTATAAATTGTTAGCAAACTCTTTGTTTTGTAGGTTCTGGTTATACCTAGACCGACAACTTTCCTAGAATGAATGAACGGCTAGCATTTGGCGCATGAGAAGGTGAGATTTGTTTCTTTGTTATGATTCTTCATGATTAGTTATTAGTAATGTTGTTACATATCTGCTGATTTCCCCCTCCTGCATTCTCATTTAGGTTTTTTTGTTATGGACAATTTAGGAGGAGAATATATTTAGTTGTCACTGTTACTATGATTTCTTCTAAATTCCAAAGATATGGTTAGTATGTAGAAATACATGGTATGCACATATAATATCTTTGTTTTTTCTGTTGGATTTAAGATCATGTTAACAGACCGATTTAATGTTGTCTGTTGTTGAGTTTGCATATCTTTGTTGTCTTGATTGCTCACTTAAGTTGTTTGAGAGTCGGTGTGGTTTTGTGAGTGAGGAATAGACTGTTCCTTGACTTTCTTATACTTTGGATGTTCCCAGTGAATGATAAGTTCAACTACAGGAGTGCATGATTGCCTGACTGAATTTGACTTGGTTTTGATGTTACAGATCTGAAGACTGGATGTGTATAGTAATGCCCGCCTGAAAACTTGGCCCGTGAAAATCAAGCAGTATATCCATGATAGGATGTACTACGGGAGGGTAGAGTTTGTACAGAATTTTAGATTCTTTATAGATATATGCAACCATTCTACTATCAGAAGTGAGAATAATATTTGCACTTAGGTATGGCCTCTAATATAACATACCTACTACTAATTTTTTTGTTATGCCTCATGATATTATTACTGTTCTGTGGACTGGATGGCAAGATCCAGGTTCGTTGTAGGGAGAGATATATTAACAACGAACAGTTATAGATGTGTCACCTTGCAAATTAGTTGAGGAAGAATTCCACTCCTATTTCCTTTGCATAATATAAAAGAAACTTGGAGAACATTAATGCGGTCACACAGATAAAAACTCTTGCAAAGTAACGTTGCGGGTCACGTGTGTCAGAACACCATGTAGGCGGCGAGGCGAAGCTCGCCCATTCACCTAGTATACTCCAATTCCATTGTAGTTTGAGCAACCGTGGCTTCCTTGCCGCTCCTCCAGCTCCATGCGCCTATGTTCACCATACACACATATCCTATCTGAGATTTCGAGTCAAGTAGATCAGTGTCAAAGCTTGCATCAAAGTAACCTTTTACGACAAGCTCCTCTTCACATCCTCCATAGAATAGAAACATATACTTGGTTCTCCTAAGATACTTCAGGAATAGCCTCGGGTATAGGGAATATTCCAGATTTCTCAATTTATGGGTTCATAATGAAAACCATCTTCACCATCGAGAGTAACAATCACAATTGTTGTCCAGTGATCCAATCCAGGATTACTTTGGAAACGATCAATCAAACTAATCGCCAGGGCGACATTAGGTCGAGTACTCAGCATGGCATACATGATAGAGCCTATGGCTGAAGCATAGGGGATTGTAGACATCTCTTCCTTATATTTAGTCGTTGATGGACACTGAGTCACACTCAATGGTTTACTTTTTAACACATGCAAGAAACCTTTCTTCGCCTGATCCATTGTGAACCTCTTCTGAACCTTTACTAGGTAAGTACTCTAACTTCATGATATTAGGCGTTTTGATATATCTCTATAAATTTTAATGCCTAATATGTAAGAAGATTCACCCAAGTCCTTAATAGAAAATTTACTATTTAAATAATATTTTACCCACTTTAGAAGATTGACATCATTCCCAATTAATAGTACGTTATCCACATAGAATAATAGGAATGATAGTGAGCTCCCACTCACTTTTTTTTATAAATGCAGGACCCTTCTCCATTTTGGACAAATCCAAAATCCTTGATCACTAAATCAAAGCGAAGATTACATCTAGAAGATGCTTACTTCAATCCATAAATGGAACGCTAAAGCTTGCATAACTTTCCAGCATCCTTAGGATCGACAAAACCTTCCGGTTGTACCATATACAACTCTCGTACAACTCTTCCTCAATGTTTCAATTCAGGAACACAGTTTTGACATCCATCTGCCATATCACATAACTGAAATACGCAACAATTTCTACCTATATGTGGTATTTCATCGCCACTCAAAAGTAAATTTCTTATGTTCTACCTTTGAAACCTTCAAAAATTATTACCTGTTTTGTGTTCCTGTTTTAGCTCATGAGGAAGTATTGAATGCTTTATTGTCTTTTCATGACTTCACACCTTGACTAGCATGAATAATGTGCTAGTCCTTAATATTGCAAAAAGAGCAAGACAACTGGGTGCCTAGCCCACAAAAAAAAAAAGCTCGGCACACTATGTATTGGAGAGATCCTAAATAATGGCGTAAAAAAGGTGAACTATATGAGAGCCGCTCTTGAAGTCACTATATGAAAGGATGATAAACCATTTGATACATGTCGTTGACATAGACATACATACCTCTCAAAATACATTTTCAACACCTCTGTTTTATTCAAAATAAAAAACTCTAGCACACGAGTAATCTTTGCTTCCCTCTGCGAAGGGTCTTTCTTTTACTTTTATGTTGAGTCTTCATCCTCTAACTTTATGCACCAATTAAAAGAGCATAGTTATTATTCTGAGTATAATGTGCATATGCCTAAAATTTATTATTGATTGATTCATGATTATGTTATTGCTTGTTCTCAAATTAAATGTATCTAGTCACCCTTTGATCTTTGAAGGTGGCCGGGCATTTATGTTTTGCTGTACAAATTCAGGCAAGCGAGATACCACTCTACCATGTTTTATTATGGTCATTATAATCTTGTTGATGTTTATAAATTTCATACTATGAACTCTTAGTTCGTTGATATCTTTTCATTAGGTAACATGATTGCTAAATTTTATTATCTATACATCATTTGTTTATTTGTTATACAATTGTTAAAGACCTGATCATAGCATTCAGCATCAAAAATTATATTGTTTTTATAGTTTACCTACTTGAGGACGAGCATGAACTAAGCTTGGGGATGTTGATACGTCCATAACGTATCTATAATTTTTGATATTTTTATGCTAAAATTATGGTTTTGACACTTGTTTTTATATAAAGTTTATAATTTATTTGGACTAACTTACTAATAGTTGCAAAAGTGTACAATGATCTTATTTTACATTTTGATGCGTATGAATTACCAAGAATACGAGAGGAAACCTTGTTAGAGTCAAATCGAGACTTTCCAAAAATCTGTTCCAGAACTTTTTTCGAAGATGGTCATGTTACAGGTCGAATACGGCGTCAGACGGAAAACTCCCCAACTATAACGTTGTTGGAAATTTCGCGAGGAACGTTCTAGACATAAAATTTAACTGATTCCGAGTCCATATGGCCGAGAAAAGCCCGATTTACTGCAACTCTAGATGGGGTGACGGAAATCCGAGAAGCTATATAAAGGGAGAAAACCTAACTCATGGGAACTCCTCCACCCACGAATTACAGCCGCCAAAAGCCACATTTTTTTGCCTCCCCCATGGATCCCATCTCCATGGGGGCGGGCTCCCAAGAAGCCATGAAGGAAGGGGGCTAACGGGCGGCGCTCCCCCATGATGCCGGCGGCTGGGAAGGAGCTCCCCGCGCCGCCACCGCCCTGCACCTCTCGCTGCCCCCTTTATCGCCTTCACCGCCATCTCCATCACCAATCCTCCTTGTATACAGTGGTTCATCCTCCCACACACCTCTGTACCATCCTATGTAAACATGGTGTTTGATGCTATAAGTTATAATCATATATATGATCTATGTCATGTTTGTGTAGTTTATTTGTCTTTTGATTGCTTGGTTGAATATCTTTGGTTCATTAGAGTTGTATGTTGATATGGTACAGTCATTTGGTGTCCATTATATTTGTGTGCGCATGGATTAAACATCATAGGGTTTGTAGTATGTGTATGAGGAAGGGGGAAGTTCTGCCGGAGTGACAAAAACCTAATGACTCACACCTGAACGTTGCACGTATGGGAGTAAGACGACCATTAAATTAAGGCTATAGTTGGGCAAACCTTAATGCATTGTTAGAATTTGTGGATGCTTGCTAACAATCCAATCATATAATACTTGTAATCTCAAGTAGTGGAGTGATTGTATATTTAGCATCTCCTACATAGAAAACTGCATCGAAAACAATGAACCTGATTTATTCGCTAATTAAACTTGGACAACACCACCACTATTACCACCACTTTTCCACACTCATGATACTGTTAGTTTGTGGTTACTTAGTATATTTTATTGCTGCAACACTAACATTTACTTTCTTGTATTTATTATCTTGCAAACCTATCTCTCATATCTGTATTATTGCTCTAGTATTATTTCCTAGATAAAGTAAACATTTAGTGTGTATAGAGTTGTATCAGTGGTTGATAGAACTTGAGAGATATTTATTCTACCTTTAGCTACTCATTGGGTTCGACACTCTTACTTATCGAAAATGCTACAACCGATCCCTTGCACTTGTGGGTTATCAGTCATCATCTACCCTTTTTTTAAGAATCCATTTATTCTCAACGGCCTTGCGGCCATAGGGTATATTCACCAAATTCCACACTTGGTTGTGATACATTGATCCTATTTCGAATTTCATGGCTTCAAGCCATGTCTCCGATTCAGGTCCATCCATTGCTTCCTTATAGTTTGCATGTTCGTCTTGTTCAACCAATATGAGTGTATTTAAGAGATCACCATACCATTCTGGAGCAGTACGTGTTCTTGTAGACCTGTGTGGTTGAGTAGGCGCCTTTATGTGAGTGTTATGATCATTATATTATGATCATTATCATTTTGTCCCTCTCCAATTGTGGATAACGTTTCTGGAACATCTTCCATTGCGCCACTCGATATTTGGAGAGTAGTATCAATAATCTCGTCAAGCTCTACTTTCCTCCACTAACACCTTTGGCGAGAAAATGTTTCTCGAGAAAGGAACCATTCTTCGCGACAAAAGTTTTGCCCTTGGTTTTTTTGTAGGTGTACCAAATAGTTTCCTTTGGATACCCTACAAAAGATGCATTTCTCCGCTTTTTGTTCGAGTTTATCAGGCTGCAGTCTTTTAACATAAGCCTCACAACCCTTAACTTTTAGGAAGGACAACTTAGGTTTCTTGGCATGTTATATCTCATATGGTGTTGTCTGGATGACACCCTATTTATAATGAATGTAGTTGTTTCTAACGCATACGCCCAAAATGATATCGATAAGTAGGCAAGAGACATCATATCCCATACACTATCTAATAGAGTCTGGTTATGTCGTTCTGACACACCATTACACTGTGCTTTTCGATCTTGCATAAGTTGTGATACAATGCCACCCATCTTGAGATACATGCCAAACTCATAACTCAAATACTCGTCTCCTCGATCGAATCAAAGGTGCTTGATTTCTTGTTAAGTTTATTTTCAACTTCACTCTAAAATTCTTTAAACTTTTCAAATGTTTCAGACTTGTGTTTTATTAAGTAAATATACCCATATGTACTCAAATCATCGGTGAAATTCGCGAAGTAATGATACTTTTTATTGCGTGTTGAGATGCTCATCCCGTCCACATACATTGGCATGCATGTTTCCCAGTAAGTTCGTCGCCCGTTCCACCACACCACAGAACAGAGCCTTGGTCATCTTGACCATAAGGCATGGCTCGCATGTGTCAAGAAATTCAAAATCTATTGACTCCAAAAGTCCATTAGAATGGAGATTCTTCATGCTCTTCGCACCAATATGAACCATATGGCAATACCACATACACATGGTATTATCATCACTAAGTTTACATCTTGGCATCATTGTTATGGATGTGAGAATCATTACAATCAATATTTACAAACCATTAATTTTCGGCGCATGAACATAGAAAACATCACTCATATAAATATAACAACCATTTGTTTCTAACTTAAATGAAAATAGTCTCGCATCAAGCAAGACCCACTTATAATATTCATACGCAACACAGGTACAAAGTAACATTTATTCAAAACTAGAATCAATCTCGAAGGTAGACTAAGAAGGAGAGTGCAGACATAACCACATCTAGTTTGCAGCAGTTGCCAACAGGCATCGTCCGTTCAACCTTTGCCAAGCGCCGCTTATTCTGTAAATCCTGCCGTGAGTTACAAATGTCAGCAACAAAACCAATATCAAGTACTCATGAGTTACTCCGAGCACTTGTGATGTAAACATCAATAACATGTATATCACATATACCTTTATCTTTCCCGGCAATCTTGTCGGCCTTCTTATCTTCCAGGTACTTGGCACATTTGTGTTTCCAGTGACCTCCCCCCTTGCAGTAGAATCAATCGACGCTAGGCTTGGGCGCCTAGGGACGAGTGGCAACAAGCTTCCCATTATTCTTAGAATTCCCGTTCTTACTCTTTCCTTTCCTTCCAGGCTTCTTGTGGTCGGCGGCCTTGTTGACCATTAACAAAGTGCGCTAATTCTTGATTTCCACCTCAGCAGTTTTGAGCATCGCGAACAACTCAGAAAGGGACTTGGTCATCCCTTGCATGTTGTAGTTCAGCACAAATCCTTTGTAGCTAGGGGTAGTGATTGCAGCACCCTATCAATTGCCAGTTCGTCTGCAGAGCGTTTAGGTGCCCAATGCAACCAGATATTTTGATCATGTGCTCACTCATGCTGATGTGATCTTCCATCATGGCCGAGAAGAACAGTTCTGAGGCTTCATACATCTCGGCCCTGGCTTGAGGTGCAAATATAGCTCTGAGATTGGTGATTATCTCATAAACACCCATGTTCTCAAAACGTTGTTGCAAATCAGCCTCCATGGCATAGAGCATGCCAGTTTGGACTAAGGAGGAATCATCCGCCTTGGATTGGAAAACATTGTTCTCATCCTAAGAGGCAGTATCGGTTAGCTTGCCACCTAGCGCAGCCTCAAGTACATAGGTCATTTTGTGGGATGCGAGGAAAATCCTCAGCATGTCGTACTACGACATGAAGTGTGACACATCAGTTTTATGGTACTACATCCCGCCGCCATCAACCTTCAACGTGCTTCTTGGCTCCTCCTGGTTCGATAAACCTTGGTTTCTTTCTCAGGGAAAACTTGCTGCTGTGCGCATCATACCTTCCTCTTGGGGTTCCCAACGAACGTGTGAGTTACACGCCATCACACCCCATACACGTTCTTGCATATAAGTTGGATCGGAACCAATACTTAAGAACGGGTACATAATATGCATCTATCAATACATCTTACACAAAGTATAGCAAAATCTCATGGTACCATATCATAGAATAAAGATCCAGCACATAAGTATTACAAATATGACCATAATCATGTTGGGCAGCTCATATGGTACTAAGAGCTATGAAGAACATGAGAGAAATAGATCAACCTACTACCACAAACCAGTAGTACAAAGGTGGACTACCCCCCCTTGATCATGTTCGCTGTTGGAGCCTCTATTTTCGTGTTTCTATGATTCTGCCGCGCTCTCCTCTCGAGAACCCTTGGGGGACATATATATATATATATATATATATATATATATATATATATATATATATATATATAGTGGTTTTTAGGTCAAAATACGTTTTCGGTGAAAGAATAAAGTGATTTGGACGATCGAAGGCCAAAACAGGCTGGGTGGCGCGCCCTACATGTCTGGGCGCGCAACATGTGCTCTTTTGGGCCTAAGACCTCTCCAGGTGTTCTTCCAGGGCCCAGGTGAATGGATCGGTAGCGAACAAGAGGGGAGGGGGTGAATGGTCGCTACATAATTTTTATATCATTTTCAATTTTATATGCGATGCGGAAGTAAAGGCGGCAACTTTAGCAACTATGGTGAACCTAGTATGAGCCTATGCGATGCAACAAGTAAAGGAACCGACAAGATAGTAAGAGAGAGGGAGCGGGACAACCCGGGTGGTGGAGAGGAGACGCAATGTGTTTCCCGCAGTTCCTCCCACAAGAGGAAGTACATCTGCGTTAAGGAGGTGTGGACCACAAAGGTCCAACGGCCACACAGGTCTCACCTTGTTCCTCGAGAAAACCCCACGAAGGAGCTTTCCCTTCTCCACTAAGTAGCCGGTCAAGGTGGCGGTTCCTTCACAAGGTTGGGGCGAGCTCCACAACACCGGAGGCTCCCAACACCCTATGGGGCTAGCACAACTCCAAGCTAGCCTCCATAGGAGCTCATCTGCAACATATCCCACACTAGGAACCCTAACTCCAAGATCCACTAAGGACTAGATGGTATTGGTGAAATCTCTCTTGGTAGAACTATAGATCGGGGTCTCCTCCACCAATCCTCGAAGTTTGGGCAAGATTGGTTGGATGGGGAGGGAGATCCTCAAGGTTTTGAGCTCAACAACAATGGAGGAGAGAGAGAGAGAAGACTTAAAACGAGCTGGGGAAGAAGGACCCCTTTTATAGGGCCCCTCAAATCCAACCGTTATGTTCAGTTCCTGCACGACCGGTACTACCACTTTGGGAAGCCATACTATCGCTTTGGGTTCGAGAACGGCCTGCAGTGCTGCCATGTGGGACTCAAGCGGTACTACCACTGCCGGTGCCGTCAAGGTAACGGCAGGGTCTCTGCGAGTCCCGGACTCCAGCCCGGTACCATGGCGGTACCAGGGCGGTAGTGATGTAGCTTGCGATGACCGGTACCAAAGCGGTACCTGGTCGGAAGTACTGCTTGAGAGCGGTACCACCAGTCACTAGTAGGAAAAGCCTCATCAGTGGCGCACGAAAATGGGCTTCTGTGGCGCACGGGAGGTGCGCCACAGAAACGTCGCCACAAAAATAAGGTTTCTGTGGCGCATCTGGCAGTGCGCCACAGAATTAAAGTTTCGGTGGCGCACTATGTCCGGTGTGCCACAGAAATAAGTAGTTCTGTGGCGCATGTGACGTAGCTGCGCCACAGAAATAGGTGCGCCACAGAATTATGTTTTGGTGCGCCACAGAACAATCTACAGGTATACTCGATTCTGCGCTCCCTGGTGTATTATACAGGTTTTATACTGGTTTTATACACCGTATATAGGTTATATACTGATATAATATAGACAGATATAATATGGACATATATAATCATCACATCATCATCACATTACTTAGAGCCCGATCGAGTTATACATATAGCTCCATACACTCATAATCCATGCAAATTAATTAAGTTCTCATCATATCTAGATACAAACGAAGTGACACCGGCCGCCGCCTACACTAGGATGAAATAGAGTACCGCTGCGACGATGGTGAGCAAGAGCGAGAGAACAAGGAAGGTCTTCATCTTGCTCTTGTTCGCTTGGTGCGCCCTCCACTTGGCAACCGCCTCGTGTCTAGTCGGGTACCCTTTGTAGCAGTTGCCGCTGAACTTGTGCACCTGTTTCTTGCACTCCTCCCACTCCTCGTACACTCCTGGAACCCGCCCCTCGAACACGACGTAGTACGTCATCTCTATGGACACAAGGCATATTAGTATATAACGCAATGGAAAGAGTTAGAGGGTTCACATGCATACATATTCACAAGACTTAAAGCAAGGAAATAATAATAAACCTAAAAGAAATATAGCATCGGTATCACATAAGTAATATGGTTCAACGATAACAACGACAATAGTAATTGAAGTCCAACAACGACGACCACCGTTTCGAGCAAATTAAGCAAGTTTAGTTTACAACACGGTACAAATTGTCCATCGATTCAAAGTAATGCTAGGCACACCGGCCTCGGTCAACGAGACGTCTTCTTGAGCGGCTCCGGGAACGGCTTGTACAAGTCCTTCGTCGTCCACGTCCTTCCATCACCCTGCCTATGTAGGCGTTCTTCGATATCCCTCTTAGGCAACGCTCTGGCTGCGTGTAAGAGCCCCGATCCGTTGGATACATCTTGTAAGATAATTTCCGAGAGCTTTACTTGGATGCGATGGAAGTCTTCTCTAAGATCATCATCACCGATTTCCCCGACATTTTAATGGGGTCTCGCTTACTAGGTGGCAGAGACATCATCTCTGCATCCTCGACAAACCCTTTAAGGTGATGGAGGACATAGAAGGCCTCCTTAATGCCGTCACCGGTCGCTTGATACAAGGGAAGTTGATCACGTGCTTGAACCCGATCTTTTTAGTGTCCGGCCCGATATATTGCCCATTCTTGTCGAAGGTGCCTCCATTTTTGGAGTAGCCAAGGATAGCCTCATCGAGAACACCCCTTATTCTCTTGTAGTCTTTCTTCGTCGTCGTACTCGACGAGTCGAAATACTCGGGCTAGTGACCACTTTGGATCTAGGATGATGAGTGTGCAGTATTTGTCCCTGCTCAACACATGCAATTGAAATGGAATGTTGGAAATGATCGGCAATGGAAGAAATATATAAGAAAGCATAAGTTACGACGGCCGTGAGCGGATGTGTACTTACTCGGGAAAGACGAGCGGAAGAATGGTGTTGCTCTCTTTGTGCATGAGCATGAAGTTCGGAGGTACCGCACCGCCTTGGTCCATGTCCTTGAGCCGTCCCGGAGCTGGCTATCGCGCATGTAGTAGGGATCCGCTACCGCGATGTGGCGGGGTCTCTCTCTGTTGATCTTCATCTGACGATTGATCGCGTATAGGCGGACCAAGTTATAGTCGAGCCGTTTCGAGTGAAATAGATTGAAGACGTCCTTGAACGCTATGAAGAAGATATCCGCGGGGTCTTCATTGACGAAGTTCTGGTCGGACGGCACCTTGACCGAGAACACCGGGTAATTTGGATCCTTTTCTTTAAGAAGGACGCTCTCTTGATAATGAATAGAGTGCTGCAAAGGGAGCATTGGTCCACTTGCGAGGTGTTCCATGTCTGGAGGCAGTATAGGTGACATAGGCATCCCTAATGGGCCTGCCGAAGATAGTACCCGGGGTTTATTGAAGGCCCACTACTCGAAGAATAAGAAGATTCGGAAGCCCAAGATGTTATTAAGGAAAGTTAGAGTTGTAATAGAAAGTCTTATTTGTAATCTTACGGGATGAGTTTGAAACCTTCCCGGACTTTGTAACTTGTACGAAGCACGAATCCCTCGGCTCCGCCTCCTATATAAGGGGGAGTCGAGGGACGCGAGATCATCGAATCATTGTCTACAAACCCTAGTTTTCATAATCGTCGAGTACTTTTCGGCTGAAACATTCGAGATCTACTTGCCCTCTACTTCCAACTAAACCCTAGCCTACAATCCATAGGCATTGACAAGCTAATACCTTGTCAATTGGCGCCGTCTGTGGGGATTAGAGGCGACAAGGAGCTGATCTCGATGGCACGTTCAAGATCGTCGACTTCATCGGTAGCAAGCAACATCATGGACGAGAGGTAAACAGATCGAAACTGGTCTTGTTGATTTTGTTCCTCACCCGCCCTCCCGTTTGGATGCATATGCGTATCTGGAGGAGCCAATGAAGATGACGTTTGGAAAATTCGATTTCCGCGTCGAGAAAGAAGGAGTGTATCGTCTCGAAGTTCCGATCTCGTCGGGATTTTCGTCGGGTGGTTCTGATCTCTCAAACTCAGTATCATCCGTCGAGTCCAACGATAAGGAGATTTCGTCGCCACGCTTCATCGACAGCAGGGCAAGTGAAAAACTCGCCAGAATCTTCAGCGACATGTCCTTTGAATCATCGGTGGACTCTTATATAAGCGATGATTCAAGCGACACTGATAGCTTCGACTTCATCGACAAATCCACCTCTATTGGGAAGGTCTTCACCAAACTCTATGGTGGTGTCACCGAACCAAGCAAAGTGAAAACTCCAAAATATCATCAAGTTTTTGCCATTGGAGATGCAAGTCGCGATCAAGAGGAAACATCGGAGGCTTTCGACGATTTGGGTAATCCCTATGTCGATCCCTCAGATCTAAGGAGAGGTATGGGCACTAAATATGTCGGGCCCACACCACGCGTCAGAGTTCAACTTCCACAAACAGCCTGGGATAGAGCTGCGAAAGCTTTAGATGGCTCGGAACCAATGACGACAACTGCTACAGTCCAAGAATTGCAAGCTTATCAATATAGACTCGCTCGAGCTGGAAGAGAACTGGAAAAACAGACAGAAGCTCTAAACAGAAGAAAGGAGGCAGCTTCGCGTCAAGCAGACGAAGGGCGAGTTAAGTCGACAATGCGGAACCTCGGGAGATAGCCATAGAGAAGCTCGGAACAGAGCAAGGTCAAGATTGCAACACATACCTGAAGGAGAAAGAGAGTACCTGGTTCAAAATCTCGACATGTCTTTTATGTCGATAGACACGAGAGGGAATATTATCCCCAAGACACCAGAAGCTGGGTATATGGCGACACAAGCCTTTATCCTTGCATCTAGGCCACCTCCAGGAGATCCAAGGGAGGCTTTGTACAACATGGCAGTGGCAGGAGCTGAAGCCATGGGAACAGCGTTTGTATCAACACCGCCAGAAGGAGCTGCAAGGCAAAATAGTCCACGACCTACGGCAGCAGCAGCAGCAAATGTCGAAGGAACAAGTGGAGCAAGAGATACGGCAGCACAAGCAAGGGTAGACAGAGCGCGGCAAGGCAGAAGGGAACATCGGTATTCCCCAGAATTAAACGACGAGGATATGTGCGGTTTGCCGTGCTTCACAAGGAGAGTACGAAAAACTCGAGTCCCTTCGGGATTTAAGTTGCCTGATCATTTCAAAAAATTCGACGGCCTGCAAGATCCAGAGGATTGGCTAGTTGATTACCTCGAGACGGTGAAGTTAACTGGAGGGACCAGGGCAACAGCCATGCAAAGTATTCAGGTGCATCTAAGTGAGCTGCACGATCTTGGATCAAAAAGCTTCCGCCAGGATCTATCGACAACTGGGATAGCTTTGAGGACATATTCGTCAAGAATTTCCGATCCACCTGCAAGAAGCCCGCGTCTCTAGAGGAGTTACGGGCGTGTCGACAGAAGCCAGACGAGCCAATGAGAAAATATATCCAAAGGTGGAACATCATAAAAAACTCGGCGAGAAAATATATCCGACGAGAGGGCAATAGATGCATTTGTCGCAGGGATCGGGCGTGGAGATTTTGTCGAAGATTTGGGAAGAACCAATCCAAAGACAAGATTCGCATTAATGGAAATAGCAAACAGATGGGCAGATGGAGAAGATGCTGTCCACAACAAACGGCATAGGTCGCCAGAGGAGGACCGTGGTCGAAATTATCAATCAAGGCGACGATTTCCTCGGCAGTACTCGAATTATGATGCTCCAGGTCAAATTTCGGCTGGTTCCGAGCCAGTGCAGGAGGAAATAATCGAGATGATTACCAGAGAAGTAATGAGCAACGAAGTGACAATAGAGACGAATTTCGACAAAATAGGCAAAACAGCGGGCCAAGGTTCCAGAGGCCTTTTGTGTCTCCCGAAGAAATGATGAACGGGCCGTGTCGGATGCACTTTTTCCTCGACAAGCAACGGAAAAGACAGTCAGGACATCTGCAGAAGGATTGTCGAAATTTCCAGGCAATGCTGAGATATGCAGGACATGCCAATGCCCAGGCAGCGCAAAGAAACCCTCGAGAACCCAGAAGTGAGGTCCACCTGCCACCTCCTCCCGCGATAACAGATGACAATCGACATCAGCTAAGAATAGCGGCGGCGCTCGCACCACCACCTTACGTTGACCCCAATTCTAATGGAGCGGTCTCGATGATTCAGAAGGGAAGGCCGTCCAATAGAACTCAGAAAGTAATCTCGCGACAGGTGTTCATGGCAGAGAAAATGCCTCCACCAACAGCTTGAGTACCTCAATTGGTCGGGGCAAGACATCGGCTTCACCATAGCAGATCATCCGCAGCAAGTTCCTCGACCGGAGCGGTCAGCACTCATACTACCGGCGGTCATCGCAGGATTTGACGTGTCTCGCGTGTTTATAGATGGCGGCAGCAGCTTGAACCTCATGTACGCGGATACATTAAGGAAGATGAACATCTCCCTAGCAAACCCGACACCAACAGACACGAGATTCCACGGCATCACACCAGAGAAGCCAAGCTATCCGTTGGGAAAGATAAATCTCGACGTTCAGTTTGGGACCCGAGAAAATTACAGAATCGAGAAATTGGAGTTTGAAGTCGTAGATTTCCCATCACAATACCACGCTCTGTTGGGATGACCAGCATATGCTAGATTTATGGCGGTACCACACTACACGTACCTATTGTGGAGGATGCCCGGACCCAAGGGACCAATCACAATTAAAGGAAGCTTCGCCCTTGCCGATAAATGTGACAAGGATTTTCATCGACTATCAGAAACTTTTGGGATGCAAGCTGAGTATTTGGCATCAAGGCTCATGACTGACTACGACGTACTGCCAGACGTTGCAAGGCCAAATAAAGAATCAACTTTCAACACTGAGAAAAATTCTAAGGAGGTGCAGATTCACCCGACGGATCCAAAAAAGATGACATCCATTGCAAATGACATGGACCTCGCATAGGAAAGCGCGCTCGTCAAGTTCCTCCGTGAGAACTGGAAAATCTTCGCATGGTGTCCAGCTGACATGCCAGGAGTACCCAGGGAACTTGCCGAGCACCACCTTAACTTGGATCCACTAGCGAGACCAATCAAACAACCTTTGCGACGTTTTTCGGAACCAAACCGCAAAGCTATGCTATCAGAAATTGATCGACTCAGAGAAGCTGGTTTCATCAAAGAGATATCCACCGAAGCCACTTGGGTAGCTAACCCAGTGATCGACTCAGAGTATATTTCGAGTTATAAATAACTCTGTATATACTCCCATCGGGAGAGCAATATAAGTCATCCGTGACTCGATAAAATGTGCCATTCCATCAGCCGAATAAGCACTCGACAATATATTCTCGTAACGCCGAAGTTGCGATCAATTTCTGAATGCCGCAAAACTTTGCGAAGGTAAGACCCCGGATCTATTCTCGTGAGGCGTGGCGCCGTCTCGACGTCGGTTTGCTACTTTTATCCGTATCAACGGATACGAAGAAAAATCCTAACGGACGCGTTAGGTACCCGATAAATATGACCGGGACTCGACAGAATGGTAAGACCTTAAGCGGCACCTGTCGAAGTTTACACCAAGTATCCCGAAATCATGTCCAGGGACGTGATTTTGAAGTAGGTTTTTGCGGATTGCCACTAGAGCAGCTTAACTAGTACCCGATCCGTCAGATGAACTAGCCCCAATTACCATTATCCCTGTACAATATAGAAATTTATATGAAGAAATATAGAAAGGTTTAAGTTGTTGAGTAAAAATAAACAGTGGAGATTTTCCCTGACTCTACGATTCAAGCAAAATCTCGGGGCTACCGACATAGGCATCCCTAATGGGCTCTGCCGAAGATAGTACCCGGGGTTTATTGAAGGCCCACTACTCGAAGAATAAGAAGATTCGGAAGCCCAAGATGTTATTAAGGAAAGTTAGAGTTGTAATAGAAAGTCTTATTTGTAATCTTACGGGATGAGTTTGAAACCTTCCCGGACTTTGTAACTTGTACAAGCACGAATCCCTCGGCTCCGCCTCCTATATAAGGGGGAGTCGAGGGACGCAGATCATCGAATCATTGTCTACAAACCCTAGTTTTCATAATCGTCGAGTACTTTTCGGCTGAAACCTTCGAGATCTACTTGCCCTCTACTTCCAACTAAACCCTAGCCTACAATCCATAGGCATTGACAAGCTAATACCTTGTCAATAGGTTTACCAGCTTCATGACACCGGGGCAAGCCATCCGGTGTAGGTGGTACCATGTCGTCGGCCCGGATCCTCTTAGGAGCAGGCTGGCTCGAAGATGCTCCCTTCTTGGCTCCTCTCTTCCTTGCCTTCTTCACCTGACCTACTGGGGGTGCTGGTGGTGCTGATGGTGGTGCTTCGGGTGCTGGTGGTGCTTCTGAGGTCGCTGGGGTGGATTTGGGTGGCTCCCCGATGATCGTCTTACGCAGCGTGTTAGGGCTGAAAATGGTAGCGAGCTTGACTTGAGCTGGATTGCCAGCCTCCGGAGGAGTGTCTTGAGAAAGACCCGTGAAGACCGGGCGCCGCTTCATCACCGTAGGGGGACGACCAAGTTGATCGCCGTGTGTGCGGAAGGCTTGTTCATCCATAGGAGGCATGTACATATCTTGGTTGCGGGCGCCGGTGTTGATGTAGGCATCGATGTCATCATCATCATCCGCATCGTTGCCATCAAGTGGCGCCATGTCCCGGACCTTAGGTGGTGGCGGTTGCGATGCCGCCGCTTGGCGTACCGTGCGTCTAGTTGATCTGTCGTTGCGGTAGCGCTCCCAACAACTGTTTGTGGCGTGTGGTGGTGGCGGCGATCGTCGGTTCCTTCCGGGTGGCGGCGGCGACCGCCGGTTCCTTCGGGGTAGTGGGGGCGGCGACCGCCGTTTCCTTAAGGGTGTCGTCGGCGCCGGCGATCTTGGGCCGGATGATAGGGGAGGTGGCGCCGGTGCTTTTCTTAGCACTCGGAAGACCCCCCGCACGAATCTGGTTCTTCGGCCATTTCATAACCCATGAGGTGCAATCCCCAAGGGGCAAAACGTCGCCTTCGTCTGTGCCTGGAGGTTGAAAGGGGGCATGGCGTAGCGGTACTCCGGCACTACCATTACCAACTTGACCTTCGCCACGTCTTCCGCCAATCTAGCGCCGTGCATAACGCGGGAAGCCATGACATGGCCGCTAGCAACTTCCACCAACTTGCCGCCGGGCTCCACCGCTTGCAGAAATATGCATTGTTCATCCTGAGTCAGGGGCGCCATGTTGGGCATCGTGAGATGGCAGTCACGAAAGGCATATATAGTTAAAGAAGATGACGCGAAGGAGTAACTAATGAGTTTACCTCCTTGATGGCGTCGATCTCGGCTACTGTCGATACAAGGGCGGCGGTTGGTGGCGTCGATGCGACCAGTTGGAGCTGCGGCGGCGGTTGGAGCTGCGGCGTCGGGTGGAGCGGCGGCGTCTGGTGGAGCCCCGACGCCGGCGTCGGGTGGAGCGGCACCGTCGGCGACACGTGGAAGCTTGAGTTGCTGCCGCTGATGCTGGGCACATGTATCGGCCCCACTTGACCTCCCGCATTCCAAGCAGCTAACCCCTCCATCAACCCAGGGGGGATGATCTCGCCGGATCTTCTCGTCCAATAACTTGTTCATCATCTCCGTGTTCTCCACAGGCTTTTCGGCCACCAGCTTCTCTAGTGACTCCACCTTCTTCTTCAGCTCCTCGAACCTCGGATTTATCCTTAGCCGACGACCTCCTCTCCAGCTTTCTCGTCTTGGCATCCGATCCGTAGTACTCGGATAGCTTCATACTTGTGCCAAAGCCGGACACACGGCCACCCGACGTCGGTGGTTTGTCCAGCTCCCTCTCCTTGTATTTGTTCATCGCCCTGTTGAAAGGCGTGTCCCACGGTTCCGTCGACCCTCGGGACGACGGGCCAGCCTTCGTCAACTCTTCATCCTTCAGACAAAGGAACTTAAGGTTAGCCCATTTGGCTTCATTGCCTAATAAGATGAGCAAAATAATATAGAACTATCCTTACCAGGTACTTCTCGAAACCCCTCATGTCTTCGTGATCCGTAATAAATTCCCCCGTCTTCCGACCTAAGTAGTAGCGGGACCGGACAAAGTTCCTAGCCTCGTTCATCCCGGATTTTGTGCCGGGGGTTTTCTTTCCCCGCACGTACCATCTCGGTATCCTCCTTGTCCCAAGTGGGCAGCTTTCCTCGGTAACCGCCGCTTCCGCAATGGTGGGTCCGTAAGTTCAAGTCCCGCATTTTCTTCCCCGGGCGGTCCATTTTTTAACACCTGTCGATCCGTAAGTAAGACTTGAATGCATTAAAGTATTCTAAGGAGATCGACGAGTCTTTGGTACTTATCCTCTCCCAGCTTTCACCGGCATCGATATTTGTCTTCAGCCGGTTCTTCCAGCTGCTCAAGGCGGTGCTCATCTTCGTGAGAGCTAAAGAGTCCACCTTCTTATTGAACGGCTCCGGGAACGTGTATCGTTGGTGAAGCTTCTGGAGGAGGGATTGGGCGAGAGCCTCGTTCTCCTTGCTTCTGAGGTCCTGAGTTAGGATCGGCACGGTTTCACGGACGGTGCACCCTAGTTGCATGCCGTACCCTTTGGCAACCCACGAAGGCTCCAAGGGTAGGGCACTTTCGGAGACTACCGTGATAGCATCGGTGACGTTGGCGAGCACTTGCGGCCTCCGATCCCTCCTTGGCCTCCTCGCCGTCCTCTTCTTCTTACCCTCCTGAGGGTTGCCGCCGCTATCACCTTCCGTGCGGTTGGCCGCGTTCTCTTCACCGGTCGTCTCTTCACCGGTCTCGGCGGCGGCGTCCCAGGTATCGTCATCGTCGCCGGTGTCGGCGGCGGCCCCCCGCCCTCTCCCTCGGAGGCGGCGTCCCGGCCCTCTCCCTCGAAGGCGGCGTCCCGGCCCTCTTCCTCATCGCCGGGCGACTCGGCGGCGGCCTTCCGGGGCTGCTCGTAGCCCTCCCAGAAGTCCTTGTTGGCCTCTCTCGCTTCTTCGTTCTGGCTCCTGGGCTTAGAAGTGCTGCCCGACATGTTTATTTGAACTTCATTAAAAAGAGGCAAAAAGTTAGTACAAAGGTCAACCAAAAAAGTCGGCATGACCTTTGCTATTTTTTCTACGTAGGAGTGCCCATTTCTCAACCGAAACGGAAGTTAATCAACGCTTCGGGAGAAATGGGCAACTCAATGAAATCCCTGCAAAAATATCCACCATATACACCATATATCCACCATATCTAGCATACAAAATTGCACCATATCCACCATATATCCACCATATCAGTTAGTACTACAAACCAGAAAACCTGGACATATATTGCTGGACATATATAGTTCCTATTTTTTTAAACCTGAAGCACTACAACAAATTAACCTGAAGCATCTACAATACATCAAACAAACCTGGAGCATCAATACAGCAGGCATTATTAACCTGGAGCATCAATACAACAGATATTATTAACCTGGAGCATCTACAACAAATTAATCTGGAGAATCTACAATACATCAAACAAAACCTGGAGCAATCACCTGGAGCACTACAACAAACCTGGAGCATATTTTTAACCAACTATTAGCATATTTAGTGCAGCCAAGGCAGTAGCTAATGACTTAGAAAAATGACTTCAATTGTAGGCAGTTGCATTTCATTCAAAATCAACTAGGCAGTATCATTTCATCATTAGCTTGTTCATTTTTTCATTTGTATTAAAAAACCTATTGCATTGTATTAAAAAACCTATCGCATTGTTCATTTTATTGAACCATGTACATCAACAGAGTAGTAGCAGCTTCATTTTAATTTTCATTTAAACAAACTTCATTCTTGCTAGCAGAGGCATTTTTGGTTCAGAGGAATATTCTTGCTAGGGCAGAGGTGGCCAAAGGTGAATTAGCCCAAGCATTTTCATTTTCTAAACCTAGGCAGTAGCATTTCATTTTATTAACAAATCCTAGGCAGTAGCATTTCATTTTATTAACCCAAGCATTTTCATTTTCTAAACCTAAATTTTCTACTGCCAACAAAATAGCAAGAACATTATTAGCTCTAGTGCAAGCAATGAATTAAAAAAAACAGCAACCAATGAATTAAAAAAAATAGCAAGCAATAAATTAAATAGCATTTGACTGCATCATTTGCATTTACATTTAAACTAGTAGCATCATTTGCATGAACAAGAGAACCTAAATCAATTTCTAGCTTGTACATTTCATCATTTTATCATAGCATCATAGCATCATTTCATCATTTCCATTTAAACCAGTAGCATCATTAGCTTTCAGTAGCACATGCAACACACACATGATCACTAACTCTCACCCTAATTTTGTTCTTACTAAATGACAAGATTAATATCTACATTTTGGCATACATTCATTCTATGCAAACAAATTGAATGATTATGAATACACAGTTCATCAATAAATGGTTCCAGTAATTCATACTGACTCTCTGTTAACCCTCTTTTAAACATTGTCAAAATTCTTATCATCTGTCTAAATCAAAATTCATACTGACCATCAAATTTCTATTTGACTAACACATCAAAATTCATAAATTGAATGTCCACACAAGCTACAGCAGCACTACATCAAAATTCATACTGACCATTGATACGTCTCCAACGTATCGATAATTTCTTATGTTCCATGCCACATTATTGATGATATCTACATGTTTTATGCACACTTTATGTCATATTCGTGCATTTTCTGGAACTAACCTATTAACAAGATGCCGAAGAGCCGATTGTCGTTTTCTCGCTGTTTTTGGTTTCGAAATCCTAGTAACGAAATATTCTCGAATTGGACGAAATCAACGCCCGTGGTCCTATTTTGCCACGAAGCTTCCGGAAGACCGAAGGGGAGTCGAAGTGGGGCCACGAGGCGCCGCCACACTAGGGCGGCGCGGCCCGTGCCCCGGCCGCGCCGACCTATGGTGTGGGGCCCTCGTGTGGCCCCCGCGTTGCCCTTCCGCCTACTTAAAGCCTCCGTCGCGAAACCCCCGCACCGAGAGCCACGATACGGAAAACCTCACCGAGACGCCGCCGCCGCCAATCCCATCTCGGGGATTCGGAGATCTCCTCCGGCACCCTGCCGGAGAGGGGATTCATCTCCCGGAGGACTCTTCACCGCCATGGTCGCCTCCGGAGTGATGAGTGAGTAGTTCACCCCTGGACTATGGGTCCATAGCAGTAGCTAGATGGTTGTCTTCTCCTCATCGTGCTTCATTGTTGGATCTTGTGAGCTGCCTAACATGATCAAGATCATCTATCTGTAATGCTATATGTTGTGTTCGTCGGGATCCGATGGATACAGAATACTATGTTATGTTAATTATCAAGTTATTACCTATGTGTTGTTTAAGATCTTGCATGCTCTCCGTTATTAGTAGAGGCTCTGGCCAAGTTGATGCTAGTAACTCCAAGAGGGAGTATTTATGCTCGATAGTGGGTTCATGTCTCCGTGAATCTGGAGGAGTGACAAGAACCTCTAAGGTTATGGATGTGCTGTTGCCACTAGGGATAAAACATTGATGCTATGTCCGAGGATGTAGTTATTGACATTACACGCAATACTTAATGCAATTGTCTGTTGTTAGCAACTTAATACTGGAGGGGGTTCGGACGATAACCTGAAGGTGGACTTTTTAGGCATAGATGCATGCTGGATAGCGGTCTATGTACTTTGTCGTAATGCTGAATTAAATCTCACTATATTTATCATCACATGTATGTGCATTGTTATGCCCTCTCTATTTGTCAATTGCCCGACTGTAATTTGTTCACCCAACATGCTTTTATCTTATGGGAGAGACACCTCTAGTGAACTGTGGACCCCGGTCCATTCTTTTATACTGAAATACAAATCTGCTGCAATACTTGTTCTTTACTATTTTCTTGCAAACAATCATCTTCCACACAATACGGTTAATCCTTTGTTACAGCAAGCCGGTGAGATTGACAACCTCACTGTTTCGTTGGGGAAAAGTACTTTGGTTGTGTTGTGCAGGTTCCACGTTGGCGCCGGAATCTCTGGTGTTGCGCCGCACTACATCCCGCCGCCATCAACCTTCAACGTGCTTCTTGACTCCTACTGGTTCGATTAAACCTTGGTTTCTAACTGAGGGAAACTTGCCGCCGTGCGCATCACACCTTCCTCTTGGGGTTCCCAACGGACGTGTCAACTACACGCATCAAGCAAATTTCTGGCGCCGTTGCCGGGGAGATCAAGACACGCTGCAAGGGGAGTCTCCACTTCCCAATCTCTCTACTTTGTTTTTGTCTTGCTTTATTTTATTTACTACTTTGTTTGCTGCATTATATCAAAACACAAAAAAAATTAGTTGCTAGCTTTACTTTATTTACTGTCTTGCACTCTATATCAAAAACACAAAAAAGTTAGTTACTCGCATTTACTTTATTATCATGTCTAGTCCCGTAGTTGTTACTCTATCACCTGAGGAATCAATCTTCACTTTTAAACAAGGAGGTGAAGAGAATTTTAAAGAAGCATGGTCTAGAATTTTTGATTCTTATAGTAAAACTAAACCTAAAATGACCTTAAGCTTGCTTCTTAGTAATTTCTATTTTGGGCTTATTCTTCGTTATAGATATGCCTTAGATGCTGTAGTGGGAGGATATTTCCTTCATTGTGATGGGGATCAAGCTTTTAATGCTATAAGGAAATTGATTACATCATTTAGCTCTGATAATAATTTTGATCCATCTCATGCTAGTATGCATAATAGATTAAACACTATTGAAACAAATATATCTTGTTTAAAAGAAGTGTATAACCGAATTCGCGAATACTATGATTATGTTCCATTAAGCTTCGAACCTTCAATGTGGGTGCCTACCATTAAAGCTACTATTGGTGGTGAAACTTTCCCTGCTCGTTGTGATATTATGTCTGAGTTTTGCCTTATGCCTGAAAATATTTATAAATCTTTGACACTTTGGGAACTTACTCGAAGGAGGAGAAGAAATAACTCTTATGGATAACTCGTTGTAATTCCTAAGGGTATAGCTGAAGGTGTTTTCACAACCTTTCTTGGAAGGACGGTATCCACCGATTATCTCGTTATTGAATGTGTAGGGATGGGACAAATCACGCTTGGAAGATCCTCGCTGAAACTCATGGGAGCAATCATAGATGTTGGGAAAGGCACTCTAAATTTTACCTCTACACCCGGATGCGGTCATGTATTCCCTAGACCAAAGAGTAGGAATAAGAGTAAGAAAGGTAAGAGCAACACCCCTGGTAAGAATGCCGATGCTCCATCTCTCGATAATACTTGATATACACTTTCTGCGCCTAGCTGAAAGGCGTTAAAGAAAAGCGCTTATGGGAGACAACCCATGTTTTTACTACAGTATTTTTATTTTATATTTGAGTCTTGGAAGTTGTTTACTACTGTAGCAACCTCTCCTTATCTTAGTTTTATGTTTTGTTGTGCCAAGTAAAGTCTTTGATAGTAAAGTGAATACTAGATTTGGATTACTGCGCAGTAAACGCATTTCTTTGTCGTCACGAATCTGGGTCTAATTCTCTCGTAGGTAACTCAGTAAATTAAGCCAATTTACATGAGTGATCCTCAGATATGTACGCAACTTTCATTCAATTTGGGCATTTTCATTTGAGCAAGTCTGGTGCCTCGATAAAATCCATCTTTACGGACTCGTTCTGTTTTGACAGATTCTGCCTTTTATTTCGCATTGCCTCTTTTGCTATGTTGGATGAATTTCTTTGATCCATTAATGTCCAAGTAGCTTTATGCAATGTCCGAAGTGTTAAGAATGATTGTGTCACCTCTGAACATGTTAATTTTTATTGTGCACTAATCCTCTAATGAGTTGTTTCGAGTTTGGTGTGGAGGAAGTTTTCAAGGATCAAGAGAGGAGTATGATACAATATGATCAAGGAGAGTGAAAGCTCTAAGCTTGGGGATGCCCCGGTGGTTCACCCCTGCATATTCTAAGAAGACTCAAGCGTCTAAGCTTGGGGATGCCCAAGGCATCCCCTTCTTCATCGACAACATTATCGGGTTCCTCCCCCGAAACTATATTTTTATTCGGCCACATCTTATGTGCTTTGCTTGGAGCGTCGGTTTGTTTTTGTTTTTTGTTTTGTTTGAATAAAATGGATCCTAGCATTCACTGTATGGGAGAGAGACACGCTCCGCTGTAGCATATGGACAAGTATGTCCTTAGGCTTTACTCATAGTATTCATGGCGAAGTTTCTTCTTCGTTAAATTGTTATATGGTTGGAATTGGAAAATGCTACATGTAGTAATTCTAAAATGTCTTGGATAATTTGATACTTGGCAATTGTTGTGCTCATGTTTAAGCTCTTGCATCATATACTTTGCACCCATTAATGAAGAAACACTTAGAGCTTGCTAATTTGGTTTGCATATTTGGTTTCTCTAGAGTCTAGATAACATCTAGTATTGAGTTTTGAACAACAAGGAAGACGGTATGGAGTCTTATAATGTTTACCATATGTCTTTTATGTGAGTTTTGCTGTACCGTTCATCCTTGTGTTTGTTTCAAATAACCTTGCTAGCCTAAACCTTGTATCGAGAGGGAATACTTCTCATGCATCCAAAATACTTGAGCCAACCACTATGCCATTTGTGTCCACCATACCTACCTACTACATGGTATTTATCCGCCATTCCAAAGTAAATTGCTTGAGTGCTACCTTTAAAACTCCATCATTCACCTTTGCAATATATAGCTCATGGGACAAATAGCTTAAAAACTATTGTGGTATTGAATATGTACTTATGCACTTTATCTCTTATTAAGTTGCTTGTTGAGCGATAACCATGTTTCGGGGACGCCATCAACTATTCTTTGTTGGATATCATGTGAGTTGCTATGCATGTCCGTCTTGTCTGAAGCAAGAGAGATCTACCACCTTCATGGTTGGAGCATGCATGTTGTTAGAGAAGAACTTTGGGCCGCTAACTAAAACCATGATTCATGGTGGAAGTTTCAGTTTGGACATGTATCCTCAATCTCATATGAGAATAATAATTGATTGTTGCCACATGCTTATGCATTAAAGAGGAGTCCATTATCTCGTTGTCCATGTTGTCCCGGTATGGATGTCTAAGTTGAGAATAATCAAAAGCAAGAAATCCAAAATGCGAGCTTTCTCCTTAGACCTTTGTACATGGCGGCATGGAGGTACCCCATTGTGACACTTGGTCAAAACATGTGCATTGCAAAGATCCGGTAGTCCAAGTTAATTAGGACAAGGTACGGGCACTATTAGTATACTATACATGAGACTTGCAACTTGTAAGATATAACTTTCATAACTCATATGCTTTATTACTACCGTTGACAAAATTGTTTCAAAAAGGAAATAATTTTGCTTAAATTGGATTTTGCAAAAGCTTTTGATACAATTGATCATGGAGCTATGATGAAAATTATGAGACAAATGGGATTTGATGAGAAATGGATTCAATGGATATCTATTATTTTTGCCTCTGGGAAGTCACGCAGTCTTCGCTTAATGGAGTCCCCTGGAAGGCGGTTTCTACGTAGGAGAGGTGTAAGACAGGGGATCCATTGTCTCCTCTTATTTTTGTCTCGGCTGCTTGACCTCTTACAATCTCGCTATTAATAAAGCTTTTCTAGACCACACACTGGCAGCACCTTTCTCCCTGATTTTGGAATGGATTACCCTGTGATACAATATGCTGATGACACCCTCATCATTATGCCAGCCTGCACTCAGCAAGTAATGATCATGAAGGACATTTTGAACAAATATGCAGCCTCAACTGGTTTACATATTAATTATAGCAAGTCTGTGCTTATTCCAATTAACTTATCAGAGGAGACTGCTGTACTTATGGCTCAGAATTTTGGCTGCTCCATTGGAAAAATGCCTTTCACATATTTGGGACTACCTCTGGGTACTACTAAACCTACAGTAATGGATCTAATGCCTCTAGTGGATAGAATTGAGAGAAAAATGTCAGCTTCCTACATGATGATGTATTACAGTGGAAGGGTCACAGTAATAAACTCTCTTCTCACTTCTATTGCAATGTTTGCCATGTGTTCTACTACTGATCCCTCCAAAAATCCTGGAACACATAGAGAAATTGAGGAGACACTTGCCTTTGGAATAAAAAGACGAGAGGAAGGAGAAAAGTGTTTCTCTTTAATTGCTTGGGATAAGGTTTGTAGGCCTAAAAAGAAAGGAGGAGTAGGAGTGTTAAATCTTAAATTGCAGAATGAAGCTCTACTCCTCAAACATTTGCATAAATTCTATAATAGAGAGGATGTACCCTGGGTCACTCTGTTATGGAAGTCTTATTATCAGGAGAAGGTGCCCCATGCTATGCTTCCAGGTAGGTTCCTTTTGGTGGAGAGATATATTCAAACTTACCCCAGTATTTAGAGGCATTGCTTCTTGCCGGTGGGTGATGGCACTCACTTGTTTTGTTACGGAAAGACAAATGGATGGGACACATTGCTTCGATCACTACCCCGGGGCCTTCTCTTTTTCCCTTGATGAAGATAGATCAGTCCAAGATTTTATTTCGCTCCCACATCGGCTGATAACTTCCAGGTTCTGTCTCTTCTCAAGCAAGGGACGAAATTAGAGAACTTCAGAATGCATCCGAGAGATTTGGTGTTGGATTCACATGAGAAAGACGAGATGGGTTTATGATTGGGGAGCCACAAGCTTTCACATCTCGAAATATTATCAATATTGCTTTAAAGATATCATAGTACATGCGGCATATGGGTGGTCAGTGGAAATCTAAATGTGTCCCCAAGATGAAATTTTTATCGCTGGTTACTACTTTCAGACAAGGTTAAACACAAGGAATATGCTGAGAAGGAGAAATATCTTGTTTGAACACCGGTTATAGCTGCATGCTTTGTCATAACCCCCCGAGGAAACAGTGGAACATCTCATATTTCATCGTAGCTTTGCTAAACAATGCTTTGGGATCGCCTTGGTTGTGCTTGGAGTCACACGGGTGAGAGATTGCAGCTCATCACACAGGGAAGAAAAATTGGAAAAAACCAATGTTCATGGAGATCTTTATGGTGGCGTCATGGAATATCCGGAAGATCGAAATAGTCGGCATTTTAGAGGGGTTGCCCCGGATTTGAAAAATTGGATTGTCAACTTTAAAGAGGATTTTAACTCTGCTGGTTCATAGGACTAAGCAAGAACTTCACCCCTTTATTATCTCTGTAGTCAACTCTCTGTAAAAGTCCTCTAGTTAGACTTCCCCTGCCCCCCCCCCCCCACCTTCCCCTGGTTGTACATATGTAACTGTTTTGTGCCCCTTTTAATGCATTAAGTCAGTAGGGTTCCTCACCCTACTGTCCAAGGTTTCAAAAAAAAA
>NC_061514.1:251175113-251212726 GCF_022539505.1 Lolium rigidum | reverse complement strand
ACATGCACCACGGAGGGACCAAAATCGTCGGCCATGGTACACCAGCAACCACGGCGCGACTTCAACTTCGTCGGCCATGGAAACTTTTCTTGTAGTGGTATTTATCCGCCATTCCAAAGTAAATTGCTTGAGTGCTACCTTTAAAATTCCATCATTCACCTTTGCAATATATAGCTCATGGGACAAATAGCTTAAAAAACTATTGTGGTATTGAATATGTACTTATGCACTTTATCTCTTATTAAGTTGCTTGTTGTGCGATAACCATGTTTTACGGGGACGCCATCAACTATTCTTTGTTGAATATCATGTGAGTTGCTATGCATGTCCGTCTTGTCCGAAGTAAGAGAGATCTACCACCTTAATGGTTGGAGCATGCATATTGTTAGAGAAGAACATTGGGCCGCTAACTAAAGCCATGATTCATGGTGGAAGTTTCAGTTTTGGAAATATATCCTCAATCTCATATGAGAACACTAATTGTTGCCACATGCTTATGCATTAAAGAGGAGTCCATTATCTGTTGTCCATGTTGTCCCGGTATGGATGTCTAAGTTGAGAATAATCAAAAGCAAGAAATCCAAAATGCGAGCTTTCTCCTTAGACCTTTGTACAGGCGGCATGGAGGTACCCCATTGTGACACTTGGTTAAAACATGTGTATTGCGATGATCCGGTAGTCCAAGCTAATTAGGACAAGGTGCGGGCACTATTAGTATAGTATGCATGAGGCTTGCAACTTGTAGGATATAATTTACATAACTCATATTCTTTATTACTACCGTTGACAAAATTGTTTCATGTTTTCAAAATAAAAGCTCTAGCACAAATATAGCAATCGATGCTTTCCTCTTTGAAGGACCATTCTTTTTACTTTTATGTTGAGTCAGTTCACCTATCTCTCTCCACCTCAAGAAGCAAACACTTGTGTGAACTGTGCATTGATTCATACATACTTGCATATTGCACTTGTTATATTACTCTATGTTGACAATTATCCATGAGATATACATGTTACAAGTTGAAAGCAACCGCTGAAACTTAATCTTCATTTGTGTTGCTTCAATACCTTTACTTTGATTTATTGCTTTATGAGTTAACTCTTATGCAAGACTTATTGATGCTTGTCTTGAAGTACTATTCATGAAAAGTCTTTGCTTTATGATTCACTTGTTTAATCATGTCATTACCATTGTTTTGATCGCTGCATTCATTACATATGTTTACAAATAGTATGATCAAGGTTATGATGGCATGTCACTTCAGAAATTATCTTTGTTATCGTTTTACCTGCTCGGGACGAGCAGAAACTAAGCTAGGGATGCTGATACGTCTCCAACGTATCGATAATTTCTTATGTTCCATGCCACATTATTGATGATATCTACATGTTTTATGCACACTTTATGTCATATTCGTGCATTTTCCGGAACTAACCTATTAACAAGATGCGAAGAGCCGATTCGTTGTTTATGCTGTTTTTGGTTTCAGAAATCCTAGTAACGAAATATTCTTGGAATTGGACGAAATCAACGCCCAGGGTCCTATTTTGCCACGAAGCTTCCAGAAGACCGAATGGGAGTCGAAGTGGGGCCACGAGGCGCCGCCACACTAGGGCGGCGCGGCCCAGGCCCTGGCCGCGCCGACCTATGGTGTGGGGCCCTCGTGTGGCCCCCGCGTTGCCCTTCCGCCTACTTAAAGCCTCCGTCGCGAAACCCCCGTACCGAGAGCCACGATACGGAAAACCTTACGAGACGCCGCCGCCGCCAATCCCATCTCGGGGGATTACGGAGATCTCCTCCGGCACCCTGCCGGAGAGGGGATTCATCTCCCGGAGGACTCTTCACCGCCATGGTCGCCTCCGGAGTGATGAGTGAGTAGTTCACCCCTGGACTATGGGTCCATAGCAGTAGCTAGATGGTTGTCTTCTTGATGGCGTGTATTTCACACGTTCGTTGGGCAACCCCAAGAGGAAGGTATGATGCGCACAGCAGCAAGTTTTCCCTCAGAAAGAAACCAAGGTTTATCGAACCAGGAGGAGCCAAGAAGCACGTTGAAGGTTGATGGCGGCGGGATGTAGTGCGGCGCAACACCGGAGATTCCGGCGCCAACGTGGAACCTGCACAACACAACCAAAGTACTTTGCCCCAACGAAACGAGTGAGGTTGTCAATCTCACCGAGCTTGCTCGTAACAAAGGATTAACCGTATTGTGAGGAAGATGATTGTTTGCGAGAGAAAATAGTAAAAACAAGTATTGCAGCAGATTTGTATTTCGAGTATTAAAGAATGGACCGGGGTCCACAGTTCACTAGAGGTGTCTCTCCCATAAGATAAAAGCATGTTGGGTGAACAAATTACAGTCGGGCAATTGACAAATAGAGAGGGCATAACAATGCACATACATGACATGATAAGTATAGTGAGATTTAATTGGGCATTACGACAAAGTACATAGACCGCCATCCAAGCTGCATCTATGCCTAAAAAGTCCACCTTCAGGTTATCATCCGAACCCCTTCCAGTATTAAGTTGCAAACAACAGACAATTGCATTAAGTATGGTGCGTAATGTAATCAACAACTACTTCCTCGGACATAGCGCCAATGTTTTATCCCTAGTGGCAACAGCACAACACAACCTTAGGGGTTTCTGTCACTCCCCCAGGTGTCAATGCAGGCATGAACCCACTATCGAGCATAAATACTCCCTCTTGGAGTTAAAAGTAAAAACTTGGCCAGAGCCTCTACTAGAAACGGAGAGCATGCAAGATCATAAACAACACATATGTAATACTTGATAATTAACATGACATGGTATTCTCTATCCATCGGATCCCGACAAACACAACATATAGAATTACGAGATAGATGATCTTGATCATGTTAGGCAGCTCACAAGATCCAACAATGAAGCACAATGAGGAGAAGACAACCATCTAGCTACTGCTATGGACCCATAGTCCAGGGGTGAACTACTCACTCATCACTCCGGAGGCGACCATGGCGGTGTAGAGTCCTCCGGGAGATGAATCCCCTCTCCGGCAGGGTGCCGGAGGAGATCTCCAGAATCCCCCGAGATGGGATCGGCGGCGGCGGCGTCTCAGTAAGGTTTTCCGTATCGTGGTTTTTCGCATCAAGGTTTCGCGACGGAGGCTTTAAGTAGGCGGAAGGGCAGAGTCGGGGGCCTGACGAGGGGGCCACACCATAGGGCGGCGCGGGCCCCCCCAGGCCGCGCCGCCTTGTGGTGTCGCCACCTCGTGGCCCCACTTCGTATGTTCTTCGGTCTTCCGGAAGCTCCATGGAAAAATAGGCCCCCGGGTCTTCGTTTCGTCCAATTCCGAGAATATTTCGTTACTAGGATTTCTGAAACCAAAAACAGCAGAAAACGGAACCGGCACTTCGGCATCTTGTTAATAGGTTAGTTCCAGAAAATGCACGAATATGACATAAAGTGTGCATAAAACATGTAGGTATCATCAATAATATGGCATAGAACATAAGAAATTATCGATACGTCGGAGACGTATCAAGCATCCCCAAGCTTAGTTCTGCTCGTCCCGAGCAGGTAAAACGATAACAAAGATAATTTCTGAAGTGATATGCCATCATAACCTTGATCATACTATTTGTAAACATATGTAGTGAATGCAGCGATCAAAACAATGGTAATGACATGAGTAAACAAGTGAATCATAAAGCAAAGACTTTTCATGAATAGTACTTCAAGACAAGTATTAATAAGTCTTGCATAAGAGTTAACTCATAAAGCAATAAATCAAAGTAAAGGTATTGAAGCAACACAAAGGAAGATTAAGTTTCAGCGGTTGCTTTCAACTTGTAACATGTATATCTCATGGATAATAGTCAACATAGAGTAATATAACAAGTACAATATGCAAGTATGTAGGAATCAATGCACAGTTCACACATGTGTTTGCTTCTTGAGGTGGAGAGGGATAGGTGAACTGACTCAACATAAAAGTAAAAAAGAATGGTCCTTCAAAGAGGAAAGCATCGATTGCTATATTTGTGCTAGAGCTTTTATTTTGAAAACATGAAACAATTTTGTCAACGGTAGTAATAAAGCATATGAGTTATGTACATTATATTACAAGTTGCAAGTCTCATGCATAGTATACTAATAGTGCCCGCACCTTGTCCTAATTAACTTGGACTACCGGATCTTTGCAATGCACATGTTTTGACCAAGTGTCACAATGGGGTACCTCCATGCCGCTCTGTACAAAGGTCTAAGGAGAAAGCTCGCATTTTGGATTTCTCGCTTTTGATTATTCTCAACTTAGACATCCATACCGGGACAACATGGACAACAGATAATGGACTCCTCTTTAATGCATAAGCATGTGGCAACAATTATTATTCTCATATGAGATTGAGGATATATGTCCAAACTGAAACTTCCACCATGAATCATGGCTTTAGTTAGCGGCCCAAAGTTCTTCTCTAACAATATGCATGCTCCAACCATGAAGGTGGTAGATCTCTCTTGCTTCGGACAAGACGGACATGCATAGCAACTCACATGATATTCAACAAAGAATAGTTGATGGCGTCCCCGAAACATGGTTATCGCACAACAAGCAACTTAATAAGAGATAAAGTGCATAAGTACATATTCAATACCACAATAGTTTTTAAGCTATTTGTCCCATGAGCTATATATTGCAAAGGTGAATGATGGAATTTTAAAGGTAGCACTCAAGCAATTTACTTTGGAATGGCGGATAAATACCATGTAGTAGGCAGGTATGGTGGACACAAATGGCATAGTGGTTGGCTCAAGTATTTGGGATGCATGAGAAGTATTCCCTCTCGATACAAGGTTTAGGCTAGCAAGGTTATTTGAAACAAACACAAGGATGAACGGTACAGCAAAACTCACATAAAAGACATATGGTAAACATTATAAGACTCCATACCGTCTTCCTTGTTGTTCAAAACTCAATACTAGATGTTATCTAGACTCTAGAGAAACCAAATATGCAAACCAAATTAGCAAGCTCTAAGTATTTCTTCATTAATGGGTGCAAAGTATATGATGCAAGAGCTTAAACATGAGCACAACAATTGCCAAGTATCAAATTATCCAAGACATTTTAGAGTTACTACATGTAGCATTTTCCAATTCCAACCATATAACAATTTAACGAAGAAGAAACTTCGCCATGAATACTATGAGTAGAGCCTAAGGACACATTTGTCCATATGCTACAGCGGAGCGTGTCTCTCTCCCATAAAGTGAATGCTAGGATCCATTTTATTCAAACAAAACAAAAAACAAAAACAAACCGACGCTCCAAGCAAAGTGCATAAGATGTGACGGAATAAAAATATAGTTTCGGGGGAGGAACCCGATAATGTTGTCGATGAAGAAGGGGATGCCTTGGGCATCCCCAAGCTTAGACGCTTGAGTCTTCTTAATATATGCAGGGGTGAACCACCGGGGCATCCCCAAGCTTAGAGCTTTCACTCTCCTTGATCATATTGCATCATACTCCTCTCTTGATCCTTGAAAACTTCCTCCACACCAAACTCGAAACAACTCATTAGAGGGTTAGTGCATAATACAAATTCACATGTTCAGAGGTGACACAATCATTCTTAACACTTCTGGACATTGCATAAAGTTACTGGACATTAGTGGATCAAAGAAATTCATCCAACATAGCAAAAGAGGCAATGCGAAATAAAAGACAGAATCTGTCAAAACAGAACAGTCCGTAAAGATGGATTTTATTAGGCCACCAGACTTGCTCAAACGAAAATGCTCAAATTGAATGAAAGTTGCGTACATATCTGAGGATCATGCTCGTAAATTGGCGTAATTTTCTGAGCTACCTACAGGGAGGTAGACCCAGATTCGTGACAGCAAAGAAATCTGGAACTGCGCAGTAATCCAAATCTAGTACTTACTTTACTATCAAAGACTTTACTTGGCACAACAAAACATAAAACTAAGATAAGGAGAGGTTGCTACAGTAGTAAACAACTTCCAAGACACAAATATAAAACAAAAATACTGGAGTAAAAACATGGGTTATCTCCCAAGAAGTTCTTTCTTTTTAGCCATTAAGATGGGCTCAGCAGTTTTAATGATGCACTCGCAAGAAATAGTATTCGAAGCAAAAGAGAGCATCAAGAGGCAAATTCAAAACACATTTAAGTCTAACATGCTTCCTATGCATAGGAATCTTGTAAATAAACAAGTTCATGAAGAGCAAAGTAACAAGCATAGGAAGATAAGACAAGTGTAGCTTCAAAAATTTCAGCACATAGAGAGGTGTTTTAGTAACATGAAAATTTCTACAACCATATTTTCCTCTCTCATAATAATTTTCAGTAGCATCATGAGCAAACTCAATAATGTAACTATCACATAAAGCATTCTTATCATGAGTCTCATGCATAAAATTATTACTCTCCACGTAAGCATAATCAATTTTATTAGTTGTAGTGGGAGCAAATTCAACAAAGTGGCTATCATCATATATAGGAGGCATATTGTAATCATAAAAGAAAATTTTCTCCTCAATGCTTGGGGGACTAAAAAGATCATGCTCATCGAGCCAGCTTCCCCAAGCTTAGAATTTTCCATAGCATTAGCAACAATGGTGTTCAAAGCATCCATAGTAATAACATTCCCATTAGCATGCATATAAAGTTCCATGGGTTTTTTAATTCTCTCTTCAAACACATCATGTCCTAATTCAAGATAAAGTTCATAAAGATCTCTCATATTTTTGTTGTTTTCCATTATGCTTAACTAGTGAAATAAAAACATGCATGATATTAAGTAAAGTAAAACAAGTAACTAATTTTTTTGTGTTTTTGATATAGCAAACAAGACAGTAAATAAGGTAAAGCTAGCAACTAATTTTTTTTGTGTTTTGATATAATGCAGCAAACAAGAAAGTAAATAAAATAAAGCAAGACAAAAACAAAGTAAAGAGGTTGAGAAGTGGAGACTCCACTTGCAGCGTGTCTTGATCTCCCCGGCAACGGCGCCAGAAAAAGAGCTTGATGGCGTGTATTTCACACGTTCGTTGGGCAACCCCAAGAGGAAGGTATGATGCGCACAGCAGCAAGTTTTCCCTGGAAAGAAACCAAGGTTTATCGAACCAGGAGGAGCCAAGAAGCACGTTGAAGGTTGATGGCGGCGGGATGTAGTGCGGCGCAACACCGGAGATTCCGGCGCCAACGTGGAACCCGCACAACACAACCAAAGTACTTTGCCCCAACGAAACAGTGAGGTTGTCAATCTCACCGGCTTGCTGTAACAAAGGATTAACCGTATTGTGTGGAAGATGATTGTTTGCAGAGAAAATAGTAAAAACAAGTATTGCAGCAGATTTGTATTTCAGTATTAAAGAATGGACCGGGGTCCACAGTTCACTAGAGGTGTCTCTCCCATAAGATAAAAGCATGTTGGGTGAACAAATTACAGTCGGGCAATTGACAAATAGAGAGGGCATAACAATGCACATACATGACATGATAAGTATAGTGAGATTTAATTGGGCATTACGACAAAGTACATAGACCGCCATCCAACCGCATCTATGCCTAAAAAGTCCACCTTCAGGTTATCATCCGAACCCCTTCCAGTATTAAGTTGCAAACAACAGACAATTGCATTAAGTATGGTGCGTAATGTAATCAACAACTACATCCTCGGACATAGCGCCAATGTTTTATCCCTAGTGGCAACAGCACAACACAACCTTAGGGGTTTCTGTCACTCCCCCAGGTGTCAATGCAAGCATGAACCCACTATCGAGCATAAATACTCCCTCTTGGAGTTAAAAGTAAAAACTTGGCCAGAGCCTCTACTAGAAACGGAGAGCATGCAAGATCATAAACAACACATATGTAATACTTGATAATTAACATGACATGGTATTCTCTATCCATCGGATCCCGACAAACACAACATATAGAATTACAGATAGATGATCTTGATCATGTTAGGCAGCTCACAAGATCCAACAATGAAGCACAATGAGGAGAAGACAACCATCTAGCTACTGCTATGGACCCATAGTCCAGGGGTGAACTACTCACTCATCACTCCGGAGGCGACCATGGCGGTGTAGAGTCCTCCGGGAGATGAATCCCCTCTCCGGCAGGGTGCCGGAGGAGATCTCCAGTAAGGTTTTCCGTATCGTGGTTTTTCGCATCAGGGGTTTCGCGACGGAGGCTTTAAGTAGGCGGAAGGGCAGAGTCGGGGCCTCGACGAGGGGGCCACACCATAGGGCGGCACGGGCCCCCTAGGCCGCGCCGCCTTGTGGTGTCGCCACCTCGTGGCCCCACTTCGTATGTTCTTCGGTCTTCTGGAAGCTCCGTGGAAAAATAGGCCCCGGGTCTTCGTTTCGTCCAATTCCGAGAATATTTCGTTACTAGGATTTCTGAAACCAAAAACAGCAGAAAACAGGAACTGGCACTTCGGCATCTTGTTAATAGGTTAGTTCCAGAAAATGCACGAATATGACATAAAGTGTGCATAAAACATGTAGGTATCATCAATAATATGGCATAGAACATAAGAAATTATCGATACGTCGGAGACGTATCACTTGTCCTCATTGTGCTTCATTGTTGGATCTTGTGAGCTGCCTAACATGATCAAGATCATCTATCTGTAATGCTATATGTTGTGTTTGTCGGGATCCGATGGATAGAGAATACTATGTTATGTTAATTATCAAGTTATTACCTATGTGTTGTTTAAGATCTTGCATGCTCTCCGTTATTAGTAGAGGCTCGGCCAAGTTGATGCTAGTAACTCCAAGAGGGAGTATTTATGCTCGATAGTGGGTTCATGTCTCCGTGAATCTGGAGGAGTGACAAGAACCTCTAAGGTTATGGATGTGCTGTTGCCACTAGGGATAAAACATTGATGCTATGTCCGAGGATGTAGTTATTGATTACATTACACGCAATACTTAATGCAATTGTCTGTTGTTAGCAACTTAATACTGGAGGGGGTTCGGACGATAACCTGAATGTGGACTTTTTAGGCATAGATGCATGCTGGATAGCGGTCTATGTACTTTGTCGTAATGCCCAATTAAATCTCACTATATTTATCATGACATGTATGTGCATTGTTATGCCCTCTCTATTTGTCAATTGACCGACTCGTAATTTGTTCACCCAACATGCTTTTATCTTATGGGAGAGACACCTCTAGTGAACTGTGGACCCCGGTCCATTCTTTTATACTGAAATACAAATCTGCTGCAATACTTGTTCTTTACTTGTTTTCTTGCAAACAATCATCTTCCACACAATACGGTTAATCCTTTGTTACAGCAAGCCGGTGAGATTGACAACCTCACCGTTTCGTTGGGGCAAAGTACTTTGGTTGTGTTGTGCAGGTTCCACGTTGGCGCCGGAATCTCTGGTGTTGCACCGCACTACATCCCGCCGCCATCAACCTTCAACGTGCTTCTTGACTCCTACTGGTTCGATTAAACCTTGGTTTCTAACTGAGGGAAACTTGCCGCTGTGCACATCACACCTTCCTCTTGGGGTTCCCAACGGACGTGTCAACTACATGCATCAACCATCAAAATTCTATTTGACTATATGTATATGCAACATTGTCAATTGCTCAATCAAAATTAACTACATCACCAGCAAGAAGTTAAGCAAATTGAGAACCAAATTGAGAGGCATAGGGGAGAGGGAGGGAGGCATAGGGGAGAGGGAGGGGCCGGGGCACAGGGGAGAGGGAGGGAGGCACAGGGGAGAGGGAGGGATCTCACCGACGGCGGCGCTAGGCGGTGATGGCGAGCGCAGGCGATGGTCCTCCTCCTCCTGCTGCTCGCGGCGCGGGCGGGGTGGTCCTCCTCCTCCTGCTCGTGGCGTGGGTGGGGTGGTCCTCCTCCTCCTGCTCGCAGCGTGGGCGGGGTGGTCCTCCTCCTCCTCCTCCTCTTCCTCCTGCTCGGTGGTGCTAGGCGGCGGTGGCGAGTGCAGGGAAGCTAGGGTTCGTCACGCGGATACGAATGGGGAAGAGAGAGATGGGGGGAAGAGCGAACCGCTCATTTCACCAAGTCAGTAAATTCTGTGGCGCACCTAGTTGTGCATGCGCCATAGAATTCCTTAATTCTGTGGCGCACCGGGCGGGACATGCGCCACGGAATTAAGGAATTCTATGGCGCATGCGATACTAGGTGCTCCACGAATATTTACACTTGGTAAACAAACCGGGCTAATGCTGTGTTCGTCGTAAACACAAGCATTAGCCCGATGGTTAAGCCCATCGGTAGGCTTGGGTAACCCAGGTTCGAACCCTGGTTGCCCCTACTTTTTTCCATTTTTAAAAATGTTTTTGTTACATTTTCAAGAAACAACACAACATTTAATAATAATTACTAGAGATTTTCAATTACAAATTACTTGTCTCACACACACATGTTCTTGTCTCTCTCACACACACATGCATGTACTTGTCACACACACATACACCAAAAAAAGATCTTCGTCCCGGCTCCGAGCTCTAGCGTCTGTTCGCAATGTTCTTGCCCATTCTCACACACACATGCATGTACTTTTCTCATACAAACATTATTTAGTAATTAGTAGAGAATTATAAATTACTTGTCTCATACACACATGTTCTTGTTTCTCTCACACACACATGCATGTACCTGTCTAACACACACACTCACACACATGTGATAGACCAAAAAAAGATCTTCTTCGTCCCGGCTCCGAGCTCTAGCGTCTCTTCGCAATCTTCTTGCCCTTTCGGTTGTTGGCGGTTGAATACTTTATGCCGGCCACCTTTAGATTTCTTCGCGTGAACGGACAACCTTTAGAGGGTAGGGAGGTCTTCCTTCTTACTTTACTAGTAGTAGGCATGTCGAAGTGCATGTCGAATTCCTCCTCAATCTTCGGGTCACCGTTCTTGTCCAAGTCGTCCTCGTTGGCGTCTCCTTGCATTCCTATGATGCTCCTCTTGCCCCTCCTCACGACAACACGGCTAGGCCTCGACGGATCGGTGATGAAGAAGCATTGGTCAACTTGGCTACCGAGTACCCATGGCTCATTTTTCGCGGATGCGTTCTTCGATTTTGCATCGGGTATAACCATGGTTGTGAAATATCGGCCTTCTTTTTCGACCTTCTTGGCCCATCTCACACGAAACATTGGCACCGTCTCTCCACAGTAATTGAGCTCCCATATCTCCTCGATCCTTCCAAAAATCTTTCCTTGACATTAGTCTCGTCATCGGCGTATGACAGAGATAGTTACTCCTGAGTTTTGATTTTCACTATTTCCGTCCTTTTCCTCGGTGTAGAATCTGTAACCGTTGATGTCGTACCCCTGATAGGTCCTTACGTTATGCGCGGGTCCCCGTGATAAGGTGTATATGAGTTTTTCATCTTCGGTAGAAGGCCTTTTTCTCCGTGCTTCAACCAGTTGAGTTTGCTTGAACCAACGCGTGAAGCTGGAGTTGTGCTTTTTGGTTACGTCTCCCATCTTCCTCGGCCGGCCCATATCGATGTAATTCTGCTCGACCATGCTTTTGTGCTCTTGCACGAAAGGTTCGATCAGTTTTAAGTGTTGTAGCGCGACCGGGTGAGCCCTGTCAAAGTCGTCGCGTCGATTTTCAATGTCGACATGGACTGAGCGGTAGCCCTCGCGGTGACCGACTCCAGCGAGCCTCCCGAGGTGCGTCCCGGGGGTAGACCAACATGATCCTCGTCGTCCTCGGTGCTTAGATACTTCGTCGAAGGAGATGCACTCGTAGGTTAGAAACCCCTTGGCCATGCTTGCGTCTGGACGGGCCCTATTGCGAACGTATCCTTTCATGACACCGTTCTGCCTTTCGAAAGGCATCATGTTGTGGAGGAACGTTGGGCCGAGCTGCTTGATGTCTTCAACGACATGGAGAAGGAGATGGACGCATATATCACAGAATGCAGGCGGGAAGTAAATCTCGAGCTCACATAGTATCACCACGATCTCATCCTGTAGCATCTTGAGCTGCCTCACGCCGATCGACTTCCTGGTGATAACGTCAAAAAAGTTGCAAAGGCCAAACAACCTATCACGGACGTGCTCGTCCATTATGCCTCGGATCGCAACGGGAAGTATCTGCGTCATTAGAACATGGCAATCGTGAGACTTCATCCCGGTGAACCTCTTCTTCGCTACGTCCAGATATCTGCTTATATTCCCCGAGTAACCGTGAGGAACTTTCACTCCTAGGAGGCACGAAAAACTGCTCGAGCTCCTCCGGACTCGTTGTGAAGCAGGCAGCGGGAAGCTGCACCGCGTTCTTCTTAGCCCTTTTGCGGAGACGTTGAGTCCCTTCCGTCTGATCATCATCATCATCATCATCATCATCATCGTCGTCGTCAGTATCGGGGGCTTGAAGATCTTTCCTGATGCCAAAATGTTTAAGATCGTATCTTGCTTTCGGTCCATCCTTGGACTTTTCTGAGTTGCAAAGAGTGCCAAGCGGACTCTCGGTAACGTTCTTCGTAATGTGCATGACATCGAGGCTGTGGGGCGTGTGGAGGACCTTCCAAGTACTCCAAGTCGTGGAAAATAGACCTCGCTTTCCATACACCGAGCAGCAGCTCTGGCTTCGGTCGCTTCTTTCCCGGCGCTGGGCACTCCTTCCAATTTTTCAGAAGATCATCGATTTATGCGCCGCTCCTCGGGTGTGGGGGTCCATCGGGCTCATCTTTACCATTAAACAGATCACCGCGTTTTCTCCACGGGTGATCCAAGCGAAGCCACCTTCGAGCACCTGGGTACACGGTTTTCGAGGACCCGAGATCCCTTGGTAGTTGTAGATGCGGGGTCTCGTCCATGCACTTCACACAGCCGTTGAATCCGTGGCCGACTCAGGCGGATACATATGCGTAACCAGGATAGTCCGTGACCGTCGTGATCAACGCGGCTCTCATATCGAAATAAGTTCTAGTGTAGGCGTCCCACGTACGGGGTGGCGTCTTCCACAACGTGTCTAACTCCTCTTTCAGCAGCCCGAGATACAAATGCATGTCGACACCTGGTTGTTTCGGCCCCTGAATGAGAATACTCAGGTGTATGTACCTTTGCTTGGTGCACAACCACGGGGGTAGGTTGTAAGGCCATACAAACACAGGCCAGGTGCTATGCGTGCTACTCTGTTGCCGAACGGATTGAGTCCATCGGTGCTCATACCCAGCCTCGATGTTCCTTGCGTCGCCCCGAACCTAGGGAAGGAGATATCCAATGCTTGCCATCGTCCCAGCGTCTGAAGGGTGTGTCAGCATATAGCCCATCTCCGGATCTTCTTCGGGCTTCTGCCTTTCCGCGTGCCATTGCATGAGCTTTGCTTCCTTAGGGTCCACGAAATACCGCTGCAGACGGGGAGTGATAGGAAAGTACCATACCACTTTTCGAGGTACCTTCTTGTTCCCAACCTTGTACCGTCCGTGGCCACACACCGGACATGTGGTTCTGTCCTTGTACTCGCACCTATAAATCACACAATCATTAATGCAGGCGTGGTATTTTTCGTGCGGTAGGTCAAGGGACACACGACTTTCTTGGCCTCCTCGGTACTACTTGGCAATGTGTCCCCCTCCGGGAGACGATCGTGCTAGAATTTTAAGTTCTTGCTGAAGCTGGAATCGGTCCACTTGTTCTGCGTCTTCATCTGCAGGTAATCAAGCATTACATGCAAGCGCGTATCCAGCGGACGAGACCCAGGAAAGATCGGAGTCATCCCGTCCTTTCTCCATTTGCGACAGCTTGGCTCTCTCTCTAGCTGCAACTCTATCATTGCTCGTCTCCTGGAGGAGAAGATCTTGAACATGAGAGTCCCGCAAGGCCGAAATTAGCGGGGTCGCGCCGGAATCTTCTTCTTCATCATGATGATCTTCTCCGCCGGCATCTTCTTCTTCATGATGATCTTGTCCGCCGACTTCTTCTTCATGATGATAGTCCCCGTCGGCATGATGATAGTATTCTTCATGATGATAGTCATCTCGCTCGACATGGTCTTCATGCGCACCATTTGATGGGGCCGGCCGCGCCTGGTTGTCTTGCATGAAACCGCGCCTCAGCAGGTGCTCCTCCAGCTTGTCCGGAATCGGGGTTGATCCAGCGCTCGAGTTTGCATGATCGACACGGACATCTTATCCGGCGCCTATTGTTCCGAATCATGTCCTCCTTCGCGTCTATCTTGTATCTAGAGATTCGAGCGGAACTCATCGAGAGGACCATGCTTGCCTCGCAAATGGTATACATAGAACAGGAAATTAGAACCGCAACAAATGCACACACATGCATGGGCCGTACCTCTCCTCAAGGTATTACATGGAGCGGAAAAATTCGGCATGACCTCTCCTCAAAGTAGGACATATGGGTAGTGCAAAATTTGCCGAAACGGAAATGAATCAACATTTCGGCAAACATCCATGCACCACACCGGCACACACACAAGCGCTTCACCTGCAACAAGCATCCATACACACGACGGCCACACAAGATTTACAAGCATATGCATGTCTCCTCCAAGCATATGTATGTCTCCTCCAACTACTCACCTTGTAGATTCGATATCGAGACGAGACCGCGATCGATGATTTCGAGAGGAGGAGAGAGTATGGAGACCCTTCTCCTCAACTCCAATTATGTATCAACCAAAGTAAGTGCAATAAATACACAAGCAAGTGAAAAGTAGAGCCAAAATGGTATGAGAGAGAAGGGGGGACGAGCTAGATGGAGGAAGAAGAATGGCTTGTGTAGTGTGGTAGGTGGGAGGTTGGCTCACTTTTGTAGATCTGGTTCGCTAATTCTGTGGCGCACCGAGCGCAGTGCGCCACAGAATACCTTATTTCTGTGGCGCACCGAGCGCAGTGCGCCACAGAATACCTTATTTCTGTGGCGCACTGTCGCCGTGCGCCACAGAATAAGGAATTTCTGTGGCGCACTGTGGTTGGTGCGCCATAGAAATAGTATAACCAATGATTGGGGGTGACAGGTTGTGGGGCCCACCAAGTTTTTGTGGCGCACGGTTTGCTAGTGCGCCACAAAATTAAGCTATTTTTGTGGCGCACCTTGCCTGGTGCGCCACAAAATAATTTTCAGTGGCACATTTTTAACGGTGCGCCACAGAACTAAGCTTCGCCTATAAGGGTTTTCCTACTAGTGAGTCAAGGTATCGACACGCATACTGTAAGCCCTACCCTCGTGTGAAGGCAGCTGCGGTACTGGTGACCGGTACCAGTACCGATAGCGGTACTACCGCTCTTGGTATTGGTACTACCGGTCAAGCTGGAACTAATTTCTCCTCTTTTCCTCTCCAACCATGTCACCTCGTGACACACACACAAAACCAGAAAACCTATAAGCTACTCTTGAGTCTTCCGATCCTGAGGTGTTCAGCGAGGGCACCCTGCACCTACAAATCTATTCAAAGCAAACTATGCACACGGTGAAATTCATTCTAGTGTTGTTATCAAACACACGAAACACTATGGATAGATTTTTCTCTTTTAATCTCCCCCTTTTTGGTGTTTGATGACAATACAAGAATTTGCAATACAACACAAGATATTATGATAAGGTTCTATATTTGCAAAATATAGCCGGAGCTCCCCCTAGATGTGTGCATAGTTTGAATATGCATTTGAGCACAAATACACAACATCCTAGAGACATAACTCCCCCTAGATTTTACAAACCAAGCACATATGCGACAAGAATATATGACATGTCTATATAGCATATGACAACTAGAGGCAACATATTTCGATACACGGAGTTTGAGTGCATGAGTCATACCTTTGCCATGAGAAAACCCAAACTCCAACAATTATGAACTCATAGAGATGGTATAGCCACAATAGATGGTAACGAAAACCAACATAGGCTACCATAATAGGTCTTATTACAAACTGGGAGATCCACGAATTAAATAGAGAGTATCAAAGTACAAAGCACGAATAAAGTTTCACTAATAACTAGGGATAAAATGTGATGCCAAGGCCGAAAAGACCAAAACGAAGCACCAAGCCCTTGGCATCCCCATGAAAATTCTCGTCCTAATAAAACAACTTCTCCCCCTTTGGCATCGGGACACCAAAAAGAGAGAGGAAGCATACTAGCGTCCCAAGAAGATCACTCGTCATGATCCTCCTCCTCATCCTCATCATCTCCATACTCCTCCTCTTCACCTTCATCTTCGTCTTTGTCCTCATCTTGAGCTTGTCCTTTGCCATGAGGTGGTGGAGAGGGGAGATCCCATTTCCTCTCGGGGATGGAGTCTTTGGAGCTTGTCCACTTGTTCTTGTATTTCCACTCCTCGGGAGGGGTGATGATGTTATCGGAGCCATCTCAGACGGGGATGTTCATATGAACCATCATGGCCTTTTGGCGTTGACCGATCTTCTTGCTTTGGACATGCTCATCATACATCCGGTCTTGGAGGTCTTCCTTGAAGCAAAAAGACTTCTTGAGGCACGCGGTGAGCTTGGAAAACCACCCCTTGGTCTTGACGAATTGCGGCACATAGTCGGAGTCATCGATATCAGCCTCCTCCTCTTCCTTGTCCTTGGGGGCTTTGGGGCCATACCTTGGCAGCGAGTGTGTCTTGATAATGGGGCTGCGCACACGGTGAGTGGTGATGCGGTCACATTGAGTGAGGAGGTCTCCACATCGAGCTTGATCCCACTTGAGGCAAATCAATTTCATGATGTAGGGAGCGAATTGGGGAAGCTTGCGAAGGAAGGCGCAATCACGCATCTCATGCCAAATATAGTCCATGCAATCCGATTGCTAGCCGCTGCCATGGTTCTCTTGAGTGATCACAAGGGGGTTGACGAGAAAGCCATGAACTTCATCTTGATTGGTATGCTTGGGATTGATGGTGTTGCAGTAGATGCAGTTCATGATGTCATAGGTAGGGAGGAGGTCATATGCACTGCCGCAAAAAGCGCTCGCCCGGGGAGGTAGAGATTGACCATTTTGTCCTTGCTCATGGGCTTGTGGTGATGATGAACCCGGAAGGAGTTGACATTGTTGTGAGCAAGTTGGTAACCAAGGCCATCCGCAAACTCTGACCAAGTGGCCTTCATCACATGCTCCTTGGTCATCCAAGTGAGGGAGCGGTCGCCATTGTCATCTTTTTCTAATACCACCGTGGCATAGAATTGGAAGATTATATCCTTGGAGTACGAGTGGTTGAAGGTCATCAACGGAATGAGCCCAAGCTCGTCACATATCTCTTGTGCTTCACAAAAGTATTCAGGCTCCGAGGCTAGCTTGTCCATTCTTATGGAACATTGGGGGCAGCAATTGAACTCCTTCTTGCCATATATCTCATTGTAGATCCTCTCTTGATGTTGGTGATAGAAGTAGGCATTGAGGCACAGCCGATGGTTCTTCTCCACCAAGTACGGATTGACCTTGAGGATTTCCAATAATTGATTCTTGGTTAGCTCATCCATGCGCTTGACGGTTCCCGAGGTGGTCCTCTTCATGGCTGCAGCTGCAGATGCTCGTTGACGCTTGGTAGTCCTTGGAGAGACGATCTCTTCTTCCTCGTCCCTTGGACGATGAGAGGCGGGAGGATTCCTTAATTTTGGACCACGGGGCTTGGACGAACCTGTGAACAGCAGAGGTTGTAGAAGGAATAGGGGTTAAGTGCACAAGCCTTGGAGTTGCAACGCATAGGACACTAACAAGCAACATGTGTGAAATTTTGCCTTAAGAGTGACGTGGGCATTACCCTTCGGGTAACCGACATTGCCCTACCTTATACGATCTAACTGGAGGCCCATGAAGGTATTCGATGGCAAGATGGGCCACTTGGATGTCGCAGCAGAAGATTCCTTGGCGGGCAAGACAAGGAAGGAGCCGAAGAAGGAAAGTTTAGAGCTAGAACTATTGTAAACCTAGTCGTACTCGGTTAGACCTCTTGAGACCTGGCCACCTATATAAAGGCCAGGAGAGGGGCAGCCGAGGGACACAATCAATCTTAGAAATCTTAGCCACCAAAGGTCTAGAGCTAGGTCGCCGCAGCACTTAGCCTCTCGACGAGATCTCAGCCGAACTCTTCGACACCCCATTGTAACCCATTATTCTCATAATCAAGATCAGACAGGCAGGACGTAAGGGTTTTACCTCATCGAGGGCCCCGAACCTGGGTAAATCGCTCTCCCCGCTTGTCTGGGAACCGATGTCTCGTATCAGCTTACAAGATTCCATCAACCCTAAGCCCCAATCGAAGGGCATTGCCGAGGAGTACCCTCGACAATTGGCGCCGTCTGTGGGAACCCTGTCGGCACAAGATCGGTCATCGGCAGTACCAGTCACATCTGCGGCTTTCCTACTCGAGTCGCCAATGCCATCAGATCCAAGAGATTCAATCCGCTGCGGGTCCTTCGAGTTCGTGCCACACACCGAAGCGCCGCACCTGAGCCCTGCAGCGTCGAACGGCGGCATGAATACTACCTTCGGTGGTGTCCACTTCATCGTCGACTCCGGGGGTTTCCTTCGCCTCCCTAGGTCAAGCGCATCTAGCCCAAGGACCTCAGCTTCGGAAGGTATCACTCCAGCAACAACCTTGGAAGTCCCATCCAGGAACATGCAAGAAAGCAGCCGAAGAAGGAAAAGACGAAGGGACTCACGCCGCGAAGAGGAAGAACGAATAGCAGCTCACCCTTATCAGCTCGAACGAGGATGCCAAGACACGCAATCGATCAAGGGCCGCACTCGCTAGCCGTATCTATCGGCTACGGAGCAGCTCGAGGCACCGTGTTATCTTCACTCTTACATCGATCCGAAGGATGGTCGAGAGAAATCTAGCCACTTGTTAAGGAACTGCCGACATTTTCTGGAAATTCGGCAGTTCTGCGACGACCTCAGAGCCGAAACCATGGCAAGGGTTCGCAACATGGAGAGAAGGGCAGGATCCTACGGTTATCCACCAGAACCATACGTACCGGAGCCATACGTACCAGCAGGAGGAGACAAGTATGTACTAACCGAGGTGTTCCCGGAACCATGTGGGCAGGTCAACATGATCCATAAAACCAGCTTTTTAAAGAGAGAAATCAAAAAATTCTCACGAGAAGTAAAATATGCGGAAGTCGCTATGGTTGATACACCCGAATTCATTGACTTGTCAGATCAGAGCATCTCCTTCAGCAGGGCAGACCACCCGAAGGCCGTTCCTAGGCCAGGTCACGCAGCCCTTGTCCTTGAGGTGCAGATCGGAGGGTACAATATGAGCAAAGTGTTCATGGATGGAGGAAGTGGTTTGAACCTGTTATTCGCCAACACGATGAAAGCAATGGGGTTAACAGTCGACATGCTAAGAGAGTCCGACATAGGATTCCATGGCATTATACCGACTCGGCCCACTTATTCTCTCGGCAAAACATCACTGGATGTAGTTTTCGGCACGCCAGACAATTTCAGGAAGGAAAAAATCGAGTTTGAAGTAGTCGACTGTGAATCTCAGTACCACGCCATCCTCGGCAGGCCTGCGTTTGCCAAGTTTATGGCCGTACCGCATTATGCGTACCTGAAACTAAAGATGCCTGGCAACAATGGGACACCAATAACCGCTCACGGAAGCTTTACCCGTTCGGACAACTGCGACAGAGATTTCCAAAGGTTCGGAGCCAAGGAAGAACTCAATGCTGTCGACGCCGTCACAGATCATACGCAGCCACCAGCCAACAATCGAAACGTAAGGTCTGACGAATTTGACACTGCAAAGGAATCAAAGAAGCTGCAGGTGCACCCCACTGACCCGAAGAAAACGGTCAATACGTCGGCAGAACTTACTGACGCATAGGAAGGCGCGCTCATCGAGTTCCTCCGTGAGCGCTGGGAGATATTTGCATGGGAACCATCCGACATGCCAGGTATCCCCAGGGAACTCGCTGAGCACGCCCTTAATGTTGACCCGACAGCCAAACCAGTGCAACAGTCGATGCGCCGATTTTCTGAGCCGAAGAGAAGAGCAATTGGCGAAGAAATTAGTCGACTCCGTAAAGCAGGATTCATTCGGGAGCTCAAGGAAGCCGAGTGGGTGGCCAATCCCGTCATGGTGCCAAAGAAAGACACAACCGCTCTTCGCATGTGCATCGATTACACCAGTCTCAACAAGCATTGCCCGAAAGACCACTTTCCACTGCCTCGTATTAACCAGATAGTCGATTCCACGGCTGGATGCGACCGTCTCTCTTTTCTCGATGCATACTCCGGATATAATCAGATCAAGCTCAAGAAAGAAGACCAGGAGTTAACTGCATTTATCACCCCACACGGCGTTTTCTGCTACAACGTCATGACCTTCGGGTTGAAGAATGCGGGAGCAACTTACCAGCGGTGCATGCTAGCCTGCCTTGGAGAACAGATCGGGAGGAACATTGAAGTATACATCGACGACATCGTGGTAAAGACGAAGCACGCCACCACTCTTATCGATGATTTGCAGGAAACCTTCGACAACCTAGATAGATACAAAATCAAGTTGAACCCAAAGAAATGCTTCTTCGGGGTGCCAGGGGGACAAGTACTCGGGTACTTCATCTCAGCCAGAGGAATAGAAGCCAATCCCTTGAAGATCAAAGCTATTCTCGACATGGAGCCGCCAAAGAACCTGCACCAAGTGCAGCAACTGGCAGGACGATTGGCAGCACTCAGCAGATTCAATGCCAAACTAGGAGAAAAAGCTTTGCCCTTCTACAACTTGATGAAAAAATCAGAAAAGTTTGAGTGGACAAATGAGGCGCAGGAATCATTCGACAATCTGAAGAAAATCTTATCGACCTCCCGAGTCCTCGTAACCCCACGCGAGAAAGAAACACTACTTATGTACATAGCAGCAACAGCCCAAGTCTTCAGCAGCGTCCTGGTCGTCGAACGGGAAGAACCAGTGATAGTTCACGGTGTACAGAGACCTGTCTACTACCTCAGTGAAGTACTCGTGCCTGCAAAGCAGAGGTACCCTCATCATCAGAAGCTGGCATATGCAGTATGGAGGTCTGCTCGCAAGCTACGACATTATTTCACAGATCACCCGATTATCGTCGTCAGTGAAGCACCATTGAAGAACATAATGACTAACCCAGAGGCCACGGGTCGAGTGTCCCAATGGGCCATCGAAATAGCGCCACACGACATAACTTACGTTAATCGAACGACGATAAAATCCCAAATACTCCCAGATTTCGTGGCAGACTGGATCCAGTCAGAGACGCCAGCAGCACCCGATATGTCAGGGTCGTGCACAATGTATTTCGACGGGTCGAAACGGAGCACAGGCGCAGGAGCAGGGGTGATACTAATAGCGCCACATGGAGATAAGATGAAGTACATACTGCGTATGAATTTCTCCCTGCCAACAAATAACGAGGCAGAATACGAGGCGCTGTTGCACGGAATGAAGATGGCGAAGGCATGTGGGGCAACTCGCCTGGAAATTTATGGAGATTCAAACCTGGTGGTACAGCAGTCGATGAACCTATGTGACGCGGTCAGCGACAACATGATCGCTTACCGACAATTGTACCAGAATATGGAAGCCAAATTTGAAGGGTGCGAACTCAAACATATCGGCAGAGCCAGCAATGAGGAGGCCGATTCTCTGGCGAACATCGGGTCCATGTGTTCCCCCATCCCTGACGGAGTGTTCTACAAAGTAATCACCCAGCGATCGATAAAAGAGAAAGCGTCGGCACCTCCAAAACCATTGGCTGACGAACCGGAGGCGAGCCCACAACAAACTACCGAAAAATCTCCACCCCCACTCGCAGAACAGGTCCTCCTTCTTGAGCCGCTTTGGACCAAACCATTCCTAGAGTACTTGACAAAGCAGGAGCTGCCAGAGGATCCGGTAGAAGCAAGACGAATCGTCAGACGGTCAATAGCCTTCACTGTGGTGAATGGTGAACTCTACAAGCGCATCATTTCTGGTATTTTCCAAATATGTATTGCCATCGATGATGGAAAAGCGTTGTTGCGTGAGATACACGAAGGAACTTGCGGGCACCACGCAGGAAGCAGGGCCCTTGTAGCGAAAGCCTTCAGGGAAGGATTTTACTGGCCAACAGCGGCATCGGATGCTCGAGATCTGGTCATGAAGTGCGACCCCTGTCAGCGTTTCTCACCAAAACCACACGCCCCTGCGACAGATCTGATGACAATACCTCTGGCGTGGCCCTTCACCCAATGGGGACTCGACCAAGTTGGACCACTACCAAGGTCGTCGCCTGGAGGACACACGTACCTACTGGTCGCAGTCGACAAATTCACCAAGTGGATCGAGGCAGTACCCATTCGAAACCAGAAAGCCGAAACAGCGGTTCAGTTCTTCAGGGGAATAACCTGTCGATTTGGTATGCCTCATAGTATCGTCACAGACAACGGATCTAACTTCGACTCTAAAGAGTTTCGGAAATTTTGTGACGACGGAGGAATCAATCTGAAATTTGCATCAGTGGCACATCCACAGACCAACGGCCAGGTGGAAAGGATCAATGGTCTAATAGGGGATGGCCTCAAGAAATGCCTTACGGGTGCGGCTGGAGCCTGGGTCGAAGAGTTACCATCTGTACTTTGGAGTCTGCGCACTACACCTAACAGGTCGACCCAATACACCCCGTTCTTCTTGGTACATGGAGCCGAAGCAGTTCTGCCAGCCGACGTTCGGTTCGAAGCTCCTCGGGTGACAGCATACACAGAATCCTCCTCCAACATCGCGCTACAGGACGCTGTGGACCTCCTTGACGAAGCTCGAGATATTGCTTTGGCAAGAACGACGGTATACCAGCAGGCGTTAAGAAACTACCACAGCCGACGAATACGCAGTCGAAGCTTTAATGTTGGAGATATGGTACTACGACTGAAGCAAGAGAGACCCTTGAAACTCGAATCTCCATGGGAAGGACAATACATCATCACTAAAGTGATACCAGGAGGAGCATATCGGCTCAAAAACCCTACTTCGGGAAAAGACGTTGAGAATCCATGGAACATCGCACAGTTGCGACGGTTCTATACATAGGATACAATTGTTTTTTATTTACTTAACAGCCTTTAAGGCCGCTCTTGCATTATGAATAAAATTGTAATCATACTTTCCACATTTCTTCTTGATCCAGGCCTCATCATCTGAACAAATCGTTCGGGGCCCCTGACGTTGGCTCTTACTCCCATCGGGAGCACAGGCCAAAAACACGCTCGCACAGTGCCATTAACTAAATACTCTCAGCGGGAGCTAAGGTTAATGACACACAAAACAACCAATCCAAGCCTCGAGAAAATACGCGAGTGCTGCAGTCGATGGTTACACTATCACAAAATAAGGCTCAAACCGGTGCACCGCGTGACGAAGCCAAGCGTTTAATTCCCTTGATTAAGTCAATGGGTATCGCTCCTACAAAACTTACACATCGACTTCGCAATAAATTTGCAAATTACAACGAAGTCGTCGGGAGAGCGGGTTGAATTGATCACTCAGCCGCCCTCGACATTAAAATCATCAAACGAATTAACAAATTCGCCAGAACTACATGATGTGCAAAAGCACACGTCAAATCTACACAAAACAATCTTATGCAGGTAAAAGGTTATTACATTCACGATGGGGTTCCCTGGTTCCTTTGGGCCCTCAGATCTCTCTCAACACCTGTCTCCATCCGCGAGATGATGGTATATGCAGGACCTCTAGCGATATCATAATATTGATCAAAACTTCTCTCGGTGTTTGCTATGGCCTTCATGTCTAAAGATGGATGACATGCCAATACTGAAGCAAAGGCAAGTTCAGCACCAGTCAGGAGTTCTTTCCGTACCAGCAATCGAATCCTCTCAGGAGATTTGAATCGGGTAAACAAAGCAGACAGAGTTTCGGGTGCTTGGTCCAGAGGGAATAAAGTCTTCCAAACCATCGTGAATCGTGTTTCGGGTGAGCAACGTCAGTCATCGCTTCGACCTTCTCTGCCCGATGCTCAAACTTGGCCACGATAACAGCCTTCGGACGATGCAACCATAAATCGTGTTTCGGGTGAGCAACGTCAGTCATCGCTTCGACCTTTTCATGGATCTTCTTGTTTTCCTCAGATTTATCTGAAGATACGACTGTAAAGGAACAAATATCAGTTAAGGGAACATCCAAGCTTTGTCAGAAATCAAAATATGGGTTAACACTTACAACCCAAACTTTCGGTAGCAATATGAAGACGATCGAGATCATGTTGTTCAATGGCAGTTGCTATTTCACTCTTCTTCTTCACCAACGCTGCCATCGCGTGAAGGGAGGCAATATCTTTACTCAAACGAGACACTTGGTCACGTAAACAACGAACAAGGCCAGACTCATCGCTAGCCGAAGGATTTGGAAAAGGTTCGGCACGGGAAGAAGATGAAGGAATCTGCAGTGCAACTTTCAATTCAGAACAACACTAACATAAATCTCCCATCGGGGGCACTGGAGTGTATATGTTACATTCAAAAGATTGTTCGAACTAGTTACAGAGCCAAAATAAAAACAGGATCAAGTCAAATTGCATCAGGTCTTAATTACAATTAATGGAGCAAGCATTCAAGGAAGTGTCGATGATGAGCCAGGGGCAGCTTCAGGTGCAGACTTGGTCTTTTCTTCATCAACCAACTTGAGGAGCTGATTGGCACATGTTACTGCCGATCGTTTGAAGGGTTCAAGGTCAACTAGATGATTGTCGTCATCCACAGGCAATGCCTTAGACAACTTCTCTAAGTCTGACCCCATCCCATGGCCCATCAGCAACTGGAAAGTAAGAACCGCCCCAAACAAGCGGGAACGGCATTTCAATACCTCTACAGGTTCAGAATAATCGATGAGGAAAGCATCAGCCATCTCGCCAAGAGTCTTGTCCTGCTTCACCTTTGGGAAGATCATCGAGTATAGCCTCGACAATGCTCCTTTAGTCTTCTGTAGAAGTCCAAGAACTTGGACGTTGGACTCAGCGGCGAGAGAAAGGGCGTCAGATGTAGAGTCCTCCCGAAGCATGCGCGCCCGAGTGATGGTTATATCAGCAGCCTCTGAAAGAGGACAAATCAGCAACCAGAAAGGAAATGCAAAAAGAGAAGCTATGTGCCAAGAACTTTACCCAATAAATTCGTGATGGATTCACGGAGGATGCCTTCCTTCTTGTCGGTTGCGGCTGCAGCTTCGCGCCTGGCGTCTTGTTCATCCTTCATTTGTCGCTTCAGCTTCTTCAACTCCTCCTTCAGCACGACGTTTTCGTTCTTGGCATCGGTGGCAAGCATGTTGGCCTCCAGCACCTGATCAGCCGAAGTTTTGACGGTCTTCCGAAGCTCAGCATTTTCAGATTCCAGTCGGGTGAACTGCTCGGCAAAATCCACCACAACATCGACTGTGGCATAAATCGGCTGCAACGAAGAAAACCAAAAAGATTCAGTTGAAAGAAAAAAAAGGATTGGCGAAGCAAGAAAGAAATCAAGACAAATAAAACACTTACGTGGTCACGAGCAGCCGACGAGGTGGGAGCATCGTCAGGAGGAATAACCTTCGACATTGGAATCTTCTCCACAGTCGTTCGCGAGGGCGGCGTCGACTTGGCGGGAGAAGGATTCGGCTCCTTAGCTGATGCCCTTCTCTCAAAGGATAATTTGGCCCTCTTTGCGAGAGGAACTTCGTCATCATCAGAGCTACTCGAGAAGGGTAGATAATTAGTGTACAAAACAACAGAGGATAAGTCACAAAGGGGCATGGATGCTCACAGGTCCAGGTCATCTTCAGCAGCGAAAAAACCTGTCTTAGCAGGACAAGGCGGAGCAGTTCCAACGGCATCATTATGTTGTCCGCTAGGACTTGATTCAGCCGTTGTAATAAAATCTTCGTTTATCTGCATACGTCGCCTACTCCTGATGAAGGCATCATCCTCGGCAGCTTCATCTTCTTGGACATCGCTGTCCTCAAGGGCGCGTTGGACGTCTTCGGTATCCTCGGAGTCATCATCGTCATCCTCTGGTTCCACACCGCTTTCGGGCGTAGGAGGATAGCATTGAGCAACGACGGAGGCCTATCGAGAGAAGAAAGTTTGTAAAGCACAATGAAGAAAGAAACAACAGCAACAAGCAAGAAACGGCGAAAATTACCTCAGTCGGAAGATGGTCCAGATCATAAGGGGGACGAGCCGATGTCAAGACAATATTGTCCTTCATACTGAGGCACGTCAAGCGACGGACTTCATCTCGGAGTTCATCAGCCGACAGGTCGGCAGAGTTGACCCTAGATTTGTCGTCCTTGCCAGTATAAAGCCACAATTGATGGGGTCGAGACATCAGCGGCTGCACTCGACGTTGTAGGAACACTGAGACTACTTCAGTGCCGCACATCGTCAAGCCTCCCGTATTCTTCAGGACGACGACCTGGTCGAACAGCTTGTCGGCTATCACCCTTTCTTCGGGAGAAAGGGCGTTTCGCCAAGACTTCTTCGGCTGAGCTATTAGGACATCTTCGAAAGGAGGAAGGTTCGGACGCCGCCCAGGCACCAAGGGGTCTCGCAAATAAAACCATTTGTTGCACCAGCCCTGGACGGATTCTTTCATCGGGTAGTCGAAGTAATCAACCTCCTTCCTGACAACAAAGCCAACGCCACCGACGACGGGGGGGGGGGGCATTGCTGTCGTTGTGACGCTTCACATAGAAGATCTTCCTCCAAAGACCCCAGTGGGGGTCAATGCCGAGGAAGGCTTCACAGACAGTGATAAAGATAGAGAGGTGGAGGATGGAGTTTGGGGTCAGCTGCCAGAGCTGAATCCCGTAGAAGAAGAGAAGGGAACGGAGAAACTCATGGGCAGGAAGAGAGAGACCACGGAATAAGAAAGCAGCAAACATAACGGTGAAGCCCTTCGGAGGCCTCGGACGAGAAACAGCACCTGGAAGACGAATGTAATCCTCATATAAGGAGATGAAGCCCAGGGTTCGCAGCTTGTTTACGTCACGGTTGGAAATGGCGGAGGCGCTCCAGTCGCGGGTGACTTTGGGTGCGTCAGAGGCGCTGGTGCCCTTCTTCTTGCCCATGGCGCGCGAAGCTCTTGAGGGAAGAACAGAGGTGAGCAGTAGGAGGCGTAAAAAGTAAGAAGAAGGAGGCTATCTATTTATGCCGTAAAAATTAACGAGAGATCGTGGCCATAACTTCGCAAGCAGCACGGGAAGTGGGTCAGATCTGGCTGTACACGTGGCATCTAAGAGGAGAACGGAACCGGCGGCCCATTATTCCCACGACGCGCGAAAATCGAGGAGATGCCTCGGTCGGTGTGCGTGCACTAGTCACTTCCTAAAAACTGCCCGCGCAGAACTAGGGTGGGCCCGTCAGGTCAAGTCTTGTCAGTCAAACCACAGCAGCGATACGTAATCAGTGACGTCATGAGGACTGTCGTGAGCAGTCGAATAAAAATGGAGAATCATCGGATGGTTACACTTGAAGTCTGCACCCGGTCACAAGCGCCCGTGTCCAGACTCGGGGGCTACTCCCATCGGGAGCGCTGGATGCGCACCCGATAAAATGAGGACTCAAAGATATTCATGAGAAGAAGCGTTTGAAGAAAAGGATGGATTGTTCAGCTCGGGTCTGCACCCGGTTGCAAGCGCCCGTGTCCAGACTCGAGGGCTACTCCCATCGGGAGCGCTGGACGCGCACCCGATAGAACTTTTTGGAACTCCAGGATCATGCCCGGGGACTTGATTCTGTGTAGGGTAACGTTGTTTTGCCATCGGCAGTAAACCAACAAAAGTTGGGCACGTTATTCATTATCCCTTACGCGCGGAAAACTTATCGAAGAATACAAGCCTTAGTGCAAATATATCGGATGACCCATGAAGATCTACAGAAAAACTTCGGCAGAGCAAAACATTCGAGTGGTACAACTTGAGTCTACGCACGGATTGCAAGCATCCGTACCTACACTCGGGGGCTACTCCCATCGGGAGCGCTGGACGCGCACCCGATAGAAGAAGATGACGTTGATACAAGATGGACAAGAGCAATCAAGGAGAAGAACAGTAGGTGGAGGCACGCTTTAGTCTCTACCCGAACTATCTCGGCTAGACACTCGGGGGCTACTGGCGTGGGCATTACCCTTCGGGTAACCGACATTGCCCTACCTTATATGATCTAACTGGAGGCCCATGAAGGTATTCGATGGCAAGATGGGCCACTTGGATGTCGCAGCAGAAGATTCCTTGGCGGGCAAGACAAAGAAGGAGCCGAAGAAGGAAAGTTTAGAGCTAGAACTATTGTAAACCTAGTCGTACTCGGTTAGACCTCTTGAGACCTGGCCACCTATATAAAGGCCAGGAGAGGGGCAGCCGAGGGACACAATCAATCTTAGCAATCTTAGCCACCAAAGGTCTAGAGCTAGGTCGCCGCAGCACTTAGCCTCTCGACGAGATCTCAGCCGAACTCTTCGGCACCCCATTGTAACCCATTATTCTCATAATCAAGATCAGACAGGCAGGACGTAAGGGTTTTACCTCATCGAGGGCCCCAAACCTGGGTAAATCGCTCCCCCGCTTGTCTGTGAACCGATGTCTCGTATCAGCTTACATGATTCCATCAACCCTAAGCCCCAATCGAAGGGCATTGCCGAGGAGTACCCTCGACAAAGAGTAGTACCGCAACCAGGTCCGGTAGTACCGCTTGAAGCAGTAGTACCGGTCAAGAATGACAGGTACTACCGCTCGAGCACAACACAACTAGATCTAGATTTTGGTCCATAGCATTGAGGCACAAACTTCACAAGATGTTGCTCGCTAGTATCACTACACATGGAAAAGCCTTCTAGGATGAATCTCCACCAAGAACTCCAACAAACCCTAGCCAATTCATCTAGGGAATCCAACAAACCCTAGAGAGGGATGTTCGAGTTCATACTGGAGGCCATGGCAGAGAAGAAGGTGGGGAAGCTTCTCCACGGAGGAGATCTGGTCGGGGATGGCAGGAGGAGGAGATTGGGGCCGGTCTTCTCGCAGTTCTTGAGCCTTGGGCGCCGCCTTTGACTTGAGGTGGGTTGGGGAAAGTGATGGATTTGATGAATCCGTCCCGACCCAGTACCTTAAGTCAAAGTCGGAAGCGGTAGTACCGGTCATGAAAGCGGTAGTACCGCTTCCCGGTACCTAGCCAGTATCTCAGGCGGTAGTCCCGCTCCAGGGCAAAATCCTAACAGTCGTCAGGACACCGCACATGGGCGGTAGTACCGGCCTGACCACCGGTAGTACCGGTTGCCAAATTTCAAGAATCCCAGATTTTGGTTTAGGCTTGTGCTTTTAGACGGAAATGGATCAAGAGGTAGGGAATGGCTTGGGATTAGACTACGAAACTGGTAAGGTACTACTCAACCAAGCTTGCAAAAATCAACATGAAAAGCCAAGCTTGGGTGAATCTCCCGCAAAGAAACACAAAGAAAAAAAAGGACAAAAACCAAAACCAAACGCAAAAGAAAGCAAAAGAACTTTAATGAAAATCAAGAAGAACCAAAGTGAACAAAAAAACTCCACAAGGAGGAGGTTGGCGGCCGAGGCCACCGTGTAAAATTATAATAGCATGAGGTCGCACAGATGTATCTAGGACTCACATCTAAAACTCAACATGAAGCTCATTAGTCACTTGATTGACAAATAGAGTATGTTTTTGATTGCTTTATGCATTATAGGGGAGAGATATCTCAATAAGTTTAAACGGCACTCCCCCTATGTTCACGTGTGCTTTCCATCAAGACATTAGTTAAAGAGTGGTATGTGCGCACAACGGTCAAGCAAAGTTCAATGAATCTATGATATTTAGATCATGCTCAACTCGATGAATCTCTTCTCATCCAAGGGTTTGTGAAGATGTCTGCCAATTTCTCCTTGGTGCCAATGAAAGATAGACCAATATCACCCCTAGCAATGTGATCCCGAATGAAGTGATTTTGTATCTCAATGTGCTTCATCTTGCCATGGAGTGCCGGATTGTAGGCGACCTTGATGGCGCTCTCGTTGTCACATAAAAGAGGGACCTTGCTATACTCAAGTCCATAATCCTGCAAGGTTTGCCTCATCCATAAGATTTGAGCACAACTACTCGCCGCGGCAACATATTCGGCCTCCGCGGTAGAGACATAGACACAATTTTTCTTCTTCGAGTACCAACACACCAAAGATCTCCCAAGGAAGTGACATGCACCGAATGTAAACTTCCTATCAACCTTGTCTCCCGCCCAATCCGAGTCGGTGAATCCAACCACTGAGAAGTCCGTGTCCCTGTACCATAGTCAAAAGTTCGGGGTATCAACCAAATACCGGAAGATCCTCTTCATCGCCATAAGGTGGCTTTATTTCGGATTTGATTGAAACCGTGCGCACATACCAACACTCAACATGATGTCCGGACGAGAAGCACAAAGGTAAAGAAGCGAACCTATCATGGAACGGTAGAGCTTGGGGTCCGCCGCCTTGCCGGTCTCGTCGAGGGTGAGTTGACAGTTCAAGTGCATGGGAGTTCCAATACCGTTGGCCCCCTTCATATCAAAGCTCTTGAGCATATTTTGGATGTACTTTGCTTGGTTGATGAAGGTTCCTTGACGCATTTTCTTGATCTCAAATCCAAGAAAGTACTTGAGTTCCCCCATGATTGACATCTCGAACCTATCGGTCATCAACTTAGCAAACTCATCATTAAACTTGGTGTTAGTAGAACCAAAAATGATGTAATCTACATAAAGTTGTCATATGAAAAGCTCCCCATTGACTTTCTTAGTAAAAAGAGTGGGATCAATTTTCCCCACTTCAAAACCACGGTCTTCAAGCAATTCCCTTAGGTGCTCATACCAAGCTCTAGGAGCTTGTTTGAGACCATATAGAGCCTTATTAAGCTTGAAGACATGGTCCGGGAAGTGATGGTCCTCGAACCCCGGGGGTTGCTTCACATACACCTCCTCATGTAAAGGACCATTGATAAAAGCACTCTTTACGTCCATTTGTTGAAGCTTGAAACCATAGTGAGCGGCAGAGGACAAAAGGATACGGATGGACTCGAGTCTAGCAACGGGTGCAAATGTCTCACCAAAGTCCATGCCTTCAAATTGTGAATAGCCTTGTGCCACCAATCTTGCTTTGTTGCAGATGATGATGCCATGTTAATCTTGCTTTTTCTTGAAGACCCATTTGGTGCCGATAACATTGCGGCAATGATCGGGTCGCTTCATGAGAGTCCATACATCATTCATCTTGAAGTTGTTGAGCTCCTCTTGCATTACTATCAACCAATCGGGATCTTCAAGTGCGTCGTTGACCTTAAGTGGTTCCACCATGGAGACAAAGGCATGGTGCTCACAAAAGTTTGCTAGTTGCCTCCGGGTAGACACCTTGCTCTTTAGATCTCCAAGAACGTTGCGTAAGGAATGAGACTTGAGGCGTAAATGTCTTGTTGTAGAATCTTCGCAGCGAGAGTTGGCCTTGGGAATAGATTCTTGTGAGGCCACTTGATCTTCATCATGGTTTGGGTCCTCGCCTTGACCATCATTGTTGTTGTCAGGGGCATCATCATCATTATCATCATGAGAGCCGGATGACTCGGGGGAGTTAGGGAATGTAGTATCCGGAATGTTTGTCCCCAAGACTTCCGGTGTAGAACTTGAAGCTTGGCCTTGATCAATTGGTGGTGGTTGTTGTTGTTGTTGATGTCAAACTTGAGGTTGTTGTAGCGATTGGCTTGCACTTGGTTGTTCAATGGAAGAAGCTTGGCCTTGTGGTGTAGATGGCTCTACTTGAGTAAAACTTGGTCCTTCCCCGACACTCATAGGAGGTAGCTCTTAAGGTCGGTATAAGCCAACACCCATCCTCCCTACGGCAACCAGGGGAATTGCATCTCCTTTATGATAAGAAGCACTTCGCTCCTCCAAAGAAATATCATCTCCATCAAATGTCACATCACAAGATTTCACAACTCGTCCACTTGACTTGTTGAAGACTCTATAGGCATGAGAATCCGTTGCATAGCCAACAAAGATAACTTCTTGTGCTCTTGAATCAAACTTGGATAGACATGTGTCCTTGACAAGCACATAGCACTTTCATCCGAAGACCTTGAGGTAGGAAACATTGGGCTTGTTACCGGTTAGGATCTCATATGGTGTCTTCTCCAAACCCTTGCGAAAATAGATGCGATTTGTAGCATGACAAGCTGTTGAGATAGCTTCTGCCCAAAAGTTGTAGTTGGACTTGTACTCAATAATCATGGTTCAAGCGGCTTCAATTAAGGTTCGATTCTTCCTTTCGGCGACCCCATTTTGTTGGGGAGTATAGGGCGAGGTGTATTGATGTTGAATGCCTTCTTTGCCGCGGAAGTCATCCAAGGTGTAGTTCTTGAACTCCGTCCCATTGTCGCTCCATATTGCGAGGATCGTGGTGTCGTACTTGTGTTGAACTTGATTGGCGAACTCCATCATGGTCTGTTCAGTCTCACTCTTGTACTTCAAGAAGAATACCCAACAATATCTCGAGTATTCATCGATGATGACGAGGCAATACTTCTTTCCTCCAAGACTTTCATGAGACGGCGGACCAAAAGATCAACGTGTAGAAGCTCCAAGCACCTTGTGGTAGATATGGTTGTCTTAGCCTTGTGTGGAGCTCCACGTATCTTTCCTTGAATGGAAACCCTACAAACACGATATTTGCAAAAGGAAACATCTTCTTTTAGTCTGAGAATGTGGCCCCCCTTGTGGAGGCTTTGCAAAGTCCTCATGTTGACATGGGCTAGCCGCCGATGCCATAACCAACCCTTGTCACCTTTAGCAAAAAGGAAAAGAGCGAATGAGGTTGTTTTTCCGGAGAAGTCAACAACATACAACCCGCTCTCTACATATCCGACAAAGGCTATACGGAGTGTCTTGCTCCACAAGAGGACCACCATATGTTCATCGAAAAAGGTACAAAGACCCATGCGTGCAATTTGATGAACGGAAAGTAAATTGTAACCAAGGGTCTCGACAAGGAGGACATTCACAAGTCATATGTGGGTTGTTACCACCACCTTGCCAAGACCCAATACCTTAGAACTTGTGTTGGCGCCATATGATATAGTAGAATGTGATGGCTCGAGGTCGACGACAATTTCCTTGCTTCCGGTCATATGACTAGTGGCTCCACTATCAACCACCCATTTAGCACCACCGGAAGCATAGTCCTACAAGGAATCAAAACTTGGATTTAGGTACCCATTTCTCAATGGGTCCTATCATGTTAGTAACAAGGGGTTTGGGAATCCAAATAATCCAATCAACATTTTCCTCATAAGGACCAACGAAACGAGCACGAACACGACCATAGTAATCAATGAAAAGAACATGAGATGGGTTGTTAGAACCGGCGTAGCCCTTTGTGGTGGGGCCGGGGACTCCACCCCTCCTTGGGCTAGAGTCACCTACCTCACGGGTGATACCCATGTCCTTCTTGTTCTTCTTCTTCTTGGTCCTTCTTCTTCTCTTCCTCTTTGACTTGGTAGCCACACATCCTTCATTGCTAGAGCCCTCATTGGCTCCATCTTTAGCTTCTAGGACTCCTTCCAAGTAAGTGGCTTGGATTTACAGCCTGCCAATCTTGGCCTTTAAACGATTGACTTCATCTTCATGTTCCAGGAAAGGATGAGTGATATCAAACACTTGGACCTCCTTCGCCTTGTTCACCCAGAAATGCTCTTTCAATGCATCTTCTTGGAGAGAGTTCATCTTCAAGAGCAAGCGCTTGTTCCTCTCCAATATGGCGATACCATCTTCATGATTGCAACAAACTCGGTCCTTGCTCAAGGGGAAGTGATACGTCTCCAACGTATCTATAATTTCTGATGTTCCATGTTTATATTATACCAATTGCTACATGTTTTATACACACTTTATATCATTTTTATGCATTTTCCGGGACTAACCTATTAACAAGATGCCGAAGCGCCAGTTCATGTTTTCTGCTGTTTTTGGTTTCAGAAATTCTACACAGGAAATATTCTCGGAATTGGACCCCACGGAGACAGAAATCAATATTTTGCCGAGACGGACCCAGAGAGCCAGAGAAGGGCCAGAGGGGGGCCAAGGGGCCCCCACAACATACCATGGCGCGGGACCACCCCTGGCCGCGCCGCCGTGTGGGGAGCCCACCACGGGACTCCACCGACGCTGCCCCTTCGCCTATATATTGCCCCAGATGCGAAAACCCTAAAAAATCAAGTCATATTCCACGAAGAGTTCCGCAGCGCCGCCGCCATCGACGACAAGTTCGGGGGACAGAATCTCTGTTCCGGCACGCCGCCGGACGGGAATTGCCCCCGGAGTCATCTCCATCGACACCACCGCCATCTTCATCGCCGTTGCTTGTCTCCCATGATGAGGAGGGAGTAGTTCTCCCCCGAGGCTGAGGGCTCTACCGGTAGCTATGTGGTTCATCCCTCTCTCCCATGGTGTGATCTTTATGTGATCATGAGCTTTGTAATCTAGTTGAATATGTAGATGTTACTCTTGTCTATTATGCACTCTAGAGGTTACTTTAATATGAACTCCGGAGTCACTCTCCACGGTGTGATGGTGACGAGTGTGCGCATCGTGTGTGATTCCTTTATGACATTGTGGAGCTTGTTTACTCCGGCTTGAGGTGTGCTTTTGTAGCCCTACACAATGAATGGTGTTTGTTATCCAACAAGAGAGTGTTTGAGAGTAGCATTTATTTATTCAATTATGTGATCATTGTTGAGAGTGTCCACTAGTGAAAGTATGATCCCTAGGCCTTGTTTCTAAGCATTGAAACACCGTTTCCAACAAGTTCACGCTACATGTTCGCTTGCTGCCATTTTTATTTCAGATTGCAATTACTACTTATAATCATCCATATTACTTGTATTTCACTATCTCTTCGCCGAACTAGTGCACCTATACATCCGACAAGTGTACTAGGTGTGTTGGGGACACAAGAGACTTCTTGTATCTTAATTGCAGGGTTGCTTGAGAGGGATATCTTTGACCTCTACCTCCCTGAGTTCGATAAACCTTGGGTGATTCACTTAAGGGAAAACTTGCTGCTGTTCTACAAACCTCTGCTCTTGGAGGCCCAACATTGTCTATAGGAATAGAAGCGTGCGTAGACATCAAGCTATTTTGTGGCGCCGTTGCCGGGGAGGTAAGGTAAAAGGTATTCACATCCTCCGACTACTAAGCTATTTCCTAGCACTGTTGCCGGTGTGTGAGTGCTCGAAGCTATTTCCTTTAGATTCTCCAATTATATCTTTTTGTTTCTTGTTTTTATTTCACTAGTTAGGCTTAATGGAAAACAACAAAAATATTAGAGATCTTTATAGTATTTATCTTGAGTTAGGACATGAGGTGTTTGAAGAGAAAATTAAAAAACCTATGGAACTTTATATGCATGCTAATGATAATGTTATTAGTATGAATTCTTTGAACACCATTGTTGCTAATGCTATGGAAAATTCTAAGCTTGGGGAAGCTGGTTTTGATGAGCATGATATTTTTAGTCCCCCAATCATGGAGGAGAAAATTTACTTTGATGATACTTTACCTCCTATATATGATGATTACAATGATGACTATCATATTTTCAGTCCACCTACTATTGAGGAGAAAATTAATTATGATTACAATATGCCTCCTATATATGATGATTATGGTGATGAGAATAATAATGATAGCTATTTTATTGAATTTTCTCCCACTACAATTAATAGTAATGACTATGCTTATGTGGAGAGTAATAATTTTATGCATGTAGCTCATGATAAGAATGTTTCATGTGATAGTTATATTGTTGAGTTTTTTCATGATGCTACTGAAAATATTTATGAGAGAGGACAATATGGTTGTACGGATTTTCATGTTACTAAAACACCTCTCTTTTTGCTGAAAATCTTGAAGTTGCGCTTGTCTTGTTTTCCTATGCTTATTGCATTATGCTTACATGACTTGTTTATTTACAAGATTCCTTTTCATAGGAAGTGGGTTAGACTTAAAAGTGTTTCTTATTTACTTTTGATGCTCTCTTTTGCTTCAACTCTTATTTCTTGCGAGAGCATCATTAAAATTACTGAGCCCATCTTAATGGCTATAAAGAAAACACTTCTTGGGAGATAACCCATGTTTTTATTTTGCTACTGTTTTGTTGTGTCTTGGAAGTTGTTACTACTGTAGAAACCTCTCCTTATCATGTTTATTTCGTTTTTGTGCCAAGTAAAGTCTTTGATAGAAAGTTGATACTAGATTTGGATTTCTGCGCAGGAACAGATTTTTAGCTGTCACGAATTTGAGTTTTTCTCTCTGTAGAAAAATCGTAAAATCTTGAAAAAATTCGTGAGTAATCCTCAGATATGTACGCAACTTTCATTCAACTGGAGCTTTTCCCTCTGAGCATGTTAAGTGCCTCGAAAAAATCCGTCTTTACGGAATGTTCTGTTTTGACAGATTCTGCCTTTTATTTCGCATTGCCTCTTTTACTGTGTTTGAGTGGGTTTCTTTGCTCCATTAAATTTCAGTAACCTTGGGCAATGTCCAGAAGTGTTGGAAATGATTGTGTCCTTGCTGAACATGTGAATTTTTTAATTATGCACTAACCCTCTAATGAGATTGCTTTGAGTTTGGTGTGAAGGAAGTTTTCAAGGGTCAAGAGAGGAGGATGATATAATATGATCAAGAAGAGTTAAAAGCCTAAGCTTGGGGATGCCCCCGTGGTTCATCCCTGCATATTTCGAGAATACTCAAGCGTCTAAGCTTAGGGATTCCCAAGGCATCCCATTCTTCATCGACAATTTATCAGGTCATCTCTAGTGAAACTATATTTTAATTCCGTCACATCTTATGTGCTTTACTTGGAGCGTCTGTGTGCTTTTATTTTCGTTTTGTTATCTTAGTTCTCTGAATAAATTGGATCCTATCTATCTTGTTTGGGAGAGAGACACGCTCCGCTTTTTCATTTGAATACTCCTATTCTTCACTTATATTTGTTGAGTATTCGGTTTTTCGCACTGTGTAGCTTCTAGCTCTTGGTTTTCATGTATCTCTTGTTCAGAGCTATTAGTTATTTTATAGAAAGTACTCTCTTACTTCACTTATATTTGTTTTGAGAATTTATTGCTATTTGGTTGGAAACAGAAAATGCTGCATGTGGTAGTTGGTATATTGTCTTGAATAATTTGATACTTGGCAATTGTTTTGAGCTCTCAAGTAGATCATGTTTAAGCTCTTGCATCATGTAGTTTAAACCTATTAGTGGAGAACTACAGTAGAGCTTGTTGAAATTTGGTTTGCATGATTGGTCTCTCTAAGGTCTAGATATTTTCTGGTAAAACTGTTTGAGCAACAAGGAAGACAGTGTAGAGTCTTATAATGCTTGCAATATGTTCTTATGTAAGTTTTGCTGTACCGGTTTATACTTGTGTTTGCTTCAAACAACCTTGCTAGCCAAAGCCTTGTATTTAGAGGGAATGCTTCTCGTGCATCCAAAACCTTGAGCCAAAACCTATGCCATTTGTGTCCACCATAACTACCTACTATGTGGTATTTTTCCGCCATTCCAAGTAAAT